>NC_091148.1:3073820-3387153 GCF_041381155.1 Argopecten irradians | reverse complement strand
TGGAATTTCGTCTGGTCCAGCTGCCGAGTCCTTTGATTTCTCAAGGGACTCGAGCAATTCTGGTATCTCGAAAGGCCTATTGTAACTTTCTCTATTGGAGGATTTAAAATTAAGACGTCTCTTTTCCATTTCTTTTTAAAATTTTTGAAATTTTTTGGAATGATTTTTGACGGATGAATTTTTAGCAAAATTTTTGGCAAAGGCGTCAGCTATTTCGGATTTGGAAGAAAATATTTTATTTTTGTTAATGAGGTGGGAGGATGGTGATGCTTTTCTTTTCCCACTGATTTTACCAATCATTTCCCTAACTTTCTTTGAAGATGTATTGGAATTAATTTTTGAGACGTACTCTTTCCAAGTACTTTTCTTGTCGGATTTGATAGACCTTCGAGCTTTTGCTCTCCAAATTTTAAAATTGTTATAGTTTGAGACGGTTGGCGAAGCCAAGTACCGCCTCAGAGCGGAATTTCTACCAGATCTATTCATAAATGAATCATTTGAGAGACGAAACTTTGTAGGTTTTGGCACGGATTTTGGTATGGTTTTTTGTAGCAATAGAAGTGAGCGCTTCTGTGAAAATTTTAATGGGGTCATCGAGGTTCAAAAAATTATCCTCGATGAGCTCCTCTGCGCACAAATGTTTAAATTGAACCCAGTCCGCCTTATGTAGATTCCAACGAGGAATAGGCTCCTCAAGTTTTGGTGACCCTATGTTTTTAAGTATAATTGGAAAGTGATCGCTCCCACATCGTTGACCATCCAATCATAATCCAGAAGAATTGATGGATGGCACAACGATAGATCAATGTGGGTAAGCGAGCCAGAGGCAGGGTGTAAATATGTTGGGGCATTGGTGTTATAAAGACATAAGCTGTTTTTATCAATCAACTCTTCGATACGTCTACCTCTATCATCAGTACCTGGGGAGCCCAAGAGGCTATTATGACGTTTAAAGTCACCCATGATAATATATGGCACTGGTAGTTGTGATACGATGTTACTCAGTTCATCACAAGCTAAATGGAGTATTTGGAGGTAAATATATAGATTTGTTTGATTTATTAACGTCCTATTAACAGCTATGGTCATGTAAGGACGGCCTCCCATGTATGCGTAGTGTAGCGTGTATGTTGTGCGAGGGTGCGTGTTTTGGGAGACTGCGGTATATATTGTTCAATGTTGTGTCTTTTGTATAGTGGATACTATTGCACTTTTTATAGTGCTATATCACTGAAGCATGCTGCCGAAGACGCAAAGCAACACACCCACCCGGTCACATCTGTTATACTGATACAACGGGCGAACCAGTCGTCCCACTCCCTGTATGCTGAGCGCTAAGCCAGGAGCAGAAACTACCACTTTTATAGACTTTGGGGTGTGTCTCGGCCAGGGAACAGAAACACAGAGCCTTCCTCACAGGGGCGAAACGCTCAACTCAAGGCCAAAATGTGAGGCGATGCCAAGGGAGGCATTAGGAAAGATAAAGTCAGTTAGGAAGAAGAGAAAAGATAAGCTCCTAATATACTATGAACAGATTGATATTTTTCGTGTGAAGAGTTGCACTTACGGCAACAGCTTGTAGGGTGGTATTGAGCTGGATGTGTCTGTGGGGGACGTATTTTATGCACCCGCCATCGCCACACCACCTGATGCCCGGCCGCCTGTTGTTGGAGTTTTTGGTGTATAGTTTGTAAATTGTCTGAGATTGATGGTGTCTTTCAGCATTATTTCTGAAGGCAGAATATAGGATGGTTTTTTGTTTGTATAAGATGTTTTAAAGTTGCACAAAGTTGATTGAAACGATGAAATGTTGAGGATGATACGATGATATGATATATAATGAGAAAAACGTTCATATTTTGTTTAAAATACCGATTTCTTTGAGATAATTAACAAGAGATCCCAGAGGGATCTTGGCGCCCACCAAAGATTGATCTATGTCTGACAAATGAAAGAGGGATCTTTTCTCTGCTTTTCAAAATTACAATTCTTTTTTCTGCTTTTCAAACTTTAAACTATCAAAATCCAAGATGGTGGTCGCAAATTGCAATAGGCAGAACTAGGGTCCTAGAGGAACCTACATATGATATTTGAGAAACAATCCCTTCAATACTTTCTGAGAAATAGCGGTAACAAACTTTAAACTATCAAAAATCCAAGATGGCCACCGGTCGGCCATCTTGTTGACCGATCAGTCCCAAAATGCAATATGCACAACTAGGGTCCTAGAGGAACCTACATATGAAATTTGAGAAAGATCCCTTCAGTGCTGCTTTTGAGAATATAGCGGTAACAAACTTTTAACTATCAAAATCCAAGATGGCTACCTGGCGGCCATATCTTGTTGACCGATCAGTCCCCAAAATGCAATATGCACAACTGGGGTCCTAGGGGGGAACCTACATATGAAAATTGAGAAAGAAGAGATCCCTTTAGTGCTTTTTGAGAAATAGCGGTAACAAACTTTAACTATCAAAATCCAAGATGGCTACCTGGCGGCCATCTTGTTGACTGATCAGTCCCAAAATGCAATATGCACTACTAGGGTCCTAGGGGATCCTACATATGAAATTTGAGAACAATCCCTTCAATACTTTCTGAGAAATAGCCGTAACAAACTTTTAACTATCAAAATCCAAGATGGCTGCTTGTCGGCCATCTTGTTGACCGATCAGTCCCAAAATGTAATATGCAGAACTAGGGTCCTAGAGGAACCTACATATGAAAATTTGAGAACAATCCCTTCAATACTTTCTGAGAAATAGCGGTAACAAACTTTAACTATCAAAATCCAAGATGGCGGCTGGTCGGCCATCTTGTTGACCTATCAGTCCCAAAATGCAATATGCACAACTAGGGTCCTACAGGAACCTACATATGAAATTTGAGAAAGATCCCTTCAATACTTTATGAGAAATAGCGGTAACAAACTTTAACTATCAAAATCCAAGATGGCTGCCTGGCGGCCATCTTGTTGACCGATCAGTCCCAAAATACAATATGCACAACTAGGGTCCTAGGGGAACCTACATATGAAATTTGAGAAAGATCCCTTCAGTGCTTTCTGAGAAATAGCGGTAACAAACTTTAACTATCAAAATCCAAGATGGCTACCTGGCGGCCATTCTTGTTGACCGATCAGTCCCCAAAATGCAATATACACTACTAGGGTCCTAGGGGAACCTACATATGAAATTTGAGAAAGATCCCTTCAGTACTTTCTGAGAATTAGCCGTAACAAACTTTAACTATCAAAATCCAAGATGGCGGCTGGTCGGCCATCTTGTTGACCAATCAGTCCCAAAATGCAATATGCACAACTAGGGTCCTAGGGGAACCTACATATGAAATTTGAGAAAGATCCCTTCAGTACTTTCTGAGAAATAGCGGTAACAAACTTTAACTATCAAAATCCAAGATGGCTGCCTGGCGGCCATCTTGTTGACCGATCAGTCCCAAAAATACAATATGCACAACTAGGGTCCTAGGGGAACCTACATATGAAATTTGAGAAAGTCCCTTCAGTATCTTTTAGAGTAGTTTTTAACGGACGGACCGGACGGACGGACGGACGGAAGGACGGAGGACGACGAGACCACGGAAGAAGGCGATTTGATTAGCCACCATCTGATGTAGTGGGACTAAAAATACGATTATGTTTCACGAAGAACAAAGTGTATCATGTGTTGGTTACTTATTCTCGTTATTTAAAATCAATACAGTGCCTAAATTATGTTCACTGATGAGAGGTGAATCACATGCGTGGCGTGTAAGGTTAGTCTTTCAATTGTGTTTGTGATAGGCGAAAAAAGCTGCAGTTAGCTGCTTTATCAGCCCACATGACTGGGAATCCAGAGATAAGTAATTTGAGTGTTAGAAGATAATCGAAAGGTTTCGGATTAAAAGATTTTGAATTAGAGAATTACTATGGTTTTTCTAGATTTCATATGACTGAAGAACCTAAAGTGAGTCAGAAACAGATGAGTGCCTTTTTCAAAATGCTGGTGTTCTTCGTATAGTGCCGTCAAGATCCAGAACCGATAGCACAGGCGTTCCGCAAGAGAAAATGGGGAGGCATGTCATCTGGATGTCCGAGTATGGGGAACAGTGATTAGACTGTACAGCAAGCTGCCGCAAACGTTTATTCACGCAATCATTTGAGCCGTCAGTGTGAGTACTAGACAGTGAACAGGGAAAGATCCTGATGCACTCCCTGAAAGGAGGATTTATGATTCTTCGGGTATGCACTGGTCTTTGTCCTCTCATGGAAAGATAATTGGATTATCCAGGTGTTATTGTAAGAACCATTGTGGTACAGCCGATATGTTGTACTCGTCAATGGGTGTCGACCAAATACTATATTAATGTTATCCTAGCCATATAACTTTGAAATTCTAGATGCCACATGATGGATATGAGCTTTTGATTTTGTCTGAATATGTCTTGGTGTTGTGGATTAAATACAAGATCGAATGCGGGGTTTTTGGGATTGGATTTCAGTTGAGCAGCATATTGTAAGGATAATTTCTTTCGTCGATCGTCTAGAGATGGCTCATTAGCTTCCACATGGAGACTCTTCACAGGTGTTGTTCGAAAAGCTCCAAGTGCGAGGCGCAGTCCCTGATTCTGTATAGGGTCAAGCATCTGTAGATAGGTGCTGCGAGCCGATCCATAGACAATAGAGCCGTAGTCCAGTTTTGATCTAATAAGTGCCCGATAGATACGTAGAAGCATTTCACGGTCTGCACCCCAATCAGAATGGGAAAGAACTCGTAGAATGTTCAGCGCCTTCGAGCACTTATCCTTCAGATGTCTGATATGTGGAACAAAGGATAGTTTTCGAATCAAATATTAGTCCAAGAAATTTAGTTTGTTTAACTACTGGAATTTTAATTCCATTGAATGTGAGGTCAGGATCATTGTGCGGTTTTCGTTTTTGACAGAAGTGCATACAGACAGTTTTTGATCTTGAAAATCTAAAGCCATTTTCGTCAGCCCAATTTTGTAATTTGCCTAAACATTGTTGTAGTTATCGTTCTATAGTGTGCATGTTTTTTTGATCTGTAACAGATCAAGAAATCATCCACAAATAGAGACCCTTCCGTAGATTGGCCAAGACATTTAGTTATGCTGTTAATTTTGATCCAAAAAGTGTGACGGACAGGATACCACCCTGAGGGACGCCCATCTCCTGTGTTTCTGTTTCTGAATAAGTTGAACCCGTTCGAACTTTGAAATGCCTGTCAGATATAAAATTTGAAATAAACTTTGGCAAATTACCACGTATGCCGATATCATGGAGATCGTTCATGATTCCATATTGCCAAGTTGTGTCGTATGCCTTTCAAGGTCAAAGAATACGGCCACAAGATGTTCTTTCTTGGCAAATGCTTCTCGTATAAATGTTTCTAGTCTAACTAAGTGGTCTACCGTTCCCCTGCGGTTTCTAAAGCCGCTTTGCAAAGGACTTAAAATATTGTTTGATTCCAGGAACCAAACTAATCTAGTATTTATCATACGTTCTAGAGTTTTACAAATACAACTCGTCAATGAAATAGGACGATAGTTATTGGCATCAGTAGCATCTTTCCCGGACTTCAGAAGGGGTATAATTGTAGATTCCTTCCAAGACTCGGGAATTTTGCCAGAAGAGTAAACTTGATTAAATATAGTTAAAAGACATTTTAGTGAAGAGTCTGGTAATTGTTTTAAAAACATATATGGAATTTCGTCTGGTCCAGCTGCCGAGTCCTTTGATTTCTCAAGGGACTCGAGCAATTCTGGTATCTCGAAAGGCCTACTGTAACTTTCACTATTGGAGGATTTAAAATTAAGACGTCTCTTTTCCATTTCTTTTTAAAATTTTTGAAATTTTTTGGAATGATTTTTGACGGATGAATTTTTAGCAAAATTTTTGGCAAAGGCGTCAGCTATTTCGGATTTGGAAGAAAATATTTTATTTTTGTTAATGAGGTGGGAGGATGGTGTTGCTTTTCTTTTCCCACTGATTTTACCAATCATTTCCCAAACTTTCTTTGAAGATGTATTGGAATTAATTTTTGAGACGTACTCTTTCCAAGTACTTTTCTTGTCGGATTTGATAGACCTTCGAGCTTTTGCTCTCCATATTTTAAGATTGTTATAGTTTGAGACGGTTGGCGAAGCCAAGTACCGCCTCAGAGCGGAATTTCTACCAGATCTATTGATAAATGAATCATTTGAGAGACGAAACTTTGTAGGTTTTGGCACGGATTTTGGTATGTTTTTTGTAGCGATAGAAGTGAGCGCTTCTGTGAAAATTTTAATGGGGTCATCGAGGTTCAAAAATTTATCCTCGATGAGCTCCTCTGCGCACAAATTTTTAAATTGAACCCAGTCCGCCTAATGTAGATTCCAACTAGGAATAGGCTCCTCAAGTTTTGGTGACCCTATATAGATATGGTAACGATCGCCACTGAGTGTGAAATGCCGACTATTAGGCCAGCTAATCAGTATAAATACTGACTCTGAAATTTTATTTTATTTGAATATACAAAAACCGAAATATTGGTAAATGATTTATCTAATTATGAATCTATTACTAAATAAATCACTCAGTGACAAATATAATGGTACTTTTCATGGTATCTTGGAGTACCTGGTCCATTGGGATGGATATAGTACATTCGAGTGTACGTGGGAGCCGGTGAGCCATTTACCCAGAGAACTGACCCAGAACTTCGACTGTCCTCAAAACATAGCACCGCACGTCATTCAGCATGTTAGCGATGCTTTTCTGAGTGCCATCCAGCAGCGACTGGCCCATCGTACTGGGGGACATTTTTATATTGAGCTGCCACTGGACGCATTTATATTTATATTTGGGGAGATACAGGGAAATTTATACGAGAGAAATCATTTCGAGCGAATGATTTTACCCCATGACTGGGACGAGTTCATCTACATCGCGAGAAGTGGGGAGAGGAGGAAGATAAGTTTTCCTGTTTTCATGAAGACTACTAAGGAAGTCAAGAAAACGCTTCCGACGCATGAAACAGACTGGACTCTATGAACCATGTCCGCAGCGCCCACCTTTCCTTACTGAGAGTTCGTGTTTAGTCTACAGTACTTTTGTGTTCTATGTTTTGCCAGCGTCCGGACATCATTGTTGATTTTGTGTTGTTTGCTTTGGTTTTAGCAATAAAGTTGACCGTCCATACCTGTCTTTTACTCACCAGTTCACACGCGGCGACCGTGCTGTGCAGTTTACTGAAAAAATTGAGTTATTTTGGTGTGACAACCCATCACTGATTTATATCATGTTTTTGAAGTTATTTTTCATATTTTCCGACAATTAGCATTATCAAATGAGTAATGTATTAACTGATTCTATGCACTCCAAATACGACTTGAATAAGTTATATTTTTATGCTGTATGTACTATATATACATCAATGCAAATTTTTAAACAGAGGGGTGGTGCGGACTATGATCGTGAACTTACTATCCGAGTCGATCTGTAGACTGATGTATTTAGTCCAAATATTTAAATCTCTAATTGATTATTCAAGGAAATATCACTGACAAATTCATAATCTATTTTAATCTGTTTTTATATCATAGTTTCTTCACTGAATCAAGTTGACTGACTGAAGTCTATTGAGTTTGAATGAAATATCCAATTTTAATAAAAATAAATATTCATACTGATTAAATGTATTTTGTCATGATTTGTTAGTTATCCTAATCCTAACTAAGCCGCCCAGCCTATCATGTGAAGGTTGAAGATTGTCATTTTGGACTGGCTGCTGGCGTTACGAAGTGTACATCGAGTGGTAAAAATCCCTTTTTCATAAATCCCTCCTGGTGCCCCTAACTGGTAACATAATAAAATTAAAAACGATCTCTTCAAGCATTCAGGTGACTACTCATACCAAACTTTTTACATGGTCGTGCCAAAAATCTAATGCCCCTTGATGAACCCCAGTACCAAATGTATAATTCCTGTTTTTTCTGGAATTTTCAATTGTCCTGGGAATCTCGAGTTTCTAATGATGTTTGTTTAAATTACGAAATTCTGGATATACGGAAGCTGGTTTCCTCATTACAAACACCGCAAGTTGACGGGGTCGCTTAGATATTTCAGAATATCAATTCAAAGTCGACAGTTCAATCAATTTCTGAATGTTTTTGGTGAGGATATATAGGAGCCATCGCTTCACTTTTTTATTTCGCGTGGGAACCTCGAATTTCGAAGCAATCGATGTAAATTTGGTGTCAAAACATTACTTCCGGTGTAATGTGAAACTGTAACCCCGCAAATTTGCCCGGGTGAATATTTTTGTCGGAATTTGTGAAAATTGTGTATCACAAGTGCAAAACAGAGATTGTTCCAAAACAAAGATGGCGGATATGCAAATTAGCAAAGTGAACCAATTCTTCCGCATGTCGTTATGATAAGTTTAAATAGTACATGTATCATTCCAGAGCGAATGGAAATATAAATCAATAGAGCATTCATCAGCTGGTTGCTTTGCCACATAACATCGTGGAACAGCTTGACAGAGACAGACAGCTGCTATTTCCAGCAATCCTGACTGCAAAGCTGTCCTGCGACAAGAAGATTGTCACTTTGTTGCGCCAGAGAGGGCTGGGAAACAGCAGCAGTATGGTCCAGAAACAGCTAGAGGAGTTGCATGGTGACAATTACCTACGAAAGGTCCAATTATTTGTCAGCATGTAAGACTTTCCAGACTGCAACTTCCTCTGGACTTCTCTCTGCGATGACAATTGAACAACCTCCATCTCAGACTGCAGTACCACAACACGGATGACTGATGACAGTTTACCAGTTGGATGTTCTACAGCGAATAGACTTCATTAAGGGTTCCATCACCTCCCTTTTTGGTACCGTGTTGAAACTGGATTCAATCATTGTTTGTTTATTTGATTAATTAACTGTCCTAACGTCCTATTAACAGTTATGGTCATGTAAGGACGGCCTTCCATGTATGCGTTGTGTTGCGTGTATGTTGTGCGAAGTGCATGTTTTGGGAGACTGCGGTATATTCATGTTGTGTCTTCTTGTATAGTGGAACTGTTGCCCTTTTTATAGTGCTATATCACTGAAGCATGCCGCCGAAGACACCAAGCAACACACCCCAGCCGGTCACATTATACTAACAATGGGTGAACCAGTCGTCCCACTCCGTGTTTGCTGAGCGCTAAGCAGGACAGAAACTACCACTTTTATAGACTTTGGTGTGTCTCGGCCAGGGGACAGAACCCAGAGCCTTCTTCACAGGGGCAAACGCTCAACTCAAGGACAACAGTGAGGCGGTGCCAAGGGAGGCATTAAGAAAAATAAAGTTATTAGGAAGAAGAGAAAAGATAAGATCCTAAATTTAGTCGCCTTTTACGATCATGCAATAGGGGCAGCAGGTACAATTCTAACGCCCTACCTGCAGGGCCAGGATTAAACCAAGAAGATCACCCAAAAAGTTGGCAGGTCTATACAGGGAATCTTGATGTTGGTCCTAGTATATAGAGTCCCTTAATTATATAAAGGCCCACTATCTTTCCGAAAAAATGTGATGCTCAAAGTGTGGGAATAAAGGTATTTTTAGAAATGTTACCTGTTCTCCTATATATATATATTATCCATGAGCTGCGAGCTGATCCATAGACAGTCGAGCCGTAGTCAAGTTTTGATACAATAAGTGCCCGGTAGATACGCAGAATCATTTCACAGTCTGCAGTTTAAAACTAAAGCTGCTCTCTATATATTCAAGCTACAGTTCTGTACATTGCATTTTAATAATTATTTGCTCTGTGTATATAACTATCCATAACTACATTAATGACTTACTTCTTTTTAAATGGTTCACAACTAGCACTTGAACTATCTTTCTCCCTTCCTTTAAATATATGGGGGTGGGGTAACGATTTAAACAATGAATGTTCAATTAATTTATCTCAGACAAATAGTTTCAGCCCTTTCGCCACTTTATTTTGTAATCATAATCAATATCCATTTTTTCCTACACACAGGTTCATTGGTTGGTCACCATGCTAGCGTGTGCTGACTACCTGGAGCCTTTCAACTGTCGACCAGAACACCATCAGGCAGACCTGAAGGTTTTACAATCCGGAGCATACAAGCCCTTTTCTAGACAAATCAACCAGGTAGAGATGGATGCTCTAAGTGAAGTGCTCGGAGTTCTGCAGGTAGGGCGTTAGAATTGTACCTGCTGCCCCTATTGCATGATCGTATCTTTTCTCTTCTTCCTAACTGACTTTATCTTTCATTATGCCTCCCTTGGCACCGCCTCACGTTTGGCCTTGAGTGGAGCGTTCGCCCCTGTTAGGAAGGCTCTGGGTTCTGTCCCCTGGCTGAGACACACCAAAGTCTATAAAAGTGGTAGTTACTGCTCCTGCTTAGCGCTCAGCATACAGGGAGTGGGACAACTGGTTCGCCCGTTGTCAGTATAATGTGACCGGGTGAGGTGTGTTGCTTGGTGTCTTCGGTGGCATGCTTCAGTGATATAGCACTATAAAAAGGGCAACAGTTCCACTATACAAGAAGACACAACATGAATATACCAGTCTCACATCGCACAACACACGCAACACCGCATACATGGGAGGCCGTCCTTACATGTTTATCAAACAAACAAACAAAGCTCAGAGTTCAGGTCACTACTCCGACCATTACAGTTTTCCATCATGCCCGGATATTTTCAACAACAGCAGAGATTTGATTCCGAGACATCTCCTTTGAAAGGAGGAGCCTACATGAAAGGTCAAGTGTCATCTCGTGTTGCCTGCCCCAAGGCAAATATGTAGGTGAGATTCAATAATTCGTTTGTTTGTTTGTTTGAGTTTTACGGCCCATCGACAACTAAGGTCATTTAGGGCCAAACTACAAGTCAGGCATTAATGTCAGGATAAAAGGTCAGGGTAAGAAAAGGCAAGTAAAGATTAAAACACAGATTGTAAACGTTTATTTGATAAAAAAGGTTTGCATGGGATAAAAGTTTCGGCTAAAACACACGAGAAAACTCATGCAAAAAGTTGATGAAACGATGGAAATGTTGAGTTGATACGATGAAATGTTGAGTTGATACGATGATATGATAAGAAAAACGTTCATATTTTATCTAAAATACCTATTTCTTTGAGATAATTAAAAATACGATTATGTCTCACGGCATGAAACAAAGTGTACATGTCGGAGACATCGTAGTGCTTATCTCGTATGTGCTTAAAATCAATACAGTGCACTAAAATATGCTCCACTGTGATAGGAGAATCACATGCATGGCATGTGGGAGGATCCTCCCCTCTCAATAGATAGGAATGTGTAAAATATGTGTGTCCAGTTCGGAGCCGAGAGAGAACAACTTCCTCTCTGCGGTCTCTCCGACTGGACAGTTTAGGATTAAGTGTATGTTGAATTTTAAACAGTTTATTGTTTGTTTCGGTAGACCACCTTTGTTGCCAATGGTGTTTGATGGCTGACTGAATTGAAGGTTTGATGTCGGTGTATGGTAGTTTCAAATCTGTTTGTGCTAGGCGAAGAGCAGTCTTAGCTGCTTTATCAGCCTGTTCATTCCCCTTTATACCCACATGACTGGGAATCCAGAGATAAGTAATTTGAGTTTTAGAAGATAATCGAAATGTTCGGATTAAAAGATTTTGGATTAGAGTATTTCTAGGGCATCTTGATTTCAAAGCCTGAAGAACCGAAAGAGAGTCTGAACAGATGATTGCCTTTTCAATGCGGTGTTCTTCGATGTGGTCAAGAGCCAGACCGATAGCACAAGCTTCCGCAGAGAAAATGGAGGCAACATCTGGAAGTCGGATAGAGGAACAGTGATTAGATGTACAGCATGCTGCCGCAACTTTATCACCATCTTTTGAGCCGTCAGTGTAGATCTTAACATGATCAGGGAAAGCTCTGATGCACTCCCGAAAGGAGGATTTATGTTCTTCGGGTAATGCACTGGACTTTGCCCTCTCATGCAAAGATAAATTGATATCAGGTGTTTGAATGAGCCATGGTGGTACATCCGATATGGTGTACTCGTCAATGGCGTCGAAATTTATATTTAGTTCATGCAAAAACTTTGAAATTCTGATGCCAAATGTTGGTATGAGCTTTTGATTTTGTCTGAATATGTCCTGGTGTTGTGGATTAAATACAAGATCGAATGCGGGGTTTTTGGGATTGGATTTCAGTTGGGCAGCATACTGTAAGGATAATTTCTTTCGTCGATCGTCTAGAGATGGCTCATTAGCTTCCACATGGAGACTCTTCACAGGTGTTGTTCGAAAAGCTCCAAGTGCCAGACGCAGTCCCTGATTCTGGATAGGGTCAAGCATCTGTAGATAGGAGCTGCGAGCCGATCCATAGACAATCGAGCCGTAGTCAAGCTTTGATCTAATAAGTGCCCGGTAGATACGCAGAAGCATTTCACGGTCTGCACCCCAATCAGAATGGGACAGAACACGTAGAATGTTCAGCGCCTTCGAGCACTTATCCTTCAGGTGTTTTATGTGTGGAACAAAGGACAGATTCGAATCGAATATTAATCCAAGAAATTTAGTTTGTTCAACTACTGGAATTTTAATTCCATTGAGTGAGAGGTCTGGATCGTTGTGTGTGGTTTTCGTTTTTGACAGAAATGCATGCAGACAGTTTTTGATCTTGAAAATCTAAAGCCATTTTCGTCAGCCCAATTTTGTAATTTGCCTAAACATTGTTGTAGTTGTCGTTCTATAGTGTGCATGTTTTTTTTATCTGTAACAGATCAAGAAATCATCCACAAATAGAGACCCTTCTGTAGATTGACCAAGACATTTGGTTATGCTGTTAATTTTTAATCCAAAAAGTGTGACAGACAGGATACCACCCTGAGGGACACCCATCTCCTGTGTTTCTGTTTCTGAATAAGTTGAACCCGTTCGAACTTTGAAATGCCTGTAAGATATAAAATTTGAAATAAAATTTGGCAAATTACCACGTATACCGATATCATGGAGATCGTTCATGATTCCATATTGCCAAGTTGTGTCGTATGCCTTTTCAAGGTCAAAGAATACGGCCACAAGATGTTCTTTCTTGGCAAATGCTTCTCGTATAAATGTTTCTAGTCTAACTAAGTGGTCTACCGTTCCCCTGCGGTTTCTAAAGCCGCTTTGCAAAGGACTTAAAATATTGTTTGATTCCAGGAACCAAACTAATCTAGTATTTATCATACGTTCTAGAGTTTTACAAATACAACTCGTCAATGAAATAGGACGATAGTTATTGGCATCAGTAGCATCTTTCCCGGGCTTCGGAAGGGGTATAATAGTAGATTCCTTCCAAGTCTCGGGAATTTTGCCAGAAGAGTAAACTTGATTAAATATTGTTAAAAGACATTTTAGTGAAGAGTCTGGTAATTGTTTTAAAAACATATATGGAATTTCGTCTGGTCCAGCTGCCGAGTCCTTTGATTTCTCAAGGGACTCGAGCAATTCTGGTATCTCGAAAGGCCTATTGTAACTTTCTCTATTGGAGGATTTAAAATTAAGACGTCTCTTTTCCATTTCTTTTTTAAATTTTTGAAATTTTTTGAATGATTTTTGACGGATGAATTTTTAGCAAAATTTTTGGCAAAGGCGTCAGCTATTTCGGATTTGGAAGAAAATATTTTATTTTTGTTAATGAGGTGGGAGGATGGTGATGCTTTTCTTTTCCCACTGATTTTACCAATCATTTCCCAAACTTTCTTTGAAGATGTATTGGAATTAATTTTTGAGACGTACTCTTTCCAAGTACTTTTCTTGTCGGATTTGATAGACCTTCGAGCTTTTGCTCTCCAAATTTTAAAATTGTTATAGTTTGAGACGGTTGGCGAAGCCAAGTACCGCCTCAGAGCGGAATTTCTACCAGATCTATTCATAAATGAATCATTTGAGAGACGAAACTTTGTAGGTTTTGGCACGGATTTTGGTATGGTTTTTGTAGCAATAGAAGTGAGCGCTTCTGTGAAAATTTTAATGGGGTCATCGAGGTTCAAAAAATTATCCTCGATGAGCTCCTCTGCGCACAAATGTTTAAATTGAACCCAGTCCGCCTTATGTAGATTCCAACGAGGAATAGGCTCCTCAAGTTTTGGTGACCCTATGTTTTTAAGTATAATTGGAAAGTGATCGCTCCCACAAAGATCATCGTTGACCATCCAATCATAATCCAGAAGAATTGATGGATGGCACAACGATAGATCAATGTGGGTAAGCGAGCCAGAGGCAGGGTGTAAATATGTTGGGGCATTGGTGTTATAAAGACATAAGCTGTTTTTATCAATAAACTCTTCGATACGTCTACCTCTATCATCAGTACCTGGGGAGCCCCAGAGGCTATTATGACCGTTAAAGTCACCCATGATAATATATGGCACTGGTAGTTGTGATACGATGTTACTCAGTTCATCACAACTAAATGGAGTATTTGGAGGTAAATATATAGAACAGATTGTTATTTTTCGGTGAAGAGTTGCGCTTATAGCAACAGCTTGTAAGGTGGTATTTAGCTGAATGTGTCTGTGAGGAACGTTTTTATGCACCGCCACCACCACACCACCTGATGGGCGGCCACCTGTTGTTGGAGTTTTGGTGTATAGTGTAAATTGTCTGAGATTGATGGTGTCTTTCAGCATTATTTCTTGAAGGCAGAATATGGATGGGTTTTTTGTTTGTATAAGATGTTTTAATTCTTCTATGTTCGCTTTAAATCCGCGTATGTTCCATTGTATGATAGTGTTTGTCTCTATGTTGGTCCCTGAGGATAGTTTGTCGGACCGACAGGACTACTTGAAGTAGGTTGTTTGGTGGCGATAAATGTGTTGTCACCAAACTCGCTGTCGTCCGATAGAACATCATAGATGTTCCGTCCAAGGATAGGGTCATCTGATCCCTTACTGGCTTTGTTGTTTAGTGCAGGGAGCCTCGCCAGCTTTACCTTGGTGGTTTTTGTCTGGCGTTGCTCCTGCGGTGGTGTATTTGCTGGTCGCTTGGCTTTCTCAGGGAGTTTTTTTACGTCAATTGATGGTGAAGATATAGCACGTCTATGACGAGCGGCGGTAACTTTTTTTCTAATGTTCGGTGTTTGGTATTGTGTAAGTCCTGGAGAGGCCGGTGGGATTGGCGTTTTAGCTCCAGGTGGTTTTTGTTGTGGTCTTTGTTGTGGTTTGTGTTGTGGCTTAGATGGACCAGACTTGAACCTGTTCGGGTCCCCCATGATTATTTTGCAGGTCTTAGCATCAGCCATATCTGGGACATCATTGTCCCAGTTAGGCTTGTCAACCAAGGCCTGGACTGACGCATGTTTGACGGTGACACTGTCAACAGGCGTCTTTGCGCGGGTGATCTGAGCATAGGTTGCCACATTCAGGTCTGAACGCTCGACTATCCTCCTAGCCTCGGGGAAAGAGACACCTTGGGTATATTTGACCCGTAATATCTCCCTCTCCCGAGTCCAGGCAGGACAGGTGCGAGCAGACGCAGCATGGTCACCCCCGCAATTGACGCAGTGACGGTTGACAATGTCACATTCGTCTTTTTCATCGTGACCCTCACGGCCACAGTACTGACATACCATTTTCCGTCTACAATTGTTCTCATGATGGCCGTACCTCTGGCAGTTACGGCACCTCAATGGATTGGGAATGTAGACGGTAACAGCATAACGCTGGTAACCAACAGTTACGCTCTGCGGTAACGTTGGTGTTGCGAACGTCAATATGAAAGTGTGTGTTGGGACCAAGTTCCCACTCTTTCTGGTCATGATTCTCTTCACGTACGTGACCGGAATGCACTCCTCTTGGAAGTATGACAGTATGTCGGCCTCATTGTCATTGCGCAAGGCTGGGCACCTGATTACCCCCTTGCTGCAATTTAATGATGAGTGTGGTTTTACACACACAGTGAGGCCGGCAAAACTGGTGGTTCCAAGGAGGTTCTCCGCTTGTTGCTTGCGGAAAACCTCTATTAGGAGATCACCCGATCCCAAAGGCTTAACAGATTTGACATCGCCGGCAATGCCTTTGATGCCCTTTCGCAATATTAAGGGTGATAAACTTGCAGTGGTCTTGCCGCTCTGTGTAGAGGACATGACCAGAAACTGTGGGAATGTGTTTGTACCGCTTTTTGTTTGTTGAATTGTGGTTGATTCCTTTTGGGGAGATTTTGGATGTAGTTCATTTTGTTTGTTTTGGGAAGCCATCTTTAAGAGTTTATACTATTCGCTAGCTGTGCCCCCACCCACCTCGGAGCCCAACAGGGGGACACTCATGATGACATGGATATCCAGTGTCAAAGTGCCAGGGTTACACAGATAGTATACTCGGAAGGATATTTCGAACGAACATAATTCAAATCAAGCCTGCGACAGCACGCTCGCAAGATTGTACACCCACAAGCTCGATCAGAATCAAGACAATCCAAACTAAACTCACGATTGACCCTAAGCCACCGCCTTCTTGGAGATCTACGAACCAAGGGCTCGGCATGACCAGCCGATTGATAATACAGGGCCCCTATTACCTCTCGTCTAACCTGAGTCTGAAGCCAAAGTAGTGTGTAGCAGTAAAAAAAGGAAGAAAAAAGAGCAAAACCTATTCAACCACCAGGACCTTCTTCCCCCGGATACGAGATGCAACCCACGGCAAACAGGTTGGCTCAAATTGGAGCTACTGTGAAAGCCTTCAGCTACACTGATATCACGCGGACGCACATCACACCCCCAAAAGTGGTGTGCATCCGCAAGAGACCAGTGCACCCAGTCTCGGGACGTGGACCCAGCTTTCATGGAGACCTCAATAATTCTTTGCGATTACACTGCATGGAAGAACACATGAATTCGCATTCATTGATTGGATAGCATAATGTGAGGATTCATACTGCTTTCATTTACTTCGGTACCCAGTGTCAGCTCTTCCTGTGATGTGGGTTGCAGAGAGCTCGGATCCTTTGATCCATGCTTGGGAAGATAGTGAGCTATGGCTTCCAATTTTGAAAGTCTTGGACTACAGTGCTTTCATTTAAGTGATTTTCTGGCAATACAATGTGTGCTTTTGTAGCATTTATATTCAATGTATCTTTTTGTTTTAACTGTGTTTAATATGACTGCGGTTCTAAAGTGGCACTTAAATTGAGTTGACCAAAACCAAAGTTTTGTTTAATGTATGCTGAGCGCCCATTGTCAGTATAATGTGACCGGGTGGGTGTGTTGCTTGGTATCTTTGGTTTGTTTGTTTGATTAATTAACGTCCTATTAACAGCTATGGTCATGTAAGGACGGCCTCCCATGTATGCGGTGTGTTGTGTGTATGTTGTGCGAGGTGAGTGTACTGGGAGACTGCGGTATGTTCGTGTTGTGTCTTCTTGTATAGTGGAACTGTTGCCCTTTTTATAGTGCTATATCACTGAAGCATGCCGCCGAAGACACCAAGCAACACACCCCACCCGGTCACATTATACTGACAACGGGCGAACCAGTCGTCCCACTCCCTGTATGCTGAACGCTAAGCAGGAGCAGAAACTACCACTTTTATAGACTTTGGTGTGTCTCGGCCAGGGGACAGAACCCAGAGCCTTCCTCACAGGGGCGAACGCTCAACTCAAGGCCAAAAGTGAGGCGGTGCCAAGGGAGGCATTAGGAAAGACAAAGTCAGTTAGGAAGAAGAGAAAAGATAAGATCCTAAATTTAGTCGCCTTTTACGATCATGCAATAGGGGCAGCAGGTACAATTCTAACGCCCTACCTGCAGGGCCAAGCGTGTAAGTTATACTGACAACGGGTGAACCAGTCGTCCCACTGCCTGTATGCTGAGCGCTAAGCAGGAGCAGAAACTACCACTTTTATAGCTTTTGGTGAGAACCAGAGGAGAGAACCTACCTCACAGGGGCGAGCGCTCAACAGAAGGCCAAAGTGAGGCGGTGTCAAAGGAGATGTTGGGAAGAATAAAATCACATTGTATGTACCAAATCAATGCACAACATGACAGTATTGACATCGGAATCGGCACATTGTTATTAGATTCAACCTATATATTTGCATTATTTGTTAGTTTGAGTTTTACGGCCCTCCGACAACAAAGGTCATTTAGGGCCAAACTACAAGGCAGGCATTAGTATTAGGATATAAACTGTATCTAAAAGATCAGGATAAGAACAAGAGGCCCAGAGGGCCTGTATCGCTCACCTGGTTTGTAATGCAAAATAATTTTCTGAATACAGGTTCATTGTTTCTTTTCTGAAGGAATTTTAATATTTACCTCTAAATCCCCTATTGGGCCCCACCCCTCCTGCCCCCTGGGGGTCAGAGCCAAAATTTATACAAGTTCTGTTCCCCTTCCACAAAGGATGTTTCTGGCCAAATTTGGTTACAATCCATGCAGAACTCTATGAGAAGTAGCGATTTAAAGGATTGATCTCTATTTCCCCTATTGGGGCCCACCTCTCCTACCCCCAGGGGATCAGAGCCAAAATTTATACAAGTTCTGTTCCCCTTCCACAAAGGATGTTTCTGGCCAAATTTGGTTACAATCCATGCAGAACTCTATGAGAAGTAGCGATTTAAAGGATTGACCTCTATTTCCCCTATTGGGGCCCACCTCTCCTACCCCCAGGGGATCAGAGCCAAAATTTATACAAGTTCTGTTCCTCTTTCCCCAAGGATGTTTGTGGCCAAATTTGGTTACAATCCATGCAGAACTCTAAGACAATTAAGTAGCAATTTATAGAATTTACCTATAATTCCCCTATTGGGCCCCGCCCCTCCTGCCCCGGGGATCGAACCAGAGCCAAAATTTATACAAACTCAGTTCTTATTCTCCCAAGGATATTTCTGGCCAAAATTTGGTTACATTCCATGCAGAACTCTATGACTAGTAGCGAATTAAAGGATTTACCTCTATTTCCCCTATTGGGCCCCACCCCTCCAGCCCCAGGGGGGGGGGGCCAGAGCCAAAATTTATACAAGTTCTGTTCCCCTTCCCCCAAGGATGTTTGTGGCCAAATTTGGTTACAATCCATGTAGAACTCTATGACTAGTAGCGATTTAAAGGATTTACCTCTATTTCCCCTATTGGGCCCCGCCCCTCCTGCCCCCGGGGGGTCAGAGCCAAAATTTATACAAGTTCTGTTCCCCTTCCCCCAAGGATGTTTGTGGCAAAATTTAGTTACAATCCATGTAGAACTCTATGACTAGTAGCGATTTAAAGGATTTACCTCTATTTCCCCTATTGGGCCCCGCCCCTCCTGCCCCCGGGGGGTCAGAGCCAAAATTTATACAAGTTCTGTTCCCCTTCCCCCAAGGATGTTTGTGGCCAAATTTGGTTACAATCCATGTAGAACTCTATGACAAGTAGCGATTTAAAGGATTTACCTCTATTTCCCCTATTGGGCCCCGCCCCTCCTGCCCCCGGGGGGTCAGAGCCAAAATTTATACAAGTTCTGTTCCCCTTCCCCCAAGGATGTTTGTTGCAAAATTTAGTTACAATCCATGTAGAACTCTATGACTAGTAGCGATTTAAAGGATTTACCTCTATTTCCCCTATTGGGCCCCGCCCCTCCTGCCCCCGGGGGGTCAGAGCCAAAATTTATACAAGTTCTGTTCCCCTTCCCCCAAGGATGTTTGTGGCCAAATTTGGTTACAATCCATGTAGAACTCTATGACTAGTAGCGATTTAAAGGATTTACCTCTATTTCCCCTATTGGGCCCCGCCCCTCCTGCCCCCGGGGGACCAGAGCCAAAATTTATACAAGTTCTGTTCCCCTTCCCCCAAGGATGTTTGTGGCCAAATTTTGTTACATTCCATTCAGATCTCTATGACAAGTAGCGATTTAAAGGATTTACCTATATTTCCCCTATTGGGCCCCGCCCCTCCTGCCCCCGGGGGGTCAGAGCCAAAATTTATACAAGTTCTGTTCCCCTTCCCCCAAGGATGTTTGTGGCCAAATTTGGTTACAATCCATGTAGAACTCTATGACAAGTAGCGATTTAAAGGATTTACCTCTATTTCCCCTATTGGGCCCCGCCCCTCCTGCCCCCAGGGGGTCAGAGCCAAAATTTATACAAGTTCTGTTCCCCTTCCCCCAAGGATGTTTGTGGCCAAATTTGGTTACAATCCATGCAGAACTCTATGACTAGTAGCGATTTAATGGAAATGTTGACGGACGGACGGACGGACGGACGGACGGACGGACGGACGGACGACGGACGCCGCGCCATGACATAAGCTCACCGGCCCTTCTAAAAGATCAGGATAAGAAAAAGGAAAGTAAAAACTAAAACAAAATTGTAAATGTTGATTTAATAAAAGGAGTTTTTTATAGGGTAAAAATAGTTTTGGCTAAAACACATATGAACAATGTTGACGAAACGATGAGTGTTGCGTTGATATGAATGTAAGATGAGATTTGAGATAAGAAAACGATCATTTTTTTTTTAAATGCCGATCTCTTTGAGATAATTGAAAATACGATTATGTCTCACAAAGTGTACATGTTGGAGACATAGTACTTATATCGAATGTGTTTTAAATCAATACAATGCAATAAAATATGCTCCACTGTGAGAGTACTTAGAGCTTTTCGAACAACACCTGTGAAGAGTCTCCATGTGGAAGCTAATGAGCCATCTCTAGACGATCGACGAAAGAAGTTATCCTTAAAGTATGCTGCTCAACTGAAATCCAACCCAAAAAATCCCGCATTTAACCTTATATTCAATCCACAACATCAAGAAATATTTACACAAAATCAATAGCTCATTTCAACATTTGGCATCAGATTTTCAAAATTTTTGCTGGAACTAAATTTAGATTTCGACACCATTGACGAGTACACCGTATCGGATGTACCAACATGGCTCATTCAAACACCTGTTATCAATTTATCTCTACATGAAAGGGCAAAATCCAGTGCATTACCCGAAGAACACAAATCCTCCTTTCGGGAGTGCATTAGGGCTTTCCCTGAACACTGACGGATCAAAAGATGGTGATAATGTTGCGGCAGCATGCTGTACATCTAATCACTGCTCCTCTATCCGACTCCCGGATGTTGCCTCCATTTTCTCTGCGGAAGCATGCATGTGCTATAGGTCTAGTGCTTGACCATATCAAAGAACACCGCATTGAAAAGGCAATCATCTGTTCCGACTCTCTTTCGGTTCTTCAGGCATTGAAATAAAGAAGCCCTAGAAACACATTAATCCAAAATCTTTTGATCCGAACATTGCGATTGTCTAAAACTCAAATTACTTATCTCTGGATTCCCAGCCATGTGGGTATACAGGGGAATGAAAAGGCCGATAAAGCAGCTAAGACTGCTGTTCGCCTAGCACAAACACATTTGAAACTACCTTACACCGATATCAAATCTTACATACAGTCAGCCATTAAACACCAACAAAGGTGGTCTACCGAAACAAACAAAATGTTTAAAATACAGCCTACACTTAATCCTAATCTGTCCAGTAGGAGAGACCGCAGAGAGGAAGTTGTTCTCTCTCGGCTCCGAATTGGACACACATATTTTACACATTCCTATCTATTGAGAGGGGAGGAGCCTCCTACATGCCATTTGCATTGTATTCTCATCCCAAGACTACACCTAACTTGGTGAGTATACTTATTGTTAACAGTAACCATTTTGTATGTTAATTATGTAGTGACTTCACACGTGATTTCACAATATTGGTATCTTCGGCAAACTTTTCGAGCGAAGCACATGTCAAGTTGAAAAACACGTGCATGGGGTCGCCATTTTGAATTTTGTGTCGCTGTTGATATTAGTTGTTATCTTTATATATTGTTCTACAGGATTTATTCTGCATATTTTCATGTCGTGAGGAGTGAACAATTTGTTTTCGTCGGCTTATGTTGTCTGATTCAGTATTTTAATTCACGAGTTGTCATTCTTATATTATTGTCTACCTCCTCAAGATATATTGTTAATATTTGTTGTAATTATATGGGTAATTGTTGCTATTTCATATATTGGTGGACTTTAAACTATTTGGTTCAGAGCGTATGTCAATTTTTGACTATCCACTGGTCTGAAACAGTTTTTTGTGTACTGTTGTTCTTCTTGAGCAATTCGTGTGTTTTTTGAGCAATTCGTGTGTTCTGTGTAATATTTTTTACATAGGGTAACATGATAATAGTTAATAATGTCATCAATATTTTGCTTTTCTGAGCATTTCGTGTGTTTTGGTTACATTTATCGAAAAGAATAATACGATAAAACATATTTGTGTAACATAACATAGTCAAGACTGGAATCCCAATGCAAGATAAGACTTTCGTCAGCATCAATTTCGCGACATCAAAGGACTTCGGAGCCATTCCAGGTGTGGGTGAGAAAACAACTACGCAGATTATTCAGGCGAGGGCTCATGGTAATATTATGCCAGATAGTCTAGGTGATATCAAGTTTGTAGGGTCTGAGGGAATAGGACATTTCATTGATTTCAGGCCTGAGCCTAACCCTAAATTCAGTTTTTACGAAAGGGACAGTTCCGAGAAAAAGGTCGTATTTAATACAAAATTTGAACCGTTTAAACAGAAATTATCGAGACAGTTAAGTCAAGCTGACACATGTACACTAGTGGCGAATGTAACTGAGCTGATTTATTAACGTCAGACAGGCCCAGTCAAGCATGAGGCTATAGGAGGTGCCATAGTTAAGGTGACCTCACCTGGCGTAGCGACATGTAGGGTCCATCCATCCCAAAATTTGCTGCCTTTTTTGTTTACTAGTTCGAGAACTACAACGTCAACACCTATAGTTGTGACGAGTAGCCCAGTAATGGCTGCTGGTCCTTTTGCATCCCCATTGCCTGTACACTAGAGTCCACTCTCCATTCATCAGAGCCAACCCTACCCAACATGGAGCACGCCCCCTATAGCAGACTCATATACTGCTGGCCCTAGTAACGTGGGTGGTGTTCCTACATCTGCTATGACCTCATTTCAGGCCGGCTACCACCCACAAGGTCAGCCTAGTTACCAAGGATATCAACCGACCCCCTATGGGAATTGGCCCAGTATTAGTATGCATGGTGGCTATGCTAACCAATAGGGCTGATACGAGTCGGGTTGGGGATGTAACCGGGTCAAAAAATGTGTACCCGGGTACCAGTCTAAATAGGACAATTCGTCTGGATGTACGTAAACAAGTCTAGAACTAATATTATTAAAGTATTACAAAATCCAACTCATTTGTTTTGTTTTCACTCACCAAGGATTACACCTTGTCTTTTCTCAACATTTTCACATGCAACATTGTTCCAATTTTTATTCCTCATGACCGTCTTTTGATACGAGAACAATCTACTTGACGGACATGTGCACTTAAATAGGTACCGTATTCATTCCAATAAACGCCCCGGGGGCGTGAAATTTTTCAAAGAGGGGGCGTTTAATAGAACACAAAATTTCCGACTCAGAAGTTCGTCAGGTCACATACCATTTCACACACAGCCATCAATGTTGTAGGGTCATATTTGAAACATTGTTAGACAAACAAACAAAGACATTACATGGCCTCGATGTTAGCATGAACATTGTTGTCATTTGCACTCCGGTAACCTGTTCTTGTGTGAGAATCGTGTCAATTTCTGGCTAGACGTCTGCAGTACTCGGGTAATTAGGTCATCAACGTGTTCTCTCACCACTTGCATTACGTCACAAAAATTGTGAAATAAAATCAAACATTAGTCAGTTAAATTCCAAACACATCCCTACCTTGTAATCAGCATGTCGGGAGCTAATTTTAAGCGAAATTATGACGTTGCCTTTAAACTAAAGGTAGTCGGTTTCGCGGAGGAGAAAGGTAAACATGCTGCCCGCGAAGGTGTTTCACGTTGACAGGAAACGAGTGCGGGACTGGTGCCAAAAAAAGATAATTTTAAAACTAAAAGATCTAAGCGTTGCAAGGGAGGTGGAAGGCATGTTCATTATGATGATATAGACAAAAACTTAATGAAATGGCTAACCGACCGAAGAGAGGCAGGTATCCGGGTCACCGGGAAAGCGCTACGGTTTGAGGCCAAAAGCAAACAGGAGTCAGTCCTTCAAAGCTTCATATGGATGGTTCGCAAAATTAAAAAAAAAGACATAATATTTCATTTAGGAGATCAACACACGTCGCCCAACATGCCGTGTCATTAATTGATAACCGTATTGACAGTTTTTTGAAATTTGTAATCAGGATGCGGCGGCTTCGAGAGTATCCCGACATGCATATCGCAAACATGGATAGCGAAAGTGACAGTGAAGACTCCTATGGCAGTCCCGGACGTTAGTGTATATATATACTGTACAGTATATTGATGCCGATTTAAATGTAAAATATATAAATAAATGTGTTATTCATATGGAACTGGTTCTACTGTGGATTAAACTTTGGATTACCTTATAATGTGTTGACGCCACCAAGGTAAGTTTTGCGACTTGAATAGGAAAATCGTTGAGAAAACAGTGGGGGGGCGTTTATTAGAGAGGGGGCGTTTATTGGAATGAATACGGTAGGCCAAACTATAGTCATATCGGATAACACTAGAGACCGTCCCAATGAAGACTATGTCACATGACCGGATGGTTTCCGGTTGTGCAAAAACATTTCCTCTCGGACTGGTATATGCTACAAACACGCTGGTTAGACTGACACTTTCCGGCAGCTCATTAGCAATTATGAATGTCCAATAGAAATGAAGTAGACAATTAACGACTGGAGCTATCTTTATCGAACTCACATAGGATTTCATCGAATCTCTGTCGATCAACCGATCTTCCCAAACAGCAAACATAACGCAACCCAATTTAAATTGTTACAAAAGCAGTAGATCTGTGTCGAGTACCTGGGTATGGGTCGGGTATTAACACGGATCAACAACTTCCATATTTACAGCAAAGATTATTACGAGAGAAACATCAATAATTTAATGCCTTTTCTTAAATGTTCAAATAAAGTTAACGTGAAAACAACGACTTTCGATCGTGTAGGTAGGTATTAATGACACTGTTAATCCTTTAATTAACTAAAGGCTTGACACAGGGTCATGAGCAATTATCCATGTCGGTCGGTTCAGTCAGGTGTGACACGGGTAAAAAAAAACTCAAGGGCTGAACACCTGCTCGACGAATACATGGTTAAATATTATGTATTTGATGAAACGGGGATATGAATAGCTGTTCGAGCTATCCGGGGTTTTGTTACATAGATTATATAGCGACACGGGTTGGGACCGTACGACCAGTTCGATGAATAGGGGGTATTTGAGGAATCGGGGTTCGAGTTAGAGTGGTTTTACTGTAAATATACTAGTATACCGTATTCAAGACATTACTTTTATATTTCTTATTTAATTTAGATCGCCATCTTGTAACAACAACATTTGTTTGTTTGATTAATTAACATCCTATTAACAGCGCTAGCTGTGGGCATGTAAGGACAGCCTCCCATGTATGCGGTGTGTTTGTTGCGTGTATGTTGTACGAGGTGTGTGTTTTGGGAGACTGCGGTGTATTAATGGTGTGTCTTCTTGTATAGTGGAACTCTTGCCCTTTGTATAGTGCTATAACACTGAAACATGCCGCCGAGGACACCAAGCAACACATTCCACACGGTCACATTATACTGACAACGGGCGAACCAGTCGTCCCATTCCTTGTATGCCGAGCACTAATTAGCAAGAGCAGAAACTACCACTTGTATAGACTTTGATGTGTCTCGGCCAGGGGACAGAACCAAGAGCCTTCCTCACAGGGGTGAAGGCTCAACTCAAGGCCAAGGGAGACAATAGGAAAGATAAAGTCAGTTAGGAAGAAGAGAAAAGTTAAGATCCTAAATTGAGTCGCCTTTTAAGATCATGCAATAGGGACAGTAGGTACAATTCTAACGCCCTACCTGCAGGGCCATAATCAGACAATAAGTAGATGCTAATTAACGGGATATGTTTCTGGTTAATTCTGTAGTGACTCTACACGTGGTTTCACTATAATATCAACGTACAGATGCAGTGTTAAAAAGAAACTATGAAATCAATCTGACTAAAATACAGATTCCTATTAAGAGTACGTTCGATAAGAGGATCTGATAACACCCAATTATATTTAGGAGTCACGTCACGATGACCTTTTGAAATGGCGACTGCCATAATCTTGATTGGGGACGAAATAGTTTGAAAAAGCTGTCCAATTAATTTTCGTGTATGTAGTCATCTCGCCCAAAGTACACATGTAAATGTCAATCTGATTTAAATGCAGATCCTTACACCCACTATGTCATATAAAGGATCTGACAATATCACATAGAGGGTCACGTCCAGATGACCTTTATACCACGTGGTCTTCATATGAGATACATTTTCTAGGTCACATCCATGGAAAACAATATTTCGTCTCCGTATACTTATACAATTAGCTTTATTGTGATCTTTGGGCGAGATGACTGCGTAAACCAAAATAACTCTGACAGTTTTTTCCAACTATTTCGTCCCTGAAATTCACTGTCAAAATTTTGCAAGTAGCAATTTTTGGCCATTACCAAAGGTCACCTGGACATGACCCCTAATGGGATAATGTCAGTTCCTCTTATCAAACGTAGTGATAATAAGGATCAGTATTTTAATCAGATTGTGTAAATGTATACTGGGACGAAATGGATTAATCAATTGACTTAGCAATGTGTAGACAATGTATTTAATCTGAAAGTGTACACGGAATGGAAAATTATATTTAGATATGTTATTCTGTTTGATCTCCTGACAAGAATGTTGAAAACCGCATCAAAATCGGCCTCTTCAGTACCGAGATACCGCCCTCCGAAGTGCTCGATTTTTACCTGTATATCAACTGCTAATCAGGGAATCGGCCGCTCACGCTGATTTGGGGAATAACCGGATGTGACGTCACGAGGACAACGGCAGTGAGGTGTTTGGTAGTGGGGTTATAGCACAAAGGTGGACATATATGTATTCCTAAAATGGGGTTACGAGAATTTTACAGATATATATACAGTATACAGTTATGGTGACGATTTAATTATATATAAAATAGGAAATATTGCAACTGAAATCATGCTAAATACATAAGTAGATTAGCGGAAATTATAAGTTATTTATGTTTCTGGTATAAGCCAGGTGTACCTTGTGTAAAAAACTTTTAAGTAGAGATCTTATCTCTGTTTTAACAGCTTACTAAATTATCAAACCTGGGGAATATTCAATTTTCATAATGTCATATAAAAAGAGACGAATTCGAAAAATGATGGTCATATAATTATCCATTTGAATATGTTTCTGTATAAATAAACAAATCACTTGGCCTATGGATTTCAAGAATCAGCATAACGAAAAGAAAAGGTACTAAATGTATTTCATAGTTCAATACACGTAGATATCATAGACATAAATTGGGAGGGGGAGTAAATAAAAAAATAAACCACTTGAGAAATTGAATTTAAAATACATAATTCATTTATAGCTGTAACGAGTCTATCTTCCTTTTATAGCTACATGTACATGTATGAGAACATGTGTTATTTTAACAATATTCAACAGTACATTTATTGGTCATATAGATTATCATTATTAGTATAATATAATGATCGATATTGACCAAAATTCACAAAGAATTGGATATCCAAAATCTAGCAACTACCAGAAATATCAAAATTCTGACATTGTGCATCATATTTGCATTGTTCTTTCTCGACATGCCATTTGTAAATAATTGTTCAGTTTCTGTTATAAAAATACATATACATATTAATTTGAATATATTTTTTATGTTATGGAGATATAACACAAAGATCTGAATGTACTCTCATCATAAACCGCTTCGCGGTTTATTTAGAGTACACTCAGATTTTTGTGTTATATCTCCATAACATAAAAAATCTATTCAAGTTAATCCTTAAATAACTAGAAATATATATACGAGACAAATGTATACATTGGTCATTCTGAAATATA
The DNA here is from genome assembly GCF_041381155.1 of Argopecten irradians. Taxonomy (NCBI): domain Eukaryota; kingdom Metazoa; phylum Mollusca; class Bivalvia; order Pectinida; family Pectinidae; genus Argopecten; species Argopecten irradians. The sequence continues at coordinate 3,359,142 of NC_091148.1, read as the reverse complement.
CAATTATGTATACATCTAGTGATTTAAACAATTGTTATATGTTATGTTCGAACGGTATATTTTACCGTAAACCAAGTATTTATACATGTAAACAAATATGACGTTATGCATCAATTAAATGATGGTCTATCGCTAACTTACCTGTGATCTTACTTTTGACACCTGACGTGAGCTAATCAACAAAGCGTGACAGGTCACTAGACACCGTACTTACGTAATCTGGTTATTAGCCCCCTCATTAGTCTCGGTTGACCACGCGTTTTAGTTACTGCAGTATACAGGTAAAGAGATAAACGCAGCACGACATTGGCTATTCGGAATCTTGTACAGTTCTGATTTTGTTCTGTACTTGATATCTGCAACTTGGATTAGACATAGACATCTTCAGTCTTTTTTTCGTCTGACTCGTGCATGATTTATTTTTTCAATTAAAGACACTAATAAATGAAATTGAGCGAAATATCAACAAGTCGTCGGATGTATTGTATTATATGAAAGATGGATCGATTTCAGATATAACGCAATTAGTAGATGCATTTACATATATGCAAAAAATTCTGTTTAGAATCATAACTTAATTCGTATGGGTAGGTTATATGAAAAAGTCAGAAATTTGTAAAGCGGGTTTGACCAGTACAACGACCCGAGTCGGGTTTTGGATAACATAGTCAAGAATCCTTTACATAATATTCATGTATATGTGGTTCCAAATACCGTAGATTTACAACGTACGTGGATTATTATACACATTATATCGTGTATAATTGTGCTGAAATCGCCCAGAAATGTTCATTTATCTACGATAGGTACATCAATATATGCATGGTATAAATCCCTATTTTCAAGCGTATTCCAAACTCATATCTGTGATTGAGGATAATATTAAATAGGTATCGGACATGTACACATGTATTTGTGTCTGTAAAAATCGATATTTACAAACAGATATTTTATATTAGATGGCAAACACAGAAAATCGCCACGCTATCTTATGCGAGTAGAGCAGGTCCCGTTGTCCTCGTGACGTCACAGGTCAGGGGTCCCGAATCGGGGTCAATGGCTTGGGGCTTCAGGTGTGTTTTAGAGAAAAGTCGCATTATCTCTAATACCGTATTCGCTATGAAACTCGTACTTTCTCCATTCTAAATTTTATACAATGACACATGTATCAAGCCTTATATACCAAACCATTCCGTGTACACTTGAAGTACACTGGTAAAAGGTCATCCGAATATGACCCATAATGGGATGTTGTCAGATCCTCTATTGAACGGAGTAGTTATAATAATAGGATCTGTATTTTATTCAGATTGATCTGAAGTCTGAGTTTGACAAAGGTTTTTATGATATGGATGTGTAATTGATTTCAGTTTTGTCATACATTTGGTTATAATTGTAACATGGATTGTTGCCCTTTTTATAATGCTATATCACTGAAACGTGCATGCCGCCGAAGACACCTGTACACTTCACCCGGTCACATTGTACTGACAACGGGCGAACCAGTCGTCAATCCGATTAAAATACATATTCCTATTATGACTACATTTTGATAAGAGGATCTGACAACATCTCATAAGGGGTCACGTCAAGATGACCTTTGGAAATGGCGACACTAGAATCTTGACTGTGGACGAAATAGTTTGGAAAATCTGTCCAATTTATTTTCGTGTACTTAGTCATCTCGACCAAAGTGTTTAACAAAGCTAAAATTATACATGTAGCAATGTGTAGAAAATGTACACTTGGTAAGAGGTCATCCGAACATGACCCCTTATAGGATGTTGTCTGATCCTCTATTGAACGGAATGGTTATAAGGATGTTTTTTAACCAGAATAATCTTAAGTCTTGAATTTGACAAACTGCAGTCCGAATTTGACAAAGATTTTAATAATATGGATGTATAATGTATATCAGCTTGTCAGACATCTGGTTATGATAGTAACATGGATTGTTTTTTTTAATAAATTAACGTCCTATTAACAGCTAGGGTCATGTAAGGACGCACAGCCTCCCAAGTTTACGGTGTAAAGCATATGTGAAGTGCGATGTGTGTGTTTTGGGAGACTGCCGTATGTACGGTTTTGTCTTGTTGCATAGTGGAACTATTACCCTTTTTATAGTGCTATATAACCTGACACATGCCACCAAAGACACCAAACATCCGGTCACATTATACTGACAACGAGTCTGCAATTATTTGTTCCTATTAATAGTCAGGATCATATAAGGACGGCCTCCCCTGTGTAGCGTGTGTGAAGTGTGAGGGGAGTGTTTCGGAGACAGCGGTATCTTCGTGTTGTGTTTATTTTATATTGGAAATCTTGCTCTTTTATAGTGCTTTATCAGAAGGCATTATGCAAAACACCTCACCCAGTAACATTATACGGAGAACGGGCGAACCAGTTGCCGCTCCCTTTATGCAGAACGCTAACAGGATAAGAAAATACTGTGGTGTGTCTAGGCCAGGGGAGAGAACTAAGAGCTTCCCTTACAGTGGCGAGAGTCCTGCAGGTAGATTTGTACCTGTTGCCCATATTCCATGATCGTAAAAGGCAACTTTATTTAGGATCTTATCTTTTCTCTTCTTCCTAACTGACTATGTTCTGCCCTGCAGGTAGGGCGTTAGAATTGTACCTGCTGCCCCTATTGCATGATCGTAAAAGGCGACTAAATTTAGGATCTTATCTTTTCTCTTCTTTCTAACTGACTTTATCTTTCCTAATGCCTCCCTTGGCACTGCCTCACTTTTGGCCTTAAGTTGAGCGTTCGCCCCTGTGAGGAAGGCTCTAGGTTCTGTCCCTGGCAGAGACACACCAAAGTGTAAAAAAGTGGTAGTTTTTGCTCCTGCTTGACGCTCAGCATACAGGGAGCGGGACGACTGGTTTGCACGTTGTCAGTATAATGTGACCGGGTGGGGTGTGTTGCTTGGTGTCTTCGGCGGCATGCTTCAGTGATATAGCACTATAAAAAGGGCAACAGTTCCACTATACAAGAAGACACAACACGAACATACCGCAGTCTCCCAGTACACTCACCTCGCACAACATACACGCAACACACCGCATGCATGGGAGGCCGTCCTTACATGACCATAGCTGTTAATAGGACGTTAATAAATCAAACAAACAAACAAACAAAGTATGACTACCGGTATCGTGTGTGCAGTTGGAATCTGCGCATAGTGGATGTACACAGATTCTATACCCGACAAGGAAAATAACAGTAGGAGTACACTCGCACTAAAAAAATGCACAACTAAAGCCAAAAGTGAGGTGGTGTCAAGGGAGATGTTAGGAAGAAAAGATTCTAAATTCAGTCTCCTTTTACAATTATGCAATAGGTGCATCAGGTACAATTCTATCGCCCTTCCTGTAGAATGGCTAGGCAGGGTAAAGTGTTTGTTTAATTAATGAAATTCCTATTAACAGCCAGGGTCATGTAAAGACGGCCTCCTATGTATGCGGTATTAGCGGAAACATGATAGTACCTAAATAATTGGATGCAGAGTGGTCGTTGATTGATATTGATCATTTTTGAAAACCATACAGGCAGGTGTACCACAGGGTTCTACATTAGTTAAATATTGATTTCGATCTTTGTGGAATCCATACATGTAAGTGTACCATAGGGTTCTGGGTTAGATCCTTATCTCTTTCTTTACATATAGTGAAAAAAAAATTCAAATGTTTAAGATGCTCCACCGCCGACAAAGCATAATTGATACCTATCATTTGAACAAAAAGTTGTGTTTAATCGTGGAAATATATGTGTTATTAACAAACAAAAAATAATTCAAAATGTATTGTTTTTGCTTTCAGTTCATGCGCAATCAGTACTGCATTTCATACAGGAAATAGTGCTATGATATTTATTCGGATTGCGATTACTTTGATTTTATCTTAAATTAAAATTAGAAGCTCAAACTTTTCATGACATTTCATGTCCTTTTATGACCCTGGCTGTTGATTGGACGTTAAAATAAACAAACGAAGAAATCAAACTTTTCAATGGTGTAAAGCAAGTAATTTATGTAACTTAAGAAATATACTAAATCGTCTTCTTTTTGTTAGAGAAAAATAACCATTTGTCAGCGGTGGAGTATCTTTAAACTGTTTTACTAATGACAAATCATCGTGTACTACTATAGAGCGAGACGCAGATATATATATATATATATATATATATTTATTTTGATCTCAGAAAAGTCTTTTTGTGGGTAGACGTTTGTGGATTATTTTTTTAATCCGACAGTAGCTCTTCTACTTTCAAAGCAGCTTGGCTCAAAGACTTTACATTCTGATCTGGTCTTTAATTACCTTACAATAGAGAAAAGTCACAAACAGATATCTTGTTCTTTTCTTTGATTTCTACTAATTTGACAACTCCTATCAATTCTTGTATATAAGACACAACACGATTATACTGCAGTCTCTCAAATCACGCACTCCATACACTGGACACACTGCCTACATGGGAGGCCGTCCTTACATGACCCTGGCTTTAATTAATAAAAACAAAGCATACGCAAACCTTTCAATTTCATTGCTGAAAAGTGCATAAAAGGATAAATACTTAAAGTGTTGAAATACAAAATTGATAGGTCTTTAACACCTATACATGTTTCTGTTATACGGCCTATTCATGAATATGCTAGTATCGTGTGGTTAAATTATACACTTTGTTTGATTAGCTATGGTCCCATTAACAGCTAGTGTCATGTAAAGACGGCCTCCCATGTATGTGATGTGTAGTGCGAGGTGCGTGTTTTGGGAGACTGGAATGTTCGTGTTGTGGCTTCCGAGCAAAATCGTACCCAGACAGATTGTAACCTCTTGGAGTCAATTCAACTTCAAACCTCTCATTGAGAGAAAATCTTTACATCAAAACATTGCTTTTCATAATGTTTTCAACTGTAACCCCACTAACCATATCAGGACCTGTTGACGATAAAAGTTCGTATTGTGCTGAAGGAGCAGGTTATATGGTGCTTTCATGGGGTTAATATAAAGCGGTATGGTCCAAAGCGATCAAGCACTCGAGCCTATGAACCACCTCGACCAAAATACACATTCGGAAAAATAAAAGCCATACAATTCCTCTTGGTCACTAAATTAGTTTTCATTTCTTAAACAAATGCTAAAATAAATAACTTTCTTTGCCAATTTTATTACCGTCCACATTGCATCGTTACTCTAACATCACATAACACCAACGGTTGAAGCTTATAACACACGGATCTTCCGCGCGTTGTGTCAAGTTGTAAAAATGACGGAAGAAAAAGTTTAACTATAAAAATTCGCATAGTTAATATGGCCTGAGGGAGGGATATTCTAGAGTGCGTTCCGTACAATGTCTGGGACCTAACTTACTTACAATAAAACAGCATGATTTAAGGGATAATTCAGTCTAAGACAGTCTACAAACATGTATATTTACACATGATAATATTCAAGAAAGTTCTATAACCTAAATTAATTATATGAACTTTATAGGATGTATTGATAATATAGCTATAGGAGTTATCTCCCTTATCTAATAACTACATGTATTTAGTGTCGTACATAACACACACCTCCTAAAAGAAAAGAAAATTTTCTTGGAAAGGAAACTTTTTTAAAAATATCAAGTAACATTTAAATCCTTGATAAAGCATCAGCCAGATTATTGTCTTTCCCTTTGATATGTTTGATGTCAAGATTGTACTCTTGCAAAGTCAAACTCCACCTGAGAATTCTTTGATTTTTGTTTTTTATTTTCCCAATGAAAGTCATAGGGTTGTGGTCGGTGAAGACCAACAGAGGCCCAAATGTAGTGCAGAGATATACATCAAATTGGTTCAACGCCAAAATCAATGCTAAACGTTCTTTCTCAATGGTGGAATAATTTCTCTGGTGTTTGTCAATTTTTTTTCGAGAAGTAAGAAATTGGATGGTCCATTTTTTCAGTATATTTTTGCATCAAAACAGCTCCAACACGTACATCGCTGGCATCAACAAAACAGTTTAAACTGTTTATAACAGTCAGAACGGTAGGGCGTTAGAATTGTATCTGCTGCCCCTATTGTATGATCGTAAAAGGCGACTAAATTTAGGATCTTATCTTTTCTATTCTTCCTAACTGACTTTTGTCACAATCCGACTCTATTTCATTATTGGGAAGGAAGGAAGAATCACAGGGGGCCAACTCAATGAAAATGGATGTTGTCATACATTTTTGTAGTCATGTGATTTTTTTTTTTTCAAAAAATACGAGATTTGAAAAATTGTTAAAAAAATCGGGATATTTACTATAAAACAGAGAAAGGGACGACAGTCGCCATATTGGATTTTTTACCCCCACCTCGATTAAAGTTAATTTTTTCACAATAGTATACCTTTTTTCCTAGAGTCATAATCACGCATCAGTCCTCCGATAATCCATAATCACACACAAACCATGCAAAAGCATATAAACGATGTCTATATAGTCAAACGCAATATTTTAATCCAAAATTACCGGCGCTTTCTGACTTGTGACATCGAAAGCAACGTCCTAGTGAAGAGCGATTAGAGTGACTTCCCCTGCAGTGTAATTCAATCGGTTTAGTCAGAGATATTCCGATACGTTTGTTTTCGCGGAAAATTTGAATATTAAAACGTATCGGAATACCTCTGACTAAACCCATTGAATGACATTGCAGGGGAAGTCACTCTAATCGCTCTTCACTAGGACGTTGCTTTCGATGTCACAAGTCAGAAAGCGCCGGTAATTTTGGATTAAAATATTGCGTTTGACTATATAGACATCGTTTATATGCTTTTGCATGGTTTGTGTGTGATTATGGATTATCGGAGGACTGATGCGTGATTATGACTCTAGGAAAAAAGGTATACTATTGTGAAAAAAATAACTTTAATCGAGGTGGGGGTAAAAAATCCAATATGGCGACTGTCGTCCCTTTCTCTGTTTTATAGTAAATATCCCGATTTTTTAATAATTTTTCAAATCTCGTATTTTTTGAAAAAAAATCACATGACTGTCATATATACTCATCAGTCCATCCTCCAAATACAAAAAATGTATGACAACATCCATTTTCATTGAGTTGGCCCCCTGTGGAGGTAGGTAGAATAGTATAGTATGTGTACGGTACGACGGGTAACGGGTAAGTATGTGCGTTTACGCTATACGCGACTATACGACTGGGTCGTTTGGGCTGCCGTAGTGAGTAATCCACCCGGCGTGATAATGGAGAACGTGGCAAGTAAGGGCATGGAAATGCTGATGCCTGTATGTTCGCAGGAAGCGTGAAATACAGTCACGGTAAGTTTAATCTATCTTTCTTATCTTTCTGAGTGCGTATATAGTTGATGATTTTGAACGTATTTGTTGAAAGGTCATTTTAAACGGGTATGAAATAGTTGTTATTGTGTTAACGTACGCTTTAGCACGTGCGCGAGTACTGTTTACGTTAGCAGTATAGGCATACTAGGGTAATTATATGGTTAGTTAATGCCTGTGTACATGTTTATTTATGATATCAATTGTACTAATTATATAAATAGTAAGTTTAAGGTTTATTATCGTATGTTGTAGCTTCACGTGCAAGGACTCGCTGTCCAGTACTGAAAAATACGAAAGCGGGAGAGACCAGATTGGTCAGATATACACATGTATCATAGATACTGCACTTATTCGCTATGTCAGCGGCGTACCACGATTACCTGATTGTGGGAGGTAAAGAGGACACGAAGGAGTGTGTGCTCGGTTGTAGCTTTCACGGCTAGTCCAACCTGAGGGTTGTGGTTATACCTATATTGGGCCTTGGAACTGAAGCCAGCAGCGTCGAGGACAACAGCTGCGACGGAGTTTATCAGACAGTTCCTGGTCTCAACGAGACCGATATTACATCATCAGTAAAAGGATTGAAGACATTGAACCCGGATGTGATATTTGTGATGCTACAAAGACTGTAGGGCTGTTAGGTTAATTTTAGTTGTATTTAAGTATATTCTAATGTAATAATAAAAGTGTGTAAGTTCGCTTGCTGAGTGTATCACAAGAGAATATGAGTGTTTGGATGTGAGTGGGGTTTTATAAAATAGAGAAATAGTAAAAAGAATCTTGTAAAGTAACTGTATATCTTATTGTATATTGCTTGTATTAATAGTGCATATTAATAATTGTAAATATGTATTTCCTGAATTTGTTATTATTTGGGTTACCTGTGTGGCAATTGCTCGGCTAAGTTACAACTTTATCTTTCCTAATGCCTCCCTTGGCACAGCCTCACTTCTAGCTTTGAGTTGAGCGTTCGCACCTGTGAGGAAGGCTCTAGGTTTTGTCCCCTGGCCGAGACACACCAAAGTGTATAAAAGTGGTAGTTTTTGCTCCTGCTTGGCGCTCAGCATACAGGGAGTGGGACGACTGGTTCGCACGTTGTCAGTATAATGTGACCGGGTGTGTTCTGTTGCTTGGTGTCTACGGCGGCATGCTTCAGTGATATAGCACTATAAAAAGGACAACAGTTCCACTATACAAGAAGACACAACATGAATATACTGCAGACTCTCAAAACTGGCACTATGCTCTAAATACAAATAAATGCTTCATCTTGAATAATATCGTATTTGCTATAATATGGTGGAGTCCGCAATTATCTGTTCAAACCAAGGCGAATGTTATCAAAAGATGAGGATTTATATTTTGATTAGCCAGCTTTACCTCGTAAAACACCTCAATCGATGTGTCCATGCCAATTTCTTTCAGATAGTCCTTTAAATTTTTGCTGACTTTTTATTACTTTTTTAAAGTATGGTAAGCATTGACTTTTAATCTCTTTGCTTCAATGTTTCTCCTGTCGCCTGCGCGAATCGTTTATTCACCAGAGAGAAATTTGAGATTTGTGGGTCATTTAATTCACAGTTTTTGTAAAGGAACCTTAAGAACTTTCCATCTATAAAGAGTATTTGATACCAGTTCAAGATTTTCAAAGGAACATTTTGGAAGTTTTAGCTAATTTGGCCCCGCCCCTAAGGCCTCTGGGGGCCAGTCATGGAAAATTTGTTAATAGGATTCAATGGACATTTCATAGGGATAATTCTGACAACGTTTGACTAATTTCCTATTACAAATGACCAGATAATGCTTAAAAATGTGTTTTCCCTATATAAACTATAGCAAACTTAAACCTCTTCCTAGGGGTTGCGGGTCATATAATTCACAATTTTGATTGGTCCTATGGATTACAAGGTTTGTGAAAATGTCCTTAAAATTGCTTCAGCGGTTTTGGAGAAGTTGAAAACGTAAATTGTTTATAGTCGCACGTCGCATGATGGATGACAGACTACGGACAAAAGGCGATTAGAATAGGTCACCATGAGACTTCGTCTCAGGTGATTTTAATAGTACACACTGCGAGATTTGATTTATTCTCTCACCTGGCCCGAAGGGCCGGTGAGCTTATGTCATGGCGCGGCGTCCGTCGTCCGTCCGTCCGTCCGTCCGTCCGTCCGTCCGTCCGTCTGTCCGTCAACATTTCCTTTAAATCGCTACTAGTCATAGAGTTCTGCATGGATTGTAACCAAATTTGGCCACAAACATCCTTGGGGGAAGGGGAACAGAACTTGTATAAATTTTGGCTCTGACCCCCCGGGGGCAGGAGGGGCGGGGCCCAATAGGGGAAATAGAGGTAAATCCTTTAAATCGCTACTTGTCATAGAGTTCTACATGGATTGTAACCAAATTTGGCCACAAACATCCTTGGGGGAAGGGGAACAGAACTTGTATAAATTTTGGCTCTGACCCCCCGGGGGCAGGAGGGGCGGGGCCCAATAGGGGAAATAGAGGTAAATCCTTTAAATCGCTACTTGTCATAGAGTTCTGCATGGAATGTAACCAAATTTGGCCACAAACATCCTTGGGGGAAGGGGGACAGAACTCGTATAAATTTTTGCTTTGACCATCCAGGGGCAGGAGGGGCGGGGCCCAATAGGGGAAATAGAGGTAAATTCTTTAAATCGCTACTAGTCATAGAGTTCTACATGGATTGTAACTAAATTTTGCCACAAACATCCTTGGGGGAAGGGGAACAGAACTTGTATAAATTTTGGCTCTGACCCCCCCGGGGGCAGGAGGGGCGGGGCCCAATAGGGGAAATAGAGGTAAATCCTTTAAATCGCTACTTGTCATAGAGTTCTACATGGATTGTAACCAAATTTGGCCACAAACATCCTTGGGGGAAGGGGAACAGAACTTGTATAAATTTTGGCTCTGACCCCCGGGGGCAGGAGGGGTGGGGCCCAATAGGGGAAATAGAGGTAAATCCTTTAAATCGCTACTAGTCATAGAGTTCTGCATGGAATGTAACCAAATTTGGCCAGAAATATCCTTGGGAGAATAAGAACTGAGTTTGTATAAATTTTGGCTCTGGTCCCCGGGGCAGGAGGGGCGGGGCCCAATAGGGGAATTATAGGTAAATTCTATAAATTGCTACTTAATTGTCCTAGAGTTTTGTATGGATTGTAACTAAATTTGGCCACAAACATCCTTGGGGGTTGGAGAACAGAACTTGTATAAATTTTGGCTCTGACCCTCAGGGGGCAGGAGGGGCGGGGCCCAATAGGGGAAATAGAGGTAAATTCTATCAATCGCTACTTGTCCTAGAGTTCTGCATGGATTGTAACCAAATTTGGCCACAAACATCCTTGGGGGAAGAGGAACAGAACTTGTATAAATTTTGGCTCTGATCCCCTGGGGGTAGGAGAGGTGGGGCCCAATAGGGGAAATAGAGGTAAATCCTTTAAATCGCTACTTGTCATAGAGTTCTGCATGGATTGTAACCAAATTTGGCCAGAAACATCCTTTGTGGAAGGGGAACAGAACTTGTATAAATTTTGGCTCTGACCCCCAGGGGGCAGGAGGGGTGGGGCCCAATAGGGGATTTAGAGGTTAATATTAAAATTCCTTCAGAAAAGAAACAATGAACCTGTATTCAGAAAATTATTTGGCATTACAAACCAGGTGAGCGATACAGGCCCTCTGAGATTTGATTTATTCTCTTTTTAAAGTCTTAACAAATTATTTTTCTTAGGAAACTCCTGAATAATGTGAGTACATATAAGATCCTTAATTATGATAAAAACGATGGATTCTGTCTTCATTCAGTTAGTACCGGAACCACGGGAGATGCGTGCGCAGCTTCATTATTCATAGCGTGCTTAAGACTTCAGAAAATCTGATGAACTTAGTTTAGCTCAGATTATTCTTCGTTTTTAGGTACAATTTCACGAGTTAATTGTTCCTTACTTTTGTCATTTGATACGCTAACGTGTTTTATATAGTTTGCTATCAATTTTATCGGGAGCGTACCCATAGAGGCGTAATTATTCTCAGGACTTTGCCCCGAGGGGCTGGTCTTCCGTTGTCTGTTTGGCGGGGCTTATGGCCGCCATCTTGGATTCACAGAAGATAGTGAAAGAATTCGATTTGGTTGGCGAAATTCTGAATAATATGGAGCCTAGACCTTCAGAGAAAAGCTCTAGAAAGTCAGAAAAACACTCCAAAGCTAAAGCTGTACCCAGTAACTCGGCTACAGTTAAGTCTATGACCAAAATTACACTAGAAAGTGAACCCACGTTGACTAAGACAATGGAGGTCGATCCACAAGATTGTGAGAGTCAGGACAAAAGTGCTAGCAATCGGGCGTCTCCGGAAGCCGAGCCTGCACAAATCAATAATGACTTGTCAACTACAATGGCAATGTTCATGGGGAACATGCAAAATCTGATGCAGCAACAAATGCGCATGTTCCAGATGTTACCCCTTGATAATGGCGGACATGATTCTCGAGAGTATCATGATCAGGTTAGTGATGACGAGTCTGACATGGATGTGTGTGACAAAATAGATGAAATTTTACGAGATGATGTCACTCAAGCTTCATCAGCTACTGATAAAGCAGGATCTGCCGAAAACTCGTCAAATGACGATCTACCTGATTATTTGACCAAAACGGCCAAAGAAATCACAGCAGATGAACCGACTGGGCCAGAAATTAAAAACGACAAACTGGCGAATTTGATTACGGACATGCTTAGCAAACGCATGTCGGAGGATAAAATCAAGGCGAAAATGTCGGACTATCCTCGGCCCGCAAATATTAAAATGCTAGTGGCGCCAAGATGTAACAGCACCATATACAGAAGCTTGAATCAACACATCAAGCAGCGGGATGTTACTTTTCAACAAACGCAGAAGCGACTTGTGTCCCCTTGCACGTGCACTGGAGCGCTTAACGGAAATGCGGAAAACTGAAAGTAGCTCTCGAGCTGAGATTGACGAACTGTTGAAATTAATCCTCGATGGATTTCTTCTAGTAGCTAACGCTTCTCAGTTGTTTAGTCAACGTCGACGAGAACCGGATCTCAACAAACATTTCGCAAACTTGTGTACTGTGAGTAATCCGGTCACCACAGAATTGTTTCGTAACCAACTTTCACAAGCGGTGCGTGATATTAGTGAAACAAACAAACTATCACATAGTGTGTCTAAATACGCCTATAGTAATATTAAGGGTGCTTCCCGTTACTCTAACAAAGGGAAAGCTGGTTGGAGGCCGTATAACAACAAACCTTACGACAGGCCGCATTTCAATCATGGCGGATCAAGTGGCGGTAACTACCGTAAACAGGGTAATGGTGGCCAGTCACATTTCCACAAAAACAAGCCAAAAAACTTCAAGAAGGGGCAGGAGAGAAAATAGACTTGCCTAGCAGTACTCCTGTCCTTACTGAGGTAAGTACTGATCTTGAAAATTTTTGGAATACTTTTCACACAAAAACAGTTCCTTTTTTGCACAAGCAAGTAGGACAGTTTGTAGCAGGTAACATTAAGAACAAGTTTTCTTTTTGGAAAACCCTGACAAGTGATTTTGTTTTGTTAGAGGCTATTCAAGGGGTCAAAATTGAATTTATTGCAGAACCTTGTAACCGCTTGTTATTTGGCAATGCACAATACAAATTTAATGATAAAGAGAAACTCATCATTTCCGAAGAAATTAACAAGTTGTTGATAAAACATGTATTGGTGGAGGTTGAATCTTCAGGAGATCAGATACTTTTTCATTTTCATTTTCCCAAAAAAGGATGGGTCTTTCAGAATGATATTGAATTTAAAAGAGGTCAATGAAACAGTAGTTTACCGCCATTTTAAGATGGATACATTGAAAACTGCAATAAATTGAATTACCCCAGACTGTTATATGGCATCAATAGATTGGAAAGATGCTTATTACACAGTGCCAATTCATCATCAACATCAAAAATATCTGCGATTTATGTTCGAGGGGAAAACATATCAATATACAGCAATGCCTAATGGGCTTTGCTTCAGCTCCCCGCATGTTTACTAAAATTACTAAACCTTTTTTCTCACAGTTTCGTAAACTTGGCCATAGTAACACATCGTATATTGATGATTCCCTTGTAGTGGGGGACACCAAGGAGGAATGGCAACGGAATGTGATAGATACAGTGTCTTTATCAACAGACTGTGGGTTTATGATTCACCCAATAAAGTCTGTATTTGAGCCTGTACAACAGATCGAATATCTGGGGTTTATGTTGAATTCTGTAGATATGACAATATGTCTCCCACAGAGAAAACGTGAGAAAGTTGAAGACATCTGTGCTTTGCTTTTAAATACAGCTTTGCCTACAATAGAAACATTGGCACAATGTATTGGGGTTTTAGTATCATCCTTCCCTGGTGTACAGTATGGTCCTCATTATAGATGACTTGAAAATGAAAAGATTCAGGCTCTGAAGAGGTCAAAAGGAAATTTCAGTGCCCATTGTACACTCTCACACGATAGTAAAACTGATCTACCCTGGTGGATCAATAACATTGATAGGGCATATGCCAAGATCTCGCATCAACCCCCCCCCCCTCCATTGTTCTTACCTCTGATGCCTCCAAGAAAGGTTGGGGAGGTATACGGTATGATGAAGATGGAAAAATTGTAAAATCCGCGGGAGGAAGATGGTCAGAAGCTGAAACTGATGAGCACATAAATGTGCTAGAACTTCGGGCTGCTTGGTTTTCCTGTCTAGCATTATGTAGAAATGAGAGAAATGAGTACATTCGTATTAACATAGACAATACAACAGCCATTGCTTATATATCACATATGGGTGGTAAAACATGTAACGCATTAGCAGGGCAGATATGGGATTGGTGTCTGGATAATAACTTATGGTTATCAGCAGCACACATATAGCAGGTAGAAATAACTGTGATGCTGACTTTGAAAGTAGACTTGAACATGAAAACACTGAATGGAAACTAGATTCCAATGTTTCACATGGTTATGATATTCATCATTTTAACAATAATTGGTGCTCAAACTTTTCAATGGTGGTAATGGTGTAAAGTAAGTAACTTTTGTAACTGAAGAAAATTACTTAATTGTCTGCTCCTGTTTTTGATAGTGAAAGAATACCATTTGTCAGCGATGGAGCATCTTTAATAATTGAAGAGAAAATATGTATGTTATTGAACGTATCTAGTTAAGCAAAAATGATCAATGATTTCCATTGGACTCCATTGTCTGTGACGTCAATTGGACTCAAATTCCCTCTGTTCGCAAATAAACATGTGCTCCGTTATGCAATTGTCGTCGTAAATTTTTAGTGTACTCATAGAGAGACGCCCACAGTTGGCCGGAATGCCGTTACCAAAGTTGTCGTCTCCATTATTGAATGATGTTTCTATGCCTTGAAGAGCTGTGCCGTCTAACCATTCCCACGTCCCTTCAACCAGTCTATCATTCGCTGCAGTGTAAACGACTATATTGGAACCAAAATCTAGGGAGGAACAAAAAGAAAATATGTAAACGAATACAATAAGACTTCTTTGAAAAACAGGTTATGAATGGCTTAACGTCACTGAGAACCGCCTATTGACCTTAATAAATCAATCAGCACGTACTCAAATACAAAAGTGCATTTTTCCCTTTAATAATCATGCTGTTTATAAGAAATTGTAAAAACATTATTAATAGTATAATACCATCATCAAAGTTATATGTGCCGTATCATTGCAAAACATTGACACATCAATAAATTTTAATGAATTAAGCTATGGGAATGATTCAAATGGACAGACATGTATGGTGTATATAAACATTAGTTATAATAGAGAGTATTACTTTGTCTATTCGATAATTTATTTAAGCAAAATGAGTACGCGTTGTATGCAATTACAATATACATATGTTCAGTGTACGTATGGGTTAAAGGAACGGAGGTTAAAACATATGAGCCACGCAGTATGAATTGACTTTCGTGTTTGTGACACATATGAAGGTAGGTGTCGGTGTTTTGTTTAGAATTACATGTAGTTTGGGGGCTGTTGCAGCACAACTTCCTGCCATTCAAAGGGAAAAGGAAGCAAAAAGACAGGCGTTCCCAAAAATGAAACAGATTTTATTAATTTATAAATATGAATATTTTTTTCATTCATTTTGTTTGTTTTTAGGTCGCCTGACCATAGGTCATGGTGAACTATTGCGATTGTCCGTCGTTGTCCGTTGTGCGTCGTCCGTTAACAATTTTTGTGAACGTGATAACTTCAGTAAATATAATCCTAACTTAATGAAACTTTGTATGTAGACTAACATTGGGAAGATCTCGGACGAGTTTGAAAATCATCGTGATTCGACGGCAATTCACGGAGTTATTGCCGTTTGCTCTTATAATTATTATTAGAAATTGTGAACACGATAACTTGAGGAAATGTAAACCGAAATTAATGAAACTTCCTAGGTAGACTAACATGGGAAAGATCTCGGTCGAGGTCGAAAATCAGCTTGATTTAAAGGTCATTTACGGAGTTATCGCCCTTTGCACTAATAATTATTATTGGATCTTGTGAACACAATAACTTTAGTAAATATGAAACGAGCTTAATGAAACTGTTCGTAGACTAACATTGGAAAGATCATGGATGAATTTCAAAAACAGCGTGATTCGACTTTAATTTCGGAGTTACATAATATACATGATTAAACATTAATTACTTTTATACTCTGTCGGTGGTGGTACCTTC
Organism: Argopecten irradians; assembly: GCF_041381155.1. Classification (NCBI taxonomy): domain Eukaryota; kingdom Metazoa; phylum Mollusca; class Bivalvia; order Pectinida; family Pectinidae; genus Argopecten; species Argopecten irradians. The sequence goes on along the minus strand of NC_091148.1, from coordinate 3,343,052 downwards.
TACCTAAATATTTCCCCAGTTCTTATTCAATTTCCCTCCTCTCTTCACGACATAAACAGTCATAACACTCAAAAACGATAACCTGTTATCTTCATTTGTTGACTTTGTCAAGCATACATGTACCACAATTGTGTGAAAGAATGGGTGGCCAATATGTGAATGCGCAACTCAGTTTACTGCAAAAAAATAACAATGAAGGAATGGAGTAATTAGTACAGCATTTTTACCAAACAATTAAAGCAGTCAGGCATGTAACACATGCTTGACTGACTGAAAATCACACAATAACTCTAATAGTGACAAGAATTCCACGGAAGTGGATGTGTCGCCTGCACAGCAGTTAAAAACCTCACGAAAAATATTTAAAATTGAAAAATATTGCTTTATTTAGGTGAAATTTTCAAGTCCCGTAACTCTTGCAAATATTGACGAATTTTGACAAGTATCTAACCAATTCGAGATCTCATTGATATAAAGCTATATACAAAATTTGGTTGAAATCGGGCAATACAGATTAGCTATCGCACGGAAACCAAGAAATTATCTGTTTTGACGATTGTAAAGTCCCGTAAATCTTGCAAATATATGCCGACGCCGCCGACATAGTGATACCTATATGTCGCCCTTGCGTTGCAGGTGACACAAAAAAGATAATCCTATAAGGGGTTTGTTTGTTTGTTTGTTTGAGTTTTACGGCCCATCGACAACTAGGGTCATTTAGGGTCAAACTACAAGTCATGCATTAATATCAGGATGAAAGATCAGGGTAAGAAAAGGCAGGTAAGGACTAAAACACAGATTATAAAACGTTTATTTGATAAAAAAAGGTTTGCATGGGAAAAATAGTTTTGGCTAAAACTCATGCACAAAGTTGATGAAACGATGAAATGTTGAGTTGATACGATGATAGGATATGATGAGAAAACGTTATATTTTGTTTAAAATACCGAGATAATTAAAAATACGATTATGTCTCACGGCATGAGACAAAGTGTACATGTCGGAGACCTCGTAGTACTTATCTCGTATGTGCTTAAAATCAATACAATGCACTAAAATATGTTCCAATGTGTAAAATATGTGTGTCCAGTTCGGAGCCGAGAGAGAACAACTTCCTCTCTGCGGTCACTACGACTGGACAGTTTAGGATTAAGTGTAGGTTGAATTTTTAACAGCTTATTGTTTGGTTCGCTAGACCACCTTTGTTGCCAATGGCGTTTGATGGCTGACTGAATTGAAGGTTTGATGTCGGTGTATGGTAGTTTCAAATCTGTTTGTGATAGGCGAAGAGCAGTCTTAGCTGCTTTATCAGCCTGTTCATTCCCCTTTATACCCACAAGACTGGGAATCCAGAGATAAGTAATTTGAGTTTTAGAAGATAATCGAAATGTTCGGATTAAAATATTTTTAATAAGAGTATTTCTAGGGCATCTTGATTTCAAAGCCTGAAGAACCGAAAGAGAGTCTGAACAGATGATTGCCTTTTCAATGCGGTGTTCTTCGATGTGGTCAAGAGCCAGACCGATAGCACAAGCTTCTGCAGAGAAAATGGAGGCAACATCTGGAAGTCGGATAGAGGAACAGTGATTAGATGTACAGCATGCTGCCGCAACTTTATCACCATCTTTTGAGCCGTCAGTGTAGATCTTAACATGATCAGGGAAAGCTATGATGCACTCCCGAAAGGAGGATTTATGTTCTTCGGGTAATGCACTGGACTTTGCCCTTTCATGCAAAGATAAATTGATATCAGGTGCTTGAATGAGCCATGGTGGTACATCCGATATGGTGTAGTCGTAAATGGTGTCGATATTTAGTTCCTGCAAAAACTTTGAAATTCTGATGCCAAATGTGTGTATGAGCTTATGATTTTGTCTGAATATGTCTTGGTATTGTGGATTAAATACAAGATCGAATACGGGGTTTCTGGGATTGGATTTCAGTTGAGCAGCATACTGTAAGGATAATTTCTTTCGTCGATCGTCTAGAGATGGCTCATTAGCTTCCACATGGAGACTCTTCACAGGTGTTGTTCGAAAAGCTCCAAGTGCCAGACGCAGGTGATCTCGAATCATTGTGAAATATAATTACTGTGTTTTTGTCAAAAATATGAAATATAATCGTTTATTTTTTTTCAAAAATTCATCCACATCCCTTCAATATCAATAAATGTAATGAATAATCATATAGTTACTTGACGTTATGTTATTAATAGACCGCATTTTTACAAAAAAATATCATGGGAGACGCTTTGTGAAATTAAAATAGAAGAAAGACAACTGCATTTCACTTTCAGTGTAACATGAAATTTCATATTTGTTCGATTGATTTAATTAACGTCCTATTAAGAGATATGGTCATGTAAGGACGGCCTCCCATGTATGCTGTGCATTGCGTATTATGAAGAGCGAGGTGCGTTTTTTTGGGAGACTGGTATATTCGTGTTGTGTCTTCTCGTATAGAGGAACTTTTGTCCTTTTTGAAGCGATATATCACTGAAGCATGCATGCCGCCGAAGACACCAAGCAACACACCACACACGGTCACATTATACTGACAACCGCTAAGCAGGAGCAGAAACTACCACTTTTATAGACTTTGGTGTGTCTCGGCAAGGGGACAGAACGCAGAGCCAACCTCACAGGGACGAGCGCTCAACAAAAGGCCAAATGTGAGGCTGTCAAGGGAAGACGTTAGGAAGAAGAGAAAAGATAATATCCTAAATTAAGTCGCCTTTTCCGATCATGCAATAGGGACAGCAGTTCTAACGCCCTACCTGCAGGAAATATGATTTAGAAGTACAAGGTTTTGTGAATGGCAACGATACTTATTATTACATATGGAAACTTTCGTTGTCATTTTGAAGTTAAATAGGATAGGTTTACAGAATCTCAAAAACATTAACTTTATTGTAAATAAAAAAGAAATCCAAACTCGTACTTAGATATATGAAATATTTTAAGACGATGGTGATTATGTATCAACACATTCCATCAAAAATACCACCTATGGTATATAATGATTTTTTTTTATTATTTTTTCAGAAAGTGCACTAGTCCAGGGTCGATTCAACATATTTCCTGGGTACGAAGGGAAGATGCCATCTCCAGGTGGCTTTGAAAGTCCAGTTGGTAGTTTGATGACCTGTATTAGCTTGTGTCTGTTCCACACTGGGTGTAATGTTGTTTTCTATGATGACACTGTGAAGTCCTGCGCCGGCGCCAATGACACCGACATGATTACATTTGTTGGTACTCTGATATCACAGGCTGGAACAGTAGGATACCGGGTATTTTCAGGTAGTTTATTAAGTTATACCTTGTTTATATTCATCGATTTCTAAAAGATTCATTTGCTTATATTTATCGATTTTGTTTATTTCTATGATTAATTCACGTCCTATTAACAGCCAGGGTCATGTAAGGACGGCCTCTCATGTGTGCGGTGTGAAAGGTTTATGATCTATTTTGGACGGACTCCCGTTATTGTGTCGCGCTGTCTTGAAATCATCGAATATTAAAAAGCTTTATCACTTTGTTGTACCATTGTTTGTTTGTTTGATTGAGTTTTACGGCCCATCGGCAACTAAGGTCATTAAGGGCCAAACTACAAGGCAGGCATTAGTATTAGGATATAAACAAAAATCAGGATAAGAAAAAAGTAAGTAAACTAAAACAAAATTGTTGATTAAATAAAAGGAGTTGCATAGGATAAAATAGTATTAGCTAAAACACATGAGAAAACTCATGCACAATGTTGATGAAACGATGATTGTTGCGTTGATATGAATATAAGATACGATGAGAAAACGTTCAAATTTTGTTAAAAATGCCGATCTCTTTGAGATATTTGAAAATACGATTATGTGTTACGGCATAGAACAAAGTGTACATGTCGGAGACATCATAATACTTATCTCATATGTGTTTAAAATCAATACAATACAATAAAACAGGCTCCACTGTGAGAGGAGAATGACATGCATGGCATGTAGGAGGATCCTCCCCTCACAATATATAGGAATGTGTAAAATATGTGTGTCCAATTCGAAGCCGAGAGAGAACAACTTCCTCTCTGCGGTCTCTCCGACTGGACAGATTAGGATTAAGTGTAGGATGTATTTTAAACAGTTTATTGTTTGTTTCGGTAGACCACCTATGTTGTCAATGGTGTTTAATGGCTGACTGAAAGGTTTGATGTCAGTGTAAGGTAGTTTCCAATCTGTTTAGGCGAAGAGCAGTCTTAGCTGCTTTCTCGGCCTTTTCATTCCCCTTTAAACAAACATGGCTTCACTTTATGTAGTGTCTTCTTGTATAGTGGAACTGTTGCCCTTTTTATAGTGCTATATCACTGAAGCATGCCGCCGAAGACACCAAACAACACACCCCACCCGGTCACATTATACTAACAACAGGCGAAACAGTCGTCCCACTTCTTGTATGCCGAGCGCCAAGCAGTAACAGAAACTATCACTTTAATAGACTCTGGTGTGTCTCGGCCAGGGGACAGAACCCAGAGCCTTCCTCACAGAGGCGAACGCTCAACTCAAGGCCAAAAGTGAGGCGGTGCCAAGGGAGGCATTAGGAAAGATAAAGTCAGTTAGGAAGAAGAGATAATATAAAGATCCTAAATTTAGTCGCACAACATACACACAATACACCTCATACATGGGAGGCCGTCCTTACATGACCATAACTGTTAATAGGACGTTAGTTTATCAAACAAACAATCAAACCCACATGGCTGGGAATCCAGAGATAAGTAATTTGGGTTTTAGAAGATAATCGAAATGTTCGGATCAAAAGATTTTGGATTAATGTTTCTAGGGTTTCTTGCCGCAACATTATCACCATCTTTTGAGCGGTCAGTGTAGATCTGAACATGGTCAGGGAAAGCCCTAATGCACTCCCGAAAGGAGGATTCGGGTAATGCACTGGATCATGTAGAGATAAATTGATATCAGGTGTTTGAATGAGTCATGGTGGCACATCCGATACGGTGTACTTGTCAATGGTGTCGAAATTTATATTTACTTCCAGCAAAAATTTTGAAATTATGATGTCAAATGTTTTTGATCTTCGAGCTTTTGATTTTTGTAAATATTTCTTCATGTTGTGGATCGAATACAAGGTTAAAGGGTTAAAAAGCATTGTTGTAGTTGTCGTTCTATAGTGTGCATGTTTTTTTTATCTGTAACAGATCAAGAAATCATCTACAAATAGTGACCCTTCCGTAGATTGGCCAAGACATTTAGTTATGCTTTTAATTTTTAATCCAAAAGTTTGACAGGCAGGATGCCACCCTGAGAAACACCTATCTCCTGTTTCTGTATAAATTGAACCAGTTTGAACTTTGAAATGCCTGTCGGATATCAAATTTGAAATAAACTTTGACAAATTACCACCTATACCGATATCATGGAGATCGTTCATGATTCCATATTGCCAAGTTGTGTCATATGGCTTTTCAAGGTCAAAGAATACGGCCACAAGATGTTCTTTCTAGGCAAAAGGCTTCTCGTATAAATGTTTCTAATCTAACTAAGTGGTCTACTGTTCCCCTGCGGTTTCTAAAGCCGCTTTGCAAAGGACTTAAAATATTGTTTGATTCCAAGAACCAAACTAATCTAGTATTTTTACAGTTTGCATCTCGTCAATGAAATAGAACGATAGTTATTGGCATCAGTAGCATCCTTCCCGGACTTCGGAAGGGGTATAATAGTAGCTACCTTCCAAGACTCGGGAATTTTGCCAGAAGAATAAACTTGATTAAATATTATAGTTAAAAGATAGTAGGAGTCTGGTTAATTGTTTTAAAAACATATATGGAATTTCGTCTGGTCCAGCTGTCGAGTCCTTTGATTTCTCAAGGGACTCGATCAATTCTGGTATCTCGAAAGGCCTATTATAACTTTCAGTATTGGAGGATTTAAAATTAAGGCGTCTCTTTTCCTTTTATTTTTGAAATTTTTGAGAAAAAAAATTGAATGATTTTTGACGGATGAATTTTTAGCAAAATTTTTGGCAAAAGCGCCAGCTATTTCGGATTTCTAAGAAAATATTCTATTTTTGTTAATGAGGGTGGGAGGAGGGTGTTGTTTTTCTTTTCCCACTGATTTTACCAATCATTTCCCAAACTTTCATCGAAGATTTATTGGAATTAATTTTTGAGATGTACTCTTTCCAAGTACTTTTCTTGTCGAATTTGATAGACCTTCGAGCTTTTGCTCTCCCAATTTTAAAATTGTTATAGTTTGAGAAGGTTGGCGAAGCCAGGTACCGCTTCAAAGCTGCATTTCTACCAGATCTATTGATAAATGAATCATTTGAGAGAAGAAACTTTGTAGGTTTTGGCACGGATTTTGGTATGGTTTTTGTAGCGATAGAAGTGAGCGCTTCTGTGGGAAAAAAATATCCTCGATGAGCTTCTCTGCGCACAAGTTTTTAAATTGAACCTAGTCCGCCTTATGTAGATTCCAACGAGGAATAGGCTACTCAAGTTTTGGTGACCCTATGTTTTTAAATATAATTGGAAAGTGATCGCTCCCACAAAGATCATCGTTGACCCTCCAATCATAATTCAGAAGAATTGATGGATGGCACAACGATATATCAATGTGGATAAGCGAGCCAGAGGCAGGGTGTAAATATGTTGGGGCATTGGTGTTAAAAAGGCATAATCTGTTTTTATTAATAAACTCTTCGATACGTCTACCTCTATCGTCAGTGCCTGGGGAGCCCCAGAGGCTATTATGACCGTTAAAGTCACCTATGATACTATATGGCACTGGGAGTTGTGATACGATATTACCCAGTTCTTCACAACTACATGGAGAATTTGGAGGTAAATATGTAGACCAGACTGTTATTTTTCGATGAAGAGTTGCACTTATAGCAACAGCTTGTAAGGTGGTATTTAGTTGAATGTGTCTGTGAGGGACGTTTATCGACCGCCACACCACCTGATGCGCGGCCACCTGTTGGAGTTTTTGTGTATAGTGTAAATTGTCTGAGATTGATGTCTTTCAGCATTATTTCTTGAAGGCAGAATATGGATGGGTTCTTCTATGTTCGCTTTAAATCCGTGTATGTTCCATTGTATGATAGTGTTTGTCACTGTGATGCTCCCTGAGGATAGTTTGTCGGACCGACAGGACTACTTGAAGTATGTTGTTTGGTGGCGATAAATGTGCTGTCTCCAAACTCGTTGACGTCCGAAAGAACATCATAGATGTTCTGACCAAGGATATGGTCATCTGATCCCTTACTGGGTTTGTTGTTTAGTGCGGGGAGCCTCGCTAGCTTTACCTTGGTGGTTTTGGTCTGCCGTTGCTCCTGTGGTGGTGTATTTGCTGGTTTGTTTGTTTGTTTGTTTGAGTATTACGGCCAATCGACAACTAAGGTTATTTAGGGCCAAACTACAAGTCAGGCATTAATATCAGGATAAAAGATCAGGGTAAGAAAAGGCAAGTAAGGATTAAAACACACATTGTAAACGTTTATTTGATAAAAAAAGCTTGCATGGGATAAAATTGTTTTGGCTAAAACACACGAGAAAACTCATGCACAATGTTGATGAAACGATGAAATGTTGAGTTGATACGATATGATGAGAAAACGTTCATATTTTATCTAAAATACCGATTTCTTTGAGATAATTAAAAATACGATTATGTCTCACGACATTGAACAAAGTGTACATGTCGGAGACATCGTAGTACTTATCTCGTATGTGCTTAAAATCGATACAGTGCACTAAAATATGCTCCACTGTGAGAGGAGAATCACATGCATTGCATGTGGGAGGATCCTCCCCTCTCAATAGATAAGAATGTGTGAAATATGTGTGTCCCGTTCGGAGCCGCGAAAGAACAACTTCCTCTCTGCGGTCTCTCCAACTGGACAGTTTAGGATTAAGTGTAGGTTGAATTTTAAAGATGCTCCACCGCTGACAAATGGTATTTTTTCACCATCAAAAACAGGAGCAGACGATTTAGTATTTTTCTTCGGTTACAAAAGTTACGTACTTTACACCATTTATGATTACCTCCATTGAAAAGTTTCAGCTTTAATTTTACTTCAAGGTAAAAATATGAAAAATAATTAATTGCATCCCGAAAAAATTCCGTGGCACTATATCCTATAAGGAATGAAGTACTGATTGCGCGTGCACCAAAGGCAAAATGAGTTATTTTATGTTAGTTTTTGTGTTAATTAGACAGATATATACACGATTACACACCAATTATTGTTCAAATGATGAATATCATTTATGCTCTGTCGGCGATGGAGCATCTTTAAACAGTGTATTGTTTGTTTCGGTAGACCACCTTTGTTGCCAATGGTGTTTGATGGCTGACTGAATTGAAGGTTTGATGTCGGTATATGGTAGTTTCAAATCTGTTTGTGCTAGGCGAAGAGCAGTCTTAGCTGCTTTAACAGCCTGTTCATTCCCCTTTATACCCACATGACTGGGAATCCAGAGATAAGTAATTTGAGTTTTAGAAGATAATCGAAATGTTCGGATTAAAATATTTTGAATTAGAGCATTTCTAGGGTTTCTTGATTTCAATGCTTGAAGAACCGAAAGAGAGTCTGAACAGATGATTGCCTCTTCAATGCGGTGTTCTTCAATGTGGTCAAGAGCCAGACCGATAGCACAAGCTTCCGCAGAGAAAATGGAGGCAACATCTGAAAGTCGGATAGAGGAGCAGTGATTAGATGTACAGCATGCTGCCGCAACTTTATCACCATATTTGCTGGTCGCTTGGCGTTATCAGAAAGCTTTTTAACTTTAACAGGTGGCCCATTCAGGTCTGAACACTCGACTATCCTCCTAGCTTCGGGGAAAGATACACCTCGGGTATATTTGACCCGTTATATCTCCCTCTCCCGAGTCCAGGCAGGACAGGTACGAGCAGACGCAGCATGATCACCCCCGCAATTGAAGCAGTGACGGTTGACAATGTCATATTCGTCTTTTTCGTCGTGACCTTCACGCCACAGTACTGACATACCATCTTCCGTCTACAATTGCTCTCATGATGGCCGTACGTCTTGTAACCAACAGTTACGCTCTGGTAACGTTGGTGTAGCGAACGTCAATATGAAGGTGTGTGTTGGGACCAAGTTCCCACTCTTTCTGGTCAAGATTCTTTTCACGTACGTGACCGGAATGAACTCCTCTTGGAAGTATGACAGTATGTCGGCCTCATTGTCATTACGCAAGGCCGGGCACATGATTACCCCCTTTGTACAATTCAATGACGAGTGCGGTACCCGATTTGGAATTTACACCTCATGATGGCGGTGACTTTACAGCGAAAATGTCAGGTGTCGGACACAAAGTGAAGTGTCCACTCAATATCGGGAACACCACAGTGTTTATTTACTGTGCTAATAAATGTTTTACTATGGTGGTAGTACTGAAAGTATGACTGCGTGTGTTTGAGTCCTGGCGCCAGGTATTGATCATGTGTGATATATATATTTCTCTCATACCTACACGTAATACTTGCTGGTCTAGGGCAATAACCCATACATGTAACGCCTGAGGCTGTATTACATGGCTACCCATGCAATATCCTTTGGACGGCCGTAACGTATTTATGCGTAATTATGCATTTGCCCCATTTCATGACCCTTCTGGAGCCCCACTGAGACCGTTGAAAACTAAATACTAGTTTTTTGAAAAGAAGATGTTCATCCCTATATAGCATGTCAATATCGATTCGGTCATTGCATTAGTGACGTCACAAATCACCTTTGAACATGCCCAAATAAGTCAAAAATTGAGGTCTGAAACCCGGATTTTAGTGTGTGCCCGGAAACCTGTCGTTGTGAGCTTAATTATCAAGATACAGACATGCAGATGGTCTTAAACGATAGAAGAGATATCAAAGTAAGAGAAAATAGAGAGAAAGGGGAAAGGAAGGGGAAAATAGCACCGATTACAAAAAAAAAAAAAGTCCCACGCGCAGGTTTCTGCCTTCCATGACCCGTGCGTGGTGACCTTTAGGGGACTTCCGGTGACTGTTTTTACTTGTTTGTAGTGTGTGCTGTTTGTTATCATCGTGAAAATGGCATCAAACCGTAATCTAGATGCAAACTGCTTTCATAGATGGCATTTGTAATAACCTACTATCAAAATTGAGTCAAGTTCGAATCCTGCCGGCCGTCGAAAGGATAAAGCCCAGTGACGTCACAGCGTTAGCAAAATTACTATTTTATGGGTATGTTTCAGAAACTATGCTGGATTTACTTTAAAAGATAGAAATAACGGGAATTGAGTTTAAAATATCATGCAATTTTCGTGTATGGAGAATTTACTTGCAGTCCCGTTTTGGTTCAAAGCCGATTGACAATTTCATCTGCGCTTGAAATTTAGCCAAAACTATAGTTAGGTTTTATCAAAGAAAATCGATGATCAATCGGTACGTGATGTTTTAATAATTACAAAACAACCAAACAATGCATGAGAAATGGATGAATGTACAAATTTCCAATAATAATGACAGTCTGATGCATGTGACGTCAGCGATTCGAGAGTTTCATGAATGGCGTAAAATTCCGCCAAAAATCGCATAAAGTTACCAGACAGATCGGACGAGATCGAAAAATCTAGCACTGGGTATTATGCGAGATTTCCATGTGCGTGGTGCGAGAAATATATATATATAATTATTTTTTCTTTGTTTTCACGGCAACCCGGAATTGAGACAAATAGAAGGAAGAAGGTCAAAATCAACCCAACCGAACAATAAATTAAAACAAGAGGCCCAGAGGGCCTGGATCGCTCACCTGGTTTTTTGTTAGTAATTATCACAAGACTCTGACAATTAGAAAAATAAGCAAAATTGACTCCCAAAGTTTAATTTTGAATCACAACCATACAATGATGCTATTGATACCATACAAATATGCTATCCAAAACATAGTTCAGAGACAAAGTAATTTATATGAAAGTAGTAGCCTAATTGACCTTTTTGACCTCGCATCTATTGCCGTCTAAGGCCCAGGGGGTCAGCCCTATCATTTGTACAATTTTGAATCCAAACCCTATAAGGATGCAACCATTGCATTATGAGCGTAATCCTATGTTAAGTTGCAGAGAAAAAGTCATTTATATGGAAATTGACCACTTTTGACCCCGCCCCTCAGGCCCCCAGGGGTCAGCCCTATCATTTGCACAATTTGGAATCCCCACCCTATAAGGATGCTACCAATGCATTATGGGTGCTATCAAATGCTTGGTTTCAGAGAAGAAGTCGTTTATATGGAAATAGCCAAATTGACCCCTTTTGACCCCGCCTCTCAGGCCCCCCGGGGGTCAGCCCCATCATTTGTACAATTTTGAATTCCCACCCTATAACGATACTACCATTGCATTATGAGTGCTATCTCTTGCTTAGTTTCAGAGAAGAAGTCGTTTTATGGAAATAGCCAAATTGACCCCGCCCCTCAGGCCCCCGGGGGGTCAGCCCAATAATTAGTACAATTTTGAATCCCCACCCTATAAGGATGCTACCATTGCATTATGGGTGCTATCCCATGCTTGGTTTCAGAGAAGAAGTCGTTTATATGGAAATAGCCAAATTGACCCCTTTTGGCCCCGCCCCTCAGGCCCCCGGGGGATCAGCCCCATCATTTGTACAATTTTCAGTTAGTAGCCCATAAGGATGCTACCAGTCAAATTTTGTTGAAATCCGACCAGTGGTTATGGAGAAGAAGTCGATTGTTGACGGACGATGGACGACGGACGCCGGACGCTGCGGTATCCCATAAGCTCACCTCGGTCCTTTGGACCAGGTGAGCTAATAATGCTGCAATGTAAGAGAAGGGCTTCAGTTTACTTCAGACAATTTTGCTATTCTAGGTTAAATCGCCTGTGTTAAAAACTAATTTTAAAAACACGTGAATGTGACATTGAAATTAACCAGTGTCAATATAGGCATTCATATGAAAAATTAAAAATTTACCATGAAAAATGTCGGGTTTGCAATATTTAATGTAAATTCAGGCCAGGACTCGAACCCAGATCTCATTTATTTCAAACGTGCTCTACCTTGAGCTATCTGAATTATTCATACAAGCAAAGTACTGCATAACTCAACATTTTGGAGTCTGGAATCAAAAGGGAAACAGCTTCATCTAGAAAGTATATCTAAGGAGGAGCTTAATGACGTTTTTATACTGAAGCTACACCAAAACATATTCAAAACAGCGCAAAAAGTATGGGAACAGATATCGGTATGGCAAGTGAATACCATAAAAATACTCTAGTGGACGCTCGAGGTGCCATCAACAACATCTATGCAATTTTGCACGTGACATGTGATCGTGAATTTAAAACTGCCAATCAAATGTTGGGCGGAAAGTTAAAAAACAACGTCCATCGTGGGTTATCAAGGACAACTAAACACAAACAGATTTTTTCTAAGGCCGATTTGAAAAAAAAATCAACACCTACCTGGATCAAGAAAATCTTGTCCTCCGATATCGAGTGTGGTTTGATTTGGCTGTCCAGTTTGTGTTGCTCGGTCTCGAATTCCACCAACAATTAACAACAAATTAATTCAATTTCAACGTGGACGATGATTTCAATAGGCACGCAACTTATCATACAAGGTGGCCTGGAAAGCAATGAAGCACCAGCGGATAAAAGGATGTACTCAACTGGCGAAAAAAATGCCCTGTACTTCTGTTACGAAAGTTCATTAAAACAAGAGGCCCAAGGGCCTTAAGAGTCATCAGACGACCTTGGTTATAATCATATAGGAAATTAATTAGATATAGTGTCATGATAGCCATCTTCGATTTGGGATCAACCAGAGATGTAACAACACTTTGTCGGGACCATGTCAGGATCATTTCATCGCACCGGAAGAACTTGAGAAGAATTCAAAACGTGTTTTCAAAATGGCGGCCATCTTGGATTTCGGATCAACCCGACAAATAACAACACTTTGAAGAGACCATGTCAGGATCATTTCATGAAAGTTTCAGTGAAATCGTACCGCTAGAACTTGAGAAGAAGTTCAAAATGTGTTTTCGAGGTGGCGGCCATCTTAGATATCTGATCGACCCGAAAAATAACAACACACTGTCTGGACCTTGTCCGGATCATTTTATGTAAGTTTCAGCTAAATCGCACAAGTAGAACTTCAAAATGTTCCAAATGTGAAAAGTTAACGCATGGCGGACGACGACGGACGAAACATGACAACTATAGGTAATCCTGACCCTTCGGGTCAGATGACCTCAAAACAAGATCCCAAAGCGATATCTTTTTTCACTGTAGAAAAGAGCCGACAGAATTCCAATCCCGCGAGGAAATTTGGTACTATCAATTTTCTAAATCTATGTCGGATATTTCTATAAATAAAAGTGTTCCCAGAAATAAACAGCACATTAAATCCAAGCAACAACCATTAAAACTATGAATGACATGAACTTAGTCATAATATGTACCTCTGTACTTCACTGGCCATAGGAATGAAAGCTCTACCTACTCCAGGGACTGTTCCTCTGATCAGAAAGCACACATAAGGAACACTTTATCTGCTTTATCAGATTTATCTTCAGGTTCACCATACTCTGGTTACCACAAGTCATCAACACTTGTTGTGTTCACATACTCTGGTACCCAAGTCATCAACACTTGTTGAACATGCTCCACTTGTTCCTGCCCTTAATCCACAGTATTCTGCCTCTCATAGTCAGAGCATTTTGTCAGCTGGACTTTTTTTCCCATTCGACATTCAATAATTATACATTTTCGTTTTGAAAGACAGACCTGGCTAGTGTCATTGTTCCTGACTGAATACCGATAGGCCTAGTACATGTTGACTCTTAAAGGTGCGCTTAAACGTGACGTCACGAACATGTTACATTGTAGTGGGTAACTTTTGCAAGAATGTGATTTGCGCATTAATGCAGTTTGCAATTTGTTTTTTTTCTTTCATACTTCGATGAAACATTTCATTGACACCACTTCACTTTTGGTATATTAATGTATTCATATGCTAAATACACCATTTTATTAGGATCCAGAGTAAGATTAGCTGTCGTTGATGTTACCTAAAATTATATACTCCCATCCATATATGTATAATTATACAGTTTTTTAAAGATGCTCTACCGCAGACTGAACATAAATGATATTCATCATTAGAACAATAATTGGTGTTTAATCGTGTATTTATATGTCTAATTAACACAAAAAATAATATGAAATAATCTAATTTGCCTTGGGTGCGTGCGCAATCAGTAATTCATTCCATATAGGATATAGTGCCACGGAATTTTTTCGGGATGCAATTAATTGTTTTTTATATTTTTAATTTGAAGTAAAATTAGAAACTTTTCGATGGTGGTAATGGTGTAAAGTAATTTTTGTAACTGAAGAAAAATACTAAATCGTCTGCTCCTGTTTTTGATAGTGAAAAAATACCAATTGTCAGCGATGGAGCATCTTTAACTTTGTTTTGGAGTAGACTAGCTATTTCGCTATTTACAATCTAATTGCGTAATCATTTTCTTTTTCAGAGTGCGACAGCAGGGGCTATGTAAAGAACTGGTCCACTGGGCAATGTCTAAAAATTGTGACGACAAGGATGGTTTGGGAAGATGCTATACAGTATTGTGTGGAAGACGGGGGTATGTTAGTAAAGCTGGAAACCCAAGAGAGACTGTATGGTGCGAAAGAAATATCACGGATATGTGAGTAATGTATTGTTGATATGACATTTTCATAAATATCATCCATTTCGTATTGTTATGAGGTGTGTTGTTCCATGAATTCAACGGTGGGCAGTATGTTTGTTTGATTAATAAATTCACGTCATATAAGCAGCCAGTATAATGTTTGGACAGCTTTCCAAATGTACATTGAACAGCGTGCATGAAGTGTTGTGATCGCAACTCAACGTTCAATCTGCTAATGGAAAGCAGATATATCATGGTCTTGTGTCAAAACACGTGACATCTCTATGTCAATGTTTACCGATTAGTTTAGTACATTGAATGGGTCTGAAACGAATTTGTATTTAATTACAATGGATTTAGGATTATTTGACAGCAGGTAGACAATCTGATTAAAATACAGATCCTTATAACCACTCCATGCAAACGTAGTGATAACAAGGATATGTATTTTAATCAGATTGGCAGGTAGACGGCATCATGCCGTGTGCATGTTTAATATAGTCCGACAACAAGTACTTTATTTTTGAAGCAACTTTTAGAGAAGAAATTTAATAGGCAGTTAAATGAATATTGATTTATCAGAGATATACTCCTTATTAGGCTAATATCATGTAAATGTTTTCTTTCTCAAATTATGACTTTTGAATATAAAGTAGTGCACCCTTGCTGAGGAAAAGCTTCTTAACCACCACCTCACACGACATACATGCAACACACCACATACACGGAAGGCCGTCCTTAAATGACCCTGGCTGTTATAGGACGTAAATATGATAACCCAAACCAAACCAAAACAAGAGGCCCATGGACCTAAATAGTCATTTACTAGCCAACGGATGTCTTTTGTTAATGGAATAGGAACATATATCTAATAGGCCTACATACAAAGTTTCATTAAGATTGGTGCATATTTACTCACATTATCGTGTTCACTAGGTTAAATAATTATTATCGCAAAGGGAAATAACTGCATAATTAAGTTCAGAGTTGCATCAAGCTGATTTTTGAACTCGTCCAAGATCTTTTTAATGTTAGCTTTCATACAAAGTTTGAATTAAGCTGGGTGCATATTCACCTAAGTTATCGTAATCACAAGGTTCAATAATAAATATTAGTGCAAATGGCAATCACTTCGTAAATGATCTTCGAATCCAACTCATTTTCAAACTAGTCTGAAACCTTTCCAATGTTAGTCTACACTAAAAATTCATTAAGCTTTGTTCACATTTACTAAAGTTATCACGTTCACAAGGTCCAATAGTAATTATTAGTGTAAAGGGCAATAACCCCGTAAATCAATTTAGTCGAATTTTCGAAATTGTCTGAGATTTTTCCAATGTTAGTCTACACATTAAGTTTCATTAAGATAAGTTTATATTTACTCAAGTTATCGCGTTCACAAAGTCCAATAACAATTTTTAGTGCAAAGGGCAATTACTAAGTCTTTAAATGACTATTGAATCACGCTGATTTTCGAACTTTTCCAAGATCTTTCCAATGTAGGTCTACACACAAAACTTCATTAAGATTGTTTTATATTTACTCAAGTTATCGCGTTCACAAGGTCCAATAATAATTATTATGTGTACAAAGGGCCATAAGGCCTAAAAACTGGCATGAAATGATCCTGACATGGTCCCGACAAAGTGTTGTTATATCTCTGGTTGATCCCAAATCGATGATGACTATCATGACACTATATCTAATTAATTTCCTATATGATTATAACCAAGGTAGTCTGATGACCCTTAAGGCCCTTGGGCCTCTTGTTTTAGTGAACTTTCGTAACAGAAGTACAGGGCATTTTTTTCGCCTGTTGAGTACATCCTTTTATCCGCTGGTGCTTCATTGCTTTCCAGGCCACCTTGTATGTTTTTTCTGTTAAGTTGCGTGCCTAATGAAATCATCGTCCACGTTGAAATTGAATTAATTTGTTGTTAATTGTTGGTGGAATTCGAGACCCGAGCAACACAAACTGGACAGCCAAATCAAACCACACTCGATATCGGAGGACAAGATTTTCTTGATCCAGGTAGGTGTTGATTTTTTTTTCAAATCGGCCTTAGAAAAAATCTGTTTGTGTTTAGTTGTCCTTGATAACCCACGATGGACGTTGTTTTTTAACTTTCCGCCCAACATTTTATTGGCAGTTTTAAATTCACGATCACGGAGAATGTCACGTGCGAAAATTGCATAGATGTTGTTGATGGCACCTCGAGCGTTCACTAGAGTATTTTTATGGTATTCACTTGCCATACCGATATCTGTTTCCATACTTTTTGCGCTGTTTTGAACACATGTTTTGGTGTAGCTTCAGTATAAAAACGTCGGAGATTTTCATTAAGCTCCTCCTTAGATATACTTTCTAGATGAAGCTGTTTCCCTTTTGATTCCAGTTTCCAGTCTGAAAAAAAATGTTGAGTTATGCAGTACTTTGCTTGTATGAATAATTCAGATAGCTCAAGGTAGAGCACGTTTGAAATAAATGAGATCTGGGTTCGAGTCCTGGCTTGAATTTACATTAAATATTGCAAACCCGACATTTTTCATGGTAACTTTTTAATTTTTCATATGAAGGCCTATATTGACACTGGTTAATTTCAATGTCATATTCACGTGTTTTTAAAATTATTTTTTAACACAGGCGATTTAACCTAGAAAAGCAAAATTGTCTGAAGTAAACTGAAGCCCTTCCCTTACATTGCAGCATTATTTTAATTTATTGTTCGGTTGGGTTGATTTTGACCTTTTGTCTTCCTTCTATTTGTTTTTTTCTCATGAATTCCGGCATTGCCTGTGAAATGTCGAAGAACTAATTCGAAAAATAATTATATATATTCCATATTTCTACCAAACCAACAAACGCACATTTTGACGTCAACATCAATAATATGACGTCGTAATACGTTCAGAAGTGCTTTAGAATTTTTATAAGATCTGACAGTGCAAACGATCTCGCACCACGCACTGGTAAATCTTTGATACCCAGTGCTAGATTTTTTCGGCGTAATTTTTTTTGGCGGAATTTTACGCCATTCATGAAAACTCTCGAATCGCTGACGTCACATGCATCAGACTGTCATTATTATTGGAAATTTGTACATTCATCCATTTCTCATGCATTGTTTGGTTGTTTTTGCAATTATTAAAACATCACGTACCGATTGATCATCGATTTTCTTTGATAAAACCTAACTATAGTTTTGGCTAAATTTCAAGCGCAGATGAAATTGTCAATCGGCTTTGAACCAAAACGGGACTGCAAGTAAATTCTCCATACACGAAAATTGCATATATTTTTAACTCAATTCCCGTTATTTCTATCTTTTAAAGTAAATCCAGCATAGTTTCTGAAACAAATTTACCCATGAAATAGCAATTTTGCTAACGCTGTGACGTCACTGGGCTTTATTGCATGGGTAGCCATGTAATACAGCCTCAGGCGATACATGTATGAGTGTATTGCCCTAGACCAGCCAGTATTACGTGTAGGTATGAGAGAAATATGTATCACACATAATCAATACCTGGCGCCAGGACTCAAACACACGCAGTCATACTTTCAGTACTACCACCATAGTAAAACATTTATTAGCACAGTAAATAAACACTGTGGTGTTCCCGATATTGAGTGGACACTTCACTTTGTGTCCGACACCTGACTTTTTCGTTGTAAAGTCACCGCCATCATGAGGTGTAAATTCCAAATCGGGTACCGCACTCGTCATTGAATTGTACAAAGGGGGTAATCATGTGCCCGGCCTTGCGTAATGACAATGAGGCCGACATACTGTCATACTTCCAAGAGGAGTTCATTCCGGTCACGTACGTGAAAAGAATCTTGACCAGAAAGAGTGGGAACTTGGTCCCAACACACACCTTCATATTGATGTTCGCTACACCAACGTTACCACAGAGCGTAACTGTTGGTTACAAGACGTACGGCCATCATGAGAGCAATTGTAGACGGAAGATGGTATGTCAGTACTGTGGCGTGAAGGTCACGACGAAAAAGACGAATATGACATTGTCAACCGTCACTGCTTCAATTGCGGGGGTGACCATGCTGCGTCTGCTCGTAGCTGTCCTGCCTGGACTCGGGAGAGGGAGATATAACGGGTCAAATATACCCGAGGTGTATCTTTCCCCGAAGCTAGGAGGATAGTCGAGTGTTCAGACCTGAATGGGCCACCTGTTGAAGTAAAAAAAGCTTTCTGATAACGCCAAGTGACCAGCAAATATGGTGATAAAGTTGCGGCAGCATGCTGTACATCTTATCACTGCTCCTCTATCCGACTTCCAGGTGTTGCCTCCATTTTCTCTGCGGAAGCTTGTGCTATCGGTCTGGCTCTTGACCACATCGAAGAACACCGCATTGAAGAGGCAATCCTCTGTTCAGACTCTCTTTCTGTTCTTCAGGCATTGAAATCAAGAATCCCTAGAAATGCTCTAATTCAAAATATTTTAATCCGAACATTTCCGATTATCTTCTAAAAACTCGAATTACTTATCTCTGGATTCTCAGTCATGTGGGTATAAAGGGAAATGAACAGGCTGATAAAGCAGCTAAGACTGCTCTTCGCCTAGCACAAACAGATTTGAAAACTAACATACACCGACATCAAACCTTCAGTTCAGTCAGCCATCAAACACCATTGGCAACAAAAGGTGGTCTACCGAAACAAACAATAAACTGTTTAAAATTCAACCTACACTTAATCCTAAACTGTCCAGTTGGAGAGACCGCAGAGAGGAAGTTGTTCTTTCGCGGCTCCGAAAGGGACACACACATATTTCACACATTCTTATCTATTGAGAGGGGAGGATCCTCCCACATGCAATGCATGTGATTCTCCTCTCACAGTGGAGCATATTTTAGTGCACTGTATCGATTTTAAGCACATACGAGATAAGTACTACGATGTCTCCGACATGTACTCTTTGTTCAATGTCGTTAGACATAATCGTGTTTTTAATTATCTCAAAGAAATCGGTATTTTAAATAAAATATGAACGTTTTCTCATCATATCATCGTATCAACTCAACAATTCATCGTTTCATCAACATTGTGCATGAGTTTTCTCGTGTGTTTTAGCCAAAACAATTTTATCCCATGCAAACTTTTTTTATCAAATAAACGTTTACAATATGTGTTTTAATCCTTACTTGCCTTTTCTTACTCTGATCTTTTATCCTGATATTAATGCCTGGCTTGTAGTTTGGCCCTAAATAACCTTAGTTGTCGATGGGCCGTAAAACTCAAACAACAAACAAACAAACCAGCAAATACATCACACCGCAGGAGCAACGGCAGACCAAAACCAAAACCAAGGGATCAGATGACCATATCCTTGGTCAGAACATCTATGATGTTCTTTCGGACGACAACGAGTTTGGAGACAGCACATTTATCGCCACCAAACAACATACTTCAAGTAGTCCTGTCGGTCCAACAAACTATCCTCAGGGAGCATCACAGTGACAAACACTATCATACAATGGAACATACGCGGATTTAAAGCGAACATAGAAGAATTAAAACATCTTATACAAAACAAAGAACCCATCCATATTCTGCCTTCAAGAAATAATGCTGAAAGACACCATCAATCTCAGACAATTTACACTATACACAAAAACTCCAACAACAGGTGGCCGCGCATCAGGTGGTGTGGCGGTGCATAAACGTCCCTCACAGACACATTCAACTAAATACCACCTTACAAGCTGTTGCTATAAGTGCAACTCTTCATCGAAAAATAACAGTCTGGTCTACATATTTACCTCCAAATTCTCCATTTAGTTGTGAAGAACTGGGTAATATCGTATCACAACTCGCAGTGCCATATAGTATCATAGGTGACTTTAACGGTCATAATAGCCTCTGGGGGTCCCCAGGCACTGACGATAGTGGTAGACGTATCGAAGAGTTTATAAATAAAAACAGATTATGCCTTTTTAACACCAGTGCCCCAACATATTTATACCTTGCCTCTGGCTCGCTTACCCACATTGATATATCGTTGTGCCATTCATCAATTCTTCTGAATTATGATTGGAGGGTCAACGATGATCTTTGTGGGAGCGATCAATTTTCAATCATACTAAAAAATATAGGGTCACCAAAACTTGAGGAGCCTATTCCTCGTTGGAATCTACATAAGGCGGACTAGGTTCAATTTAAAAACTTGTGCGCAGAGGAGCTCATCGAGGATTAACATTTTCACAGAAGCGCTCACTTCTATCGCTACAAAAACCATACCAAAATCCGCCAAAACCTACAAAGTTTCTTCTCTCAAATGATTCATTTATCAATAGATCTGGTAGAAAAATGCAGCTTTGAAGCGGCACTTGGCTTTGCCAACCTTCTCAAACTATAACAATTTTAAAATTGGGAGAGCAAAAGCTCGAAGGTCTATCAAATTCGACAAGAAAAGTACTTGGAAAGAGTACATCTCAAAAATTAATTCCAATAAATCTTGGTAAAATCAGTGGGAAAAGAAAAACAACACCATCCTCCCACCCTCATTAACAAAAATAGAATATTTTCTTAGAAATCCGGAAAAGCTGGCGCCTTTGCCAAAAATTTTGCTAAAAATTCATCCGTCAAATATCATTCAAATTTTTTTTTAAATTTCAAAAAGAAAAGGAAAAGAGACGCCTTAATTTTAAATCCTCCAATACTGAAAGTTATAATAGGCCTTTCGAGATACCAGAATTGATCGAGTCCCTTGAGAAATCAAAGGACTCGACAGCTGGACCAGACGAAATTCCATATATGTTTTTAAAACAATTAACCAGACTCCTACTATCTTTTAATGATAATATGTAATCAAGTTTATTCTTCTGGCAAAATTCCCGAGTCTTGGAAGGTATCTACTATTATACCCCTTCCGAAGTCCGGGAAGGATGCTACTGATGCCAATAACAATCGTCATATTTCATTGACAAGCTGCAAACTGTAAAACTCTAGAACGTATGATAAATACTAGATTAGTTTGGTTCTTGGAATCAACCAATATTTTAAGTCCTTTGCAAAGCGGCTTTAGAAACCGCAGGGGAACAGTAGACCACTTAGTTAGATTAGAAACATTTATACGAGAAGCCTTTTGCCTAGAAAGAACATCTTGTGGCCGTATTCTTTGACCTTGAAAAGCCATATGACACAACTTGGCAATATGGAATCATGAACGATCTCCATGATATCGGTATAGGTGGTAATTTGTCAAAGTTTATTTCAAATTTGATATCCGACAGGCATTTCAAAGTTCAAACTGGTTCAATTTATACAGAAACAGGAGATGGGTGTTCCTCGGGGTGGTATCCTGCCTCAAACTTTTTGGATTAAAAATTAAAAGCATAACTAAATGTCTTGGCCAATCTACGGAAGGGTCACTATTTGTGGATGATTGTTTGTTTGTTTGTTTGATTAATTAACGTCCTATTAACAGCTATGGTCATATTTGTGGATGATTTCTTGATCTGTTACAGATACAAAAACATGCACACTATAGAACGACAACTACAACAATGCTTTTTAACCCTTTAACCTTGTATTCAATCCACAACATGAAGAAATATTTACACAAAATCAAAAGCTCATTCCAACATTTGGCATCAGAATTTCAATTTATCTCTACATGATCCAGTGCATTACCCGAAGAACACAAATCCTCCTTTCGGGGGTGCATTAGGGCTTTCCCTGACCATGTTCAGATCTACACTGACCGCTCAAAAGATGGTGATAATGTTGCGGCAGCATGCTGCACATTTAATCACCGACTCTCTTTCGGTTCTTCAGGCTTTGAAATCAAGAAACCTTAGAAACACATTAATCCAAAATCTTTTGATCCGAACATTTCGATTATCTTCTAAAACCCAAATTACATATCTCTTGATTCCCAACCATGTTGGTTTGATTGTTTGTTCGATAAACTAACGTCCTATTAACAGCTATGGTCATGTAAGGACGGCCTCCTATGTATGCGTTGTATTGTGTGTATGTTGTGCGACTAAAATTATCTTTTCTCTTCTTCCTAATAACGTTATCTTTCCTATTGCCTTCCTTGGCACCGCCTCACTTTTGGCCTTGAGTTGAGCGTTCGCCCCTGTGAGGAAGGCTCTGGGTTCTGTCCCCTGGCCGAGACACACCAGAATCTATTAAAGTGGTAGTTTCTGTTCCTGCTTGGCGCTCGGCATACAAGGAGTGGGACGACTGGTTCGCCCGTTGTCAGTATAATGTGACCGGGTGGGGTGTGTTGCTTGGTGTCTTCGGCGGCATGCTTCAGTGATATAGCACTATAAAAAGGGCAACAGTTCCACTATACAAGAAGACACTACATGAAAATACCGCAGTCTCCCAAAACAAGCCATGTTGGTATAAAGGGGAATGAAAAGGCCGATAAAGCAGCTTAGCTGCTCTTCGCCTAAACAGATTCGAAACTACCTTACACCAACATCAAACCTTTCAGTCAGCCATTAAACACCATTGACAACATAGGTGATCTACCGAAACAAACAATAAACTAATACATCCTACACTTAATCCTAATCTGTCCAGTCGGAGAGACCGCAGAGAGGAAGTTGTTCTCTCTCGGCTTCGAATTGGACACACATATTTTACACATTCCTATATATTGTGAGGGGAGGATCCTCCTACATGCCATGCATGTCATTCTCCTCTCACAGTGGAGCCTGTTTTATTGTATTGTATTGATTATAAACACATATGAGATAAGTATTACGATGTCTCCGACATGTACACTTTGTTCCATGCCGTAAGACATAATCGTATTTTCAACTATCTCAAAGAGATCGGCATTTATAACAAAATTTGAACGTTTTTAATCGTATCTTATATTCATATCATCGCAACAATCATCGTTTCATCAACATTGTGCATGAGTTTTCTCATGTGTTTTAGCTAAAACTATTTTATCCTATGCAACTCCTTTTATTTAATCAACATTTGCAATTTTGTTTTAGTTTAATTACTTTTTTCTTATCCTGGTCTTTGTTTATATCCTAATGCTAATGCCTGCCTTGTAGTTTGGCCCTTAATGACCTTAGTTGCCGATGGGCCGTAAAACTCAATCAAACAAACAAACAATGGTACAACAAAGTGATAAAGCTTTTTAATATTCGATGATTTTAAGACAGCGCGACACAATAACGGGAGTCCGTCCAAAATCGATTGATCCAAAATCAAAATCGATCATCAACCTTTCACACCGCACACATGAGAGGCCGTCCTTACATGACCCTGGCTGTTAATAGGACGTGAATTAATCATAGAAATAAACAAAATCGATAAATATAACCAAATGAATATTTTAGAAATCGATGAAAATAAACAAGGTATAACTTAATAAACTACCTGAAAATACCCGGTATCCTACTGTTCCAGCCTGTGATATCAGAGTACCAACAAATGTAATCATGTCGGTGTCATTGGCGCCGGCGCAGGACTTCACAGTGTCATCATAGAAAACAACATTACACCCAGTGTGGAACAGACACAAGCTAATACAGGTCATCAAACTACCAACTGGACTTTCAAAGCCACCTGGAGATGGCATCTTTCCTTCGTACCCAGGAAATATGTTGAATCGACCCTGGACTAGTGCACTTTCTGAAAAAATAATAAAAAAAAATCATTATATACCATAGGTGGTATTTTTGATGGAATGTGTTGATACATAATCACCATCGTCTTAAAATATTTCATATATCTAAGTACGAGTTTGGATTTCTTTTTTATTTACAATAAAGTTAATGTTTTTGAGATTCTGTAAACCTATCCTATTTAACTTCAAAATGACAACGAAAGTTTCCATATGTAATAATAAGTATCGTTGCCATTCACAAAACCTTGTACTTCTAAATCATATTTCCTGCAGGTAGGGCGTTAGAATTGTACCTGCTGCCCCTATTGCATGATCGTAAAAGGCGACTAAATTTAGGATATTATCGTTTCTCTTCTTCCTAACTGACTATATTCTTCCTAACGTCCTCCCTTGACAGCCTCACTTTTGGCCTTTTGTTGAGCGCTCGCCCCTGTGAGGTTGGCTCTGCGTTCTGTCCACTTGCCGAGACACACCAAAGTCCATAAAAGTGGTAGTTTCTGCTCCTGCTTAGCGGTTGTCAGTATAACGTGACCGTGTGTGATGTGTTGCTTGGGTGTCTTCGGCGGCATGCATGCTTCAGTGATATATCGCTTTAAAAAGGACAATTGTTCCTCTATACAAGAAGACACAACACGAATATACCACAGTCTCCAAAAAAACTCACCTCGCTCTTCATAACACGCAATGCACAGCATACATAGGGGGCCGTCCTTACATGACCATAATATTAGTTATATAGTCAGTTACTGACCCCCTATAAAGGCATAGAGGGTCAGTAAGATTTATAGGGGGCGAGGGCCTCGGGCTACGTCAGTTACTGACCCCCTATAAAGGCATAGAGGGTCAGTAAGATTTATAGGGGGCGAGGGCGTAGCCCCCTATAAATCTTACTGACCCTCTATGCCTTTATAGTGGGTCAGTAACTGACTATATAACGAATTTATCGCATCGAGGACCATTTATTTGTTTCATTAGATCTTTGTTTCCTATTTGTTTTCTCAAGAACCCGATATCAAACCTGAACCATGCTTGCGAAGTATACAACAATCGCCGCATTTTTAAATATTTGGCCTACAGTAGGCCTACGTATTTATTTACATGTATGTATTTCTTTCCGGAATCTGCAAATAACTGTATAAGGAACCTGAAGAACAATACTGAGTAATTCATAAATCAACAATAATTCGACATTCCTAGTGCACAATTAGGCCTACCTCAATGCGACATCAGACTTGTTGTATTGAAAGCATCACAAACAAAAGTGACACAAACATCCATCCAACATTTATAGCGGAGACTCATGATCATCTCTGCATTCTCTGCAATCACTTAAAGTAATGCCGATAAATTAGCTGTAGAGTGAGGGTTGATAGATCTAAAGATACGAACCCCCTCCATTTGTTAATGGTCGCAGTCAAGAAAACGCTTGAATTCTTACGTTTGACTTTCACCGCGTCATCAACTTTCAAACTGGCGTAGGGGAAGCAACTCGTATTTAAAAAATGCGTTTCATTTAATTTGAAGTATAAAACGATTTTAAATGAATTTTACATAAAAGATAATAAGTAAAATATATTTTTACGGTAAAGAAATGGTATATTTAGTTGAAGAGAATGTGTTAAAATTTTGAAGCGAGGGCGACAGCCGCCATATTGCACCATAATAAAATTTACTGACCCCCTATAAAGTGTTAGGGGGTCACCACGTGACGGCTCTCCGCCAATCATTTGGGGACATTTCTGTCCGAGGTGCGATAAATCACTGTAATAGGACGTTAATTAAATCAATCGAACAAATATGAAATTTCATGTTACACTGAAAGTGAAATGCAGTTGTCTTTCTTCTATTTTAATTTCACAAAGCGTCTCCCATGATATTTTTTTGTAAAAATGCGGTCTATTAATAACATAACGTCAAGTAACTATATGATTATTCATTACATTTATTGATATTGAAGGGATGTGGATGAATTTTTGAAAAAAATTAAACGATTATATTTCATATTTTTGACAAAAACACAGTAATTATATTTCACAAGTGTTGTTATATTTTGAGATTTCGTGGTCACGTGGCAAGGAGTCGGTCGTGTTTTGTTTGCTCCTAAAAATCGTCGAATTTTCACTGTTTTTTCATAAGTGTGGAAACTCATTTTAGGCCATGTAATTTGTGGACCTAACACTCGTCGATATACTGAAGAATCTTATCTTTATATTCTGGAAGAAATGTGTTATTAGGACTTTTTGAACTGCATAATGGATTGAGCTCCTCACGTTGACTACTGCTCACCTACGTACGTGCTACTATATGGACTTACACATTGTACATGTATCATTGTGACTTTTCGTGACATATATTGCCAGTATTATAACACGTAGCCATGTCTGCAAGAGGAAAATCAGGTGCAAGACATTCTACACGTGGTGATTCGGATAGTGAGGGAAAGGAGAAGAAAAGTGTAGATCAGAGACTTGACGATATAACGAGTGCTATCTCTTCACTGTTGACACGGGAATATTTGGACAGTAAGCTAACCACGCTCAAAAGAGATATATGTGCTGAAGTCAAAGTGTGGACTGATCGCTTGGAAGAGAGAATTAAAGATCTTGAAGAGGAAAATGATGATCTACGAAAACACATGGAGAAGTTAGAGACACGGTGCGATGAGTTACAGGGTAACATCAACGGCAAGATTAACGATCTTGAACAGCATGGGCGGAAGGATTCCATCCGGATCGTGGGAATGGAGGATACTTGAGAGAGGGAATCTGTAGAGGAGTGTGTGCAGAAAGTGGTGGACCTCCTGAACGACAAGCTGGATGTGGGATTGTGTAAGGATGATATTAATATTGCACATAGACTAGGAAAATTCCGGAGAAACAAACCAAGGAATGTGATCGTAAAACTCACAAGGAGAAGGATCAAACATGGCATTCTTCATAAACGCAGAAAGCTGAAGAACACAGGGTATGTGATTTTCGAGGACTTGACTAAAATTAATCTGCAGATTTTGAAGGAAGCCTATCAATTGAGTTCTGTTCAGAACACATATAGTGTGGACGGTAAGCTGTTTGCGGTGCTACAAAATGGGACTAAACGTAGACTTTTTCATGATACACCATTGAATGATGATTATCTACGAAATGACAGTAACTTTGTATAAAGTGTATATTGGCAATTTTAGGTACGGTTACGGACAGTAAATGTACATGTATACTTTTGTACTTGTACAGCCGATCTTGAGACGCGTTAACGTTGTTTCAGTTTTATTCCTGCGGATAGATATTTGTATATGTGCGTACGGATGTGTTTTCGGTGATGATGAAGATAAGTATTCGTATATGCTTTATGAGGATTTATACATATGTATAGACTTTCTTGTGACACGATCGGTAACGGACTTAAAGGCACGTGCAACGTGCTGCCGATCGGAAAAAAGCGTCTATGGTTAGAGCGAACTATATTGGATACGTGTTTGTGTATATATATATTCATCACCGAATGTGTGTTTGGGATTAATTGGATTATACATATCTATCTGTTCTACAGTGAGCAAGAAACGGTAAGTGTGTTTTGAAAGTAATATAGTACACTATATATGTGTAGTGAAAGGGTGTTCTGTAATGAAGGTTACTAACTATTAAATTTCCCGTATTATAAGGCTATCTCTGTCTTTTTTCTGCATTTATTATACTCATATTTTACTCAGATACAGTTGGTTTTAAATTTTAAAAAATGTTTTCCCTACCCCAATTTCTCTTGATTATTTTTAACTATTCCGGATTATTTATTCGGGACCTCTATGAGTTTTATATATACTAGAGTATGTATTCGGAATATCTCGGACCTCATCCTTGCGTCTACAGGTATAGCCTGAGTTATCCGATAGTCCATTTCCGGTTAATATCTAGTTTTCATTTCCGGCCAATGAAGCGTGCTGATGGGGTAGTCCTAGGTGTGGTGTACGTGACTTGTATGTATCAGACTGTTGCGTGGGAAATATATCTCTGTATTAACATATAATATGTCTATTCTAGTGTATAATACCTTAGTACGTAGGTGGGTAGTAGGCAAGAACCCAGACCTTATTGGATGATTTTTTCATCTTCTCTTTTCCTTTCTGACGTTATTTTATGTCTTTGGAAGGTAGGCTACACATGATTTACTATTTAATTTATGGTGGAAACTGGTTTGACTGTGGTTTCGGCCAATTGTCAAGGGCTTTCTGATAAACTTAAACGTAGAGATGTCTTTATGTATCTTAGAGATAAGCATTACAGTATTTATTGTTTGCAAGATACCCACTTTACTCCGGAAAATGAAGAGCTAATTAGAAATGAGTGGGGATATGAGTCCTATTTTAATTCCTACAGGTCAAATGCCAGAGGGGTTGCTATATTTTTTAATAATAATTTTGAATTTAAAGTATATAGGGAAAAGAAGGATTCAACAGGTAATTTTTTAGCTTTAGATGTTGAGATAGAAGGCTTGCGAATGACATTAATTAATATATATGGTCCTAACCAGGATCAACCAGATTTTTATAACAAGGTGTATGAAGCCTTAGATTACTTTAATAATTCAAGTATAGTTGTATGTGGTGATTTTAACTTAGTATTAAAACCTGATCTTGATTATGATGAAAACTATAAGAACATTAATAACCCTCGGGCCAGAGATAAAGTTTTAGAGTTAATTGATAATTGTAATTTGATAGATATTTTTAGAGAACAACATGAGGAAACTAGAAGGTATACATGGAGGAAGAACAACCCAGTTAGACAAGCCCGTCTTGATTTTTTTCTTATTTCAGAAAATTTATTGGGTAGTGTAAATCATTCTTGCATAGACCCAGGCTATAGATCAGACCACTCTCTACCCAAAATAATTATTAAAATAAATGAGTTTAAAAAAGGTAAGGGTCTGTGGAAATTTAATAATTCTTTATTACATGATGTTGATTATCTTAATACTATAAATAATTGTATTGATACTGTTAAAAAACAATATTGTATTCCTGTTTATGACATTGAAAATTTGAATAATATTCCAGACTATGATTTACAATTTATAATAAACGATCAGCTATTTTTGGAGACATTACTAATGGAAATTAGAGGGAAAACTATTTCTTACTCATCTTACAAGAAAAAACAGTTGAATATTTGTGAGGATAATCTTAAAAAATTAATTGAAAAGTTGGAAGTTGAAGAAAATGTTAATATAGAAGAATTAGACATGAAGAAAAAGGAATTACAGTCTATCAGATTACAAAAAATTAAAGGTAGTATAATTCGTTCTAGAGCACGATGGGTAGAAGAAGGGGAAAAGCCTACAAACTATTTTTTTAGCCTAGAGAACAGAAATTTTACGTCCAAAATTATACCTAAGTTGTTTACAGATAATGGTGTTATAACAAAACAGGATGACATTTTAGAAGAAGTAAGCAGTTTTTATAGGAAATTATATGATTTACCTTGGGATTCACCGGAAAATATAAATTTAGAACTTTTTCTCCAAAATTGTGAAGTACCAAAATTATCTCAAATTGAATCAAATAGTTTAGAAGGGGAGATAACTTTTAAAGAAGCAGGTAAAACTTTAAAACACATGAAGAATAACAAAAGTCCAGGGTCTGACGGATTCACAGCTGAATTTTTTAAATGTTTTTGGAGGCAGATAGGTCATTTTGTTGTCAGATCAATTAATTATGGATATAGAATGGGAGAATTGTCTATAACTCAAAGACAAGGAGTTATTACATGTATTCCAAAAGCTAACAAACCGAAACATTTCATAAAAAATTGGAGGCCTATATCATTATTGAATATTGTTTACAAAATTGCATCAGGTACTGTAGCTTATAAAATTAGAAGTGTTATGGATAAATTGATAGATAGCGATCAAACAGGATTTCTTTCGGGTAGATACATAGGGGTAAATACTAGGCTGATTTATGATATAATGCATTATGCAGAAGAACACGATATTCCTGGGATGTTATTAATGATAGACTTTGAAAAAGCTTTTGATTCAGTATCATGGGATTTTATTGAAAAAGTTTTAAATTATTTTGGTTTTGGTAACAGTATTTTGTCTTGGGTTAAAACTCTACATAGGAATGCTTTCTCAGTAGTTAATCAAGGTGGTAATTTATCTTCTTCTCTTAATATAAAACGAGGCTGTCGTCAAGGAGATCCAATCGCTCCTTACTTGTTTATACTATGTGCAGAAATTTTGGCCATTAGATTAAGAAATAATGATAATATTACAGGTATTGATATTGATAATTGTCCAATACTAGTATCACAGTATGCAGACGACACATCACTTATATTAGATGGATCCGAAAAATCTTTGGCTGGGGCAATTAATGAATTGGACGAATATTCAAAAATTTCAGGTTTGAAAATTAACATAGAAAAAACTCAAGTAGTTTGGATAGGTCGCAAAAAGTATAGCCAGGACTCATTTTTACCACATTTAAATTTACAGTGGGGTAGAAACAAATTCACTTTATTAGGAATTGAGTTCAGCGTGAACCTCCATGAAATTCCAAAGTTGAACTTTGATAAAAAATTAATTAAACTTAAGTCTCTAATCAAAACTTGGAGTAGAAGGTCTTTGACCCCAATAGGCAGAATTCATATAATTAAGTCATTGCTTGTATCGCAACTTAATCATCTTTTTATTTCTCTTCCTAATCCAAACGAACTTTTTCTGAAGAATCTAAACTCAATTTTGTTTCATTTCTTATGGAATGGTGGGTCAGATAAAATCAAGAGAGATGTTGTGGTTCAAGATTACATGAATGGAGGCTTGAAAATGATAAATATTGACACTTTTATTTGCTCGCTAAAATTGAATTGGATAAGGAGACTATTCCAAACCAATGAAAAATGGCAATCTATTTTGAAAACTTATATTGATATTGATTTATTGGCCAACTGTGGTAGCGAATATATTTATTTAAGTATAAACAAATGTAAAAACCAGTTTTGGAGAGATGTCTTAAGATCATGGCATAGACTTAACCAACAACAGGAAAAGATGGAGAACAATGAGTCAGTTTGGGAAATACCACTCTGGTATAACAAAAAGATATGTATTGGGGGGAAAACTATTTTTTATAAAAATTGGTATAAAAAAGGCGTTGTTAATATTTTTGATGTAATGAAAGATATATCCACAGGATCTTTTTATTCTTTAAATGAATTCTCACAGAAATACCAGATTGTGACAAACTTTTTGCAATATCACGGCTTTACATCAGCCATTAAGAAGGTGATTTCAGGTTTGGATTTGAGTAATAATAGAATTGTCTGTCCCTTTATACCATCAAATTTAAAATCATTTTTCGAGTGTCCTAAAATGAAAGGCTCAAAGATATTTTACAAAAAGCTTATGAAAAATAACACAACACCATCTAGTAAAAGAAAATGGAACTTGATATTTGATGATTTGAATGATACTGATTGGACAAATATATATAAAATCCCTTTCCAGGTCACAAAAAATACAAAGCTTCAGTGGTTTCAGTTCCGAGTAGCTCATCATATTTTAACAACAAATTCTTTTTTATTCAAAATTGGTCTGGTTACCTCCCCTCTTTG
The DNA here is from genome assembly GCF_041381155.1 of Argopecten irradians. NCBI lineage: Eukaryota > Metazoa > Mollusca > Bivalvia > Pectinida > Pectinidae > Argopecten > Argopecten irradians. The sequence goes on along the minus strand of NC_091148.1, from coordinate 3,311,110 downwards.
TATACTGTGTAATTCTGAAAGAGAAACTATTATACATATTTTATGGGAATGTATTGAGGTACAGTCATTACTACAAAGTTTTGAAACATTCTTACAGGCTTTATTAATTCCCTTTGCTGTAAATAAAAAGTCATTTCTATTTGGGTTGATCTCTGATAATCATCCATCAATAAATAGGGTTGATAATGAAATTATTATTATTATTAAACAATATATTTATAGGATGAGATGCTTTCATAATTCAATACATTTAAATTCTTTAATTAATACAATAAAAGACCATTATAATGTTCAAAAATATATTGCTATTGGAAAAGGAAAAAAGGAAAAATTTGATACAGAGTGGAGTAAGTGGAAAAAACTTATTGATTTCTCTTAAGCCTGTTTCAGTGTTCTTTTATTATATATTCTGCTGACTTATTTTGATTTTTTAAAAGACATATACATATTAAGTATTTAAGATTGTTTTTGACATGGCCGAATACCACAATTCTGCTAGCCTACCTTCCTCCTTTCTAAATCTTTATCTTACCTCCTTGCTATACTTTCCTTTCTTTTCTTTCTGCTCTACTTATAAGTGCAATATACCTCTATCAATATATATATACTATATGGCCCAACTTGCATCTAATTTACTATTATCACCTTACTAATAACCGCCTTCATGAGTGAAAGATAGTATGAGAGAAGAGAATATATGATTATGTATGCGTCTTTTTATGTGTGGACGGAATAGTGTGATTGTTCTTGAATGGTTAATATAAGATGAAAGTATGATAATTGACAGTATGATGAGATAATAAAGACGATGTGATGATGAATGCTGATGATGAAGATGAAGATGTTGATGATTATAATTATGTTGATGATGATAAAGATGATGGTGGTGATGATGATATTGATGATGAAGATGATGTTATGATGATGATGAGATAGATTATGGTTGTGATGATGATGATGATGATGAAAACTCATGGAACAATGTTGGTTGTGATGATGGTGACGATTGATGATGTGATGATGATGATGATGATGATATGAGTAAGATGTTTTGAGAATGAGCGTGATAGGGATATTGGATGTAAATAAGAATGCGAGAATCTATTTATTATGTGGTATATTGCACATGAAAATGAAATAAAAAAATAAATTATAAAAAAAAATTATTCGAGATCCCCTTATAGGATTATCTTTTTTGTGTCACCTGCAACGCAAGGGCGACATATAGGTATCACTATGTCGGCGGCGTCGGCATATATTTGCAAGAGTTACGGGACTTTACAATGGTCAAAACAGATAATTGGTTTCCGTGCGATAGCTAAATCTGTATTGCCCGATTTCAACATATCGCTTTATATCAATGAGATCTCGAATTGGTTAGATACTTGTCAAAAATTCGTCAATATTTGCAAGAGTTACGGGACTTAAAAAATTCACCTAAATAAGCAATATTTTTCAATTTTAAATATTTTTTGTGAGGTTTTTAACTGCTGTGCAGGCGACACATCCACTTCCGTGGAATTCTTGTCACTATTAGAGTTATTGTGTGATTTTCAGTCAGTCAAGCATGTGTTACATGCCTGACTGCTTTAATTGTTTGGTAAAAATGCTGTACTAATTACTCCATTCCTTCATTGTTATTTTTTTGCAGTAAACTGAGTTGCGCATTCACATATTGGCCACCCATTCTTTCACACAATTGTGGTACAATGTATGCTTGACAAAAGTCAAACAAATGAAGATAACAGGTTATCGTTTTTGAGTTGTTATGACTGTTTTTGTCGTGAAGAGAGGAGGGAAATTGAATAAGACTGGGGAAATATTCAGGTACAAGGTACCACCACCGACAGAGGTACATGTATAACCGATCATCATATGAAAAGTAACTTATCGTTAATCATGTATATTATGTTCTACATATAACACAAAATGTAATATTAATTTACAAGAGGCCAAGAGAGTATCCATACAAATGCATTATTTAAATTATTTACAATAGTGCCTCTGACTTTTGACAAAATGAAATCATATTCAAAATGCTTTAATAACATTAAAACATCTGGAAATTGAACATGATACTTAATTTAATGGAAATATTGGTTTCTTCATCATTTCTTTCTATATTGTTATTATACAACAGAAATCAGACAATAACATTACAATATGAAAAGAAGAATGTAATGTATTCTCATTCAGCTTTTCATTTCTACTGTACCTTTTTTAACTTTGAAACAAAAATCCAGATGTTGTCAATAATTACTGTTATATGCAACAAAACCAAACACTAGCTTAAGAATATACAAAGAAAAGCTTGATATAATCCCCATCCAGCTTTTCATTTCAAATTTTGAAAACAAAAGAGATTGTCAGTATAATGTGACCGGTGGGATGTGTTGCTTGGTGTCTTCGGCTGCATGCTTCAGTATTATAGCACTATAAAAAGGGCAACAGTTCCGCTATACAAGAAGACACAACACGAACATACCGCAGTCTCCCAGTACACTCACCTCGCACAACATACACGCAACACACCGCATACATGAGAGGCCGTCCTTTCATGACCATAGCTGTTAATAGGACGTTAATAAATCAAACAAGCAAACAATATTCCAGCAGTTGGCAACATCTAATGCACCTTTTTTAAGCATTGAAGTCACTATTTTTTAATTTCATCAGTAGCGGATTCTCACAAAAGTTTGCACACAAAATTTATTTCATACCCCGATGAAATTAAAAAAATAGTGACTTACATGCTTATAATTAATTTTCCAGACTACTTTATAAAATGAAATACGTTTACACCTACGATTCCATTGATTTCGTCAAAGGGCAACAGTTCCACTATACAAGAAGACACTACATGAATATACCGCAGTCTCCCAAAACACGCACCTCGCACAACATACATGCAACGCACAGCATACATGGGAGGCCGTCCTTACATGACCATGGCTGTTAATAGGACGTTAATTAATCAAAACAAACAAACAAACAAACAAAGGGATTATTTTTTTCCAAATCGATACGCAACGTCAATGTTTTTATTGTGACGTCGCGATAACGTCGGGTTTCCGCGCCATTCTCGGATTTTTTTCATCATGAAATCAAGTCTTTCAAAAATTTAATTGCAGCAAGATGCAACTATAAGAATCTCTAGCTGCTCTCAAATATATATCATTCTTAAAGGATTTGTGCAGTCAAAAATGATAATTTCAGTTTATGCTGGAAATGGCTTTATTAGCACGTGTAGAAACCTCTCCGTTCCGCGCACGACCGGAATAACCTGTAAACCGTCGATATCGAGGTCCAAACTTCTGACCGCCCGATATATTCTAGCTCTAAACCGTGTGACGTCATAATAGTCCGTGGCTAATAGCTGTACTATAACTGATGTGCTATCACTTACATCGACGGTCACAGGAAAAGCCGATCAACGATTTTTTTATAATTACTTTTGGGTGAAGTTTAATCGTACAATAACTTTGGCTCGAGTGTAAATAACTAAAGAGTGAAATTCGATGTTTCATGTTTGTTTGTTTGTTTGATTTATTAACGTCCTATTAACAGCTATGGTCATGTAAGGACGGCCTCCCATGTATGCGTAGTGTTGCGTGTATGTTGTGCGAGTTGCGTGTTTCGGGAGACTGCAGTATATTCGTGTTGTGTCTTCTTGTATAGTGGAACTATTGCCCTTTTATAGTGCTATATCACTGAAGCATGCCGCCGAAGACACCAAGCAACACACCCCACCCGGTCACATTATACTGACAACGGGCGAACCAGTCGTCCCACTCCCTTTTTGCTGAGCGCTAAGCAGGAGCAGAAACTACCACTTTTATAGACTTTGATGTGTCTCGGCCAGGGGACAGAACCCAGAGCCTTCCTCACAGGGGCGAACGCTCATTAGAGCTCTGAATGGAATGTAACCAAATTTGGCCACAAACATCCTTTGGGGAAGGGGAACAGAACTTGTATAAATTTTGGCTCTGGTCCCCCGGGGGCAGGAGGGGCGGGGCCCAAATAGGGGTAATAGTGGTAAATCCTTTAAATCGCTACTTGTCATAGAGTTCTACTACATGAATTGTAACCAAATTCGGCCACAAACATCCTTGGGGGAAGGGGAACAGAACTTGTATGTTCCCCTTCTTCCAAGGATGTTTGTGGGAAAAAATTTGATTTACAATCCATGTTCAAACTCCCTGACTAAAAGCGATTTATAGGATTTACCTCTATTGCCCCTATTTGGCCCTGCCCCTCTTGCCCTCGAAGGGTCAGAGCCAAAATTTATACAAGTTCTGTTCCTCTTCACCCAAGGAAGTTTGTGGCCAAATTTGGTTACAATCCATGAGACAGACAGACATTCTTTATTTCCTCTGAATCGAGATTGCGTACATGTCATTTTAACATTTCAATTTAACTGCAGAACGGACGTATTTACATTATAATTACAAGAACTCAGTCATTGAGGAGTACATTCATCTCCGTAAGCATCACTTCCACTGCATTGCTTAGAGCAACCATCATATTCTGCCATTCGATATCCTCCAATTGAATAAGTGTCCTTCCGCCAAGAATGAATGAACACTTTTCATCTGGCTCTAATGTGTCAAAACTAACGTATTTCTCTACACTAACACAGTTTACAATTTGTTCATATAAGTTGTCCCTACTTTTGTACAGTGATGGACACTCAACTAAGAAATGTTTTTACGTCATTGTCCACTCGTTTGTTGCACAGTTTGCAAATTACATCTTTAAGCTCAACCCGGTACGAAAGTTTGACCAATTCACAAATTTTCCACGTATTTTTTGGAAATTTCAGTGTTAAATCCCATAAGGGATTTGGTCCGAGAAAATAGTGAACTGCCTTATAATATGATAAATTAGGACGATTTTTACATTTTTTCCGACCATATATCAAAGTAAAAAATTGTCACTGCGTTTTTAATGAATGATTTCCACTGAAATTCTCTATAAAATTCACCGGAGATAACAAAGTCAAAGAAGAAGGCTTCAATGCTAAATTTCACCATTGTGTCGAGGATATCCACGATAAAGCTGACGTTTCTAAGTTTTTGTGGCGTAAACATAAATGTACATAAACGAATAATAAAGAGAGTTTTCCAAACAAAAGACGACTTAGCACGACACAGCTTGTTCCATAGATATACAGTTTCCTAACTTCCACATCCGACCATATATCGTCAGGTAGATCTATAGCCCTGGCAGTTATAGCTGAGGGTGATGTTTTCTCAAAGCCTTGGCATCTTCGCGCAGCGTACCGTATTGTTGTATTCAATATATCATTCGATTTCTGCGTAGTATTCGCCCAAAGTTCACATCCATAGAGAATACCTGGTATGATAATTGCCTTAATGAGTTTTGCACTTTTTAGAGGGTTTAACCCGCCAGGATAAATACCTACACTTATTAAACTGTTGAGGTTCCGTCTACCTTTGTTACACGCGTTTACTATGCCAACGTCAGCTTTAAGGTCAGAACAAAAGGTAATTCCCGCGTAAACTTTCGAGTTAGTCCATTCTATTATTGCGCCTCCAAGTGAGCACACTGCTGTAGGATAACTGGCATTTCGTTTCTTGTGAGAAAATTGCATCAGCGAAGATTTGCAAGAGTTATAGTTTAGCCTCCAGGTTTTAGCATAGGCACTAACGATATTAAGTTGAGCTTGTAGATTTTGCAATACTACCTGCCAATACGAGAGTGTCGTCGGCTAACAAAACACAAGGAACGTGTAAATGTCTGAATATGTAGGCCAAATTTTGCGTCATCAAGGTCACGCGCAAGATCATTTATCATAACGAGAAACATCCAGGCTGACAATGTTCTCCCTTGACCGACCCCTTGCTTGACCGGATAGGGTTCGCTCAGTTTATCTTCAAATAATACGCGTGATGTTACGTTTTGAAATGAGTTCTTTAATATTCTCCAGAATTTTCCATTGAAACCTAAGTTGTACACTTTGTGTAGAAGCCCGTCTATCCATACACTATTAAATGCTTTGGCATTGTCCAGGAAAGCTGCGAATACGTTGGACCCATTTTCGATGTAATGGCAGATTGATTCCTTTACCGTGAATGCGGCCATAATACTGCCACATTCCTGTCTGAATCCTTGTTGTAATTTATGTGGGAACTGAATTTCGGCACAACGAGCTGATATGCGTTGGTAAAGAATTTTTTCAAATAACTTCTGTAGAACCGATGTTAATGTAATGTCTCTGTAGTTGTTTTTGTTCAGTTTATCTTTATTTCCGCCTTTGAATAGTGTTATAACTATACCTTTTTTAAAATGATCGGGATATTCCTCTTTGATTAGTATTTGGTTAAACAACATAACAATCGCTTCTAGTAGGCTTTTGCCGCCATAACGGATATGTTCGATTACTATGCCGTCGTGGCCTCCGGCTTTACCATTTTGCATACTTCTGACTGCTGCTTCAGCTTCTCTTAAAGTTATTGAGCGATCACAAATGCCATCTTCATTCTCATAGCTATTGACAACCATGTTCTGAATATCCATTTGTAGCCTGGTCTTATGAATATCATCAAAATCGTTTTTCCTCAGATGGTAGAGCTAGTTGCCTGTAGTGCTCATACCACACAGTTCCTCAGTTCATCGGAGTCACGAATAATTTTATCTTCAACTTTTAGTCCTGAACCTTTTTTTATCTGAACATCTACGTGCACGCACGACCTTGTAGAATGTGCCGACATCGATTTCGGCCGCTTCCTGTAGCTTATCGAGCTGCTGTTGTTCGTAAAGTTCTCTTGCTTCTTTTAATGCGTTACGAAAATATTTTTTAGAATTCTTGTAGTCTTTGTACACTGTATGTTCCATACCGCGCGGACGACCATTCTCTATCCAAGCTCTACGGAATTGTCTCATGTTCATGTGATATTGTCTGACACTTCCAAAATTCCAGTAGGGTTTTAAATAATTTTACGATATTGCTTAACTGGCAGCGTTTTCGATGCATCATTGATAACACAGACAATGTCCTGTACGAATCTGTCAAGCTCATTACAGTTTTTCTCGTAATTATTGATAACCTTTTTGATCGACTGCGAGACTTTCTCAGTGTAAACTATTTTCTGTTCTGAGGATATTTTCCTCCAATGTATTGCCGTAGTCGAAGTGTTTCGAGGCTTGTTTCGTATTGCGCATCGGAGTTCAAAGGACACAGGAAGATGATCTGACGCGTTTAGAAAATGATCGTCGTGTATAACACATTGTGTTACATTGTCGATGTATTGTGCTTCTATTAAAATAATGGTCAATCAGTGAAACTATTCAATCCATCCCATGAAACGTACGTTACATTGCCGCCTTTCGACCATTCTTGTGAGTTGACCGATACGAGATAATTCTCAGTGATGAAAGTTTCAATAAGTGCTCCTCTGTCGTTGGTTTCGCGCATATTCTTTTTACCGAAGCGTTTAGATATGTGTCCATTAAAGTCTCCAAGAATTATAACTTGCCCTTGTTCACTATATAAACTGATATAAATCATTTAAAGTCTGAAGAGTTTCTCGATATAAAACCATCGATAAGTTAGTTGACGGCATCAAAACACCAAACACATATACAAACGTTTTGTCATCGAGTTGTATCGACGCGCCTATAATACGATCGTTTCCCTTCATTAATAAGAGGAGATACCTTCAAACATTTGTTCCACAGTATCGCAATTCCACCAAACCCTCGGGGATGCGTCCTCAGTTCCAATTCGATTGGAATTCGTGCATCGCTGCGTCCGAACGACTCAAAAATTACTGTCAATAGTATCGAGAAAGTTGAGCTGTTCTGGAAGTAACCAGTGCTCGGTAATAACAGCAATGTCTGTATCTCTCAAAATATCAGCGAGCAGTGGGGCTCCATACATTACCCCACGAGTGTTCCACGTAAGAAGCTTCACGGTGAGGATAAATAAGAACCACCCCAATGTAACATACTTTATCACCATGAATATTGATTGTCAAATCGTCGATTTTTCTTTCTCGACCATTCACCTTCGCGGCTTCCATATCGGTTGTCGACACGATCCTCCCATTCGCATACGAGAACGCCATCGGGCCAGGGTCATGTAAGGACGGCCTCCCATGTATGCGGTGTGATGCGTGTATATTTACACTTGCTTGGCTTGGTCACTATACGCTAATACTAGCCGATTTTGTTTACCATAACTGCATGGTAACATTGAACTTTGAACTTGCGTATGAAAATGTTCTATGCAACGTAAAAGGACTACTTTTTTTTAAAGAAACACATGGCTTTTGTTTACAGTTTGACGAAACATTACGTGAATATTGTTGTTTTTCATAGAATTTTGGAAAAATGTAAACAATATATACATGTTTTATATTTATATATGATTCAAACAATTTTTTAAATTAACAATTGTATAAAGAAACGGAAAAATATCCCGACCGGAGCGACGTGCTTTCATTTTTGTTAAAAATGATGGGTGTCAAATGTAAACATTACCTCTGTGTCTGTGTTCGTCCAACGATCGAGTCTTTGGAGTGGACGGGGGCGTGAGACCCTCTGATAGAGGTCAGTTATAAACATATCCTCTTGTCTTTGTTCTTTGAGAATTTAATATGTGTATTATAAAACATGCACCGCTAGTAATCCACGTGTTGACAGTAACACGTCACCACAAATACATTGTATCCATCGAACACAAGTGAATTTGTTTCATCTAATCGATGGCGATGGATGTAGATTATATAATCACAATGGCTCCCAAGGATGTAATATTCGTCAAGTCAGACGGCATCTCAAACACATTGAGCTACTTGAAAATCGGTGTTTTGACAACTTCGGCAAACTAAAATGTGTAAGCGTGCGTCAGCTTCACCCTCGTGCACAATAAACGGTCACCTGAGTTCACACATGTGTGTACATATTCTTTATGTTATTATTTGTATTGATATATATATAATTTAAAGTTCTGATCTGATTAAATCAAATAATCCTTGAAATTAACTTTGTTTGTCATGTTTATTTTACAATAAAATTATTGAACCTTTTGTAAACGCCGTATGTATTAAGATTCTACTTATGTTTGAATGTGTCATCATTCGCTGTTCAATTTGAGTTAAGTCTTCTCCCACTTTAGAACCGACTTTTATTGAATATTTACGTCATAAAAACATATTTAAATGAGCGAATTATATTGCAATAGATATAAATAAAAAAAAGATATGTTAGTGTATAATATAGGGATTGGATTTCGCTTTTACAGTTAACCATGCTTGAATGGTGCATTCTCAATGAAACATATTCAATAAGCGAGCCCACATAGATATATAATTTTAAGAGAGGTAATTGCTCCATACAAGCTCATGGGTTAACAGATAAGGCGAAAATCCAATCCCTTATGTGTGCGAGTTTTGGGGAGACTGTGGGTATAGTCGTGTTGTGTCTTCTTGTATAGTAGAACTGTTGCCCTTTTTATAGTGCTATATCACTGAAGCATGCCGCCAAAGACACCAAGCGACATACCCCACCCGGTCACATTATACTGACAACGGGCGAACCAGTCGTCCTACTCGCGTTATGCTGAGCGCTACGCAGGAGTAGAAACTACCACTTTTATAGACTTTGGTGTGTCTCGGCCAGGGGACAGAACCCAGAGCCTCCCCACAGGGGCGAACGCTCAACTCAAAAGGCAAAAAGTGAGGCAGTGCTAAGGGAGGCATTTGGCAGAACTCCATGACAAGTAGCGATTTATAGGATTTACCTCTATTTTCCCTATTGGGCCCTACGCCTCCTGCCCCGGGGGACTAGCCCGAGCAATAATTTTTACAAGTTCTGTTCCCCTTCAGACAAGGATGTTTTAACGATTTGTGATTACAATTTGGTTACAATCAATGCAGAACTCCATGACTTTGTAGGTTATTTATATAGGATTTACTTCTCTATGTTCCTTAATGGGCCCCGCCCCTCTGTCCCCGGGGGGTCAGAGCCAAAATTTATACAATGTTCTGTTTCCCTTTCCCCCAAATGATGTTTGTGGTCAAATTTGGTTACAATCAGAACTCTATGATATATTAGCGATTTTGAAGGAAATGTTGACGTACGGACGGACGACGGACCCCGCGCCAGCCCACGCATCCATGACATGAAGCTAAAAAGAACTCTGTGTTATGCTAATCGGGCCCTTCGGTGGCCAACGGTGAGCTACCAGTGTGTAGGCTTATGTAAAGGGCCGGTCAAGACAAACAATACTAACAACTTGAAACAAATAATAAAAATTAAAATTTAGTCGTCAATCTACAAACATTACAACATTACAAGTCAACATTAAAGATTAGGACAGATGCTTTGACACTTTATATCAACTAAGTTATGTCCAAGTATACCTAAGAAGTGATATATAGGTATACAAAACATCTCTATAGTTTAAACAGGGCCTTAATTTCTTAAACCAGAATGGAAATTACAATTCGGCACGTTTATTAATGCGAACATTGGTAGCTGTTATCACTGCTGTGATTGACTTCGTACTCTCTAGTGTATCACAATTCATGATAAACATTTTATAAACGATGGTGAAAGTTGATAAAATCTTGTACTAAAATATAGCTAATTTGGTCGATTCAATGTCGATAAAAACCAATTCGAAAAATATAAACCCATTAATTCATAAACTTCTGTTCATATTATTTCAACGAAGGGGGTACCTCTCGCACCTGAACAAAAGCACACTGAAGGAAAACAAATACATTTTTGCTTTCATACTTTAAAATACTTACAGGGGATGTCAAAGCCATGGAAGTAAATAACATTGATAAATGAAATCGTAAAAACACTTACTTGTTATGCTTAAAGCCAATGGTTAATATCCACGGAAAACAACAGAAAAAACTTCCCATGGGTAAGAATTCAGACTTTAGTGTCGGCGTTAGCTCTAACTGAAACTGGCTAAGGTTATTTGGTTCTCTCGGCTATATAAGTGTAGATATTGGGACAACACATGTTGTGCATGATCAAGCTATCGATCACCGTATGTCACTTTATGCAAAAAAGTTCGCAATGCTAGCCTGTTTTATGTTTTATGCAGTAACAATTGTAGACAGACGCCTTTGTTTTTTAGATTCATCCACTGTTATGCCAAAGTCTTTTCATAAATTTTGTCTTTGTTTAGTTAAAATTTCCTTAATAGTAACAGATCGACTGAATTACTATATATGGAAGAGACAAAATTCCTGTGCGAGTTATTCCCCTTGTAGTCATGCACGTGATTTGTACGCACATTGGTCAATGGAAAGTGTGATATATGAATGGAATTCGCTTATTACGCATAGCAACGCGAAGTATTTTCAAGGGACACTGTCTTTAATTTCCCCTGCGAACCACAATTTTGATGATATAATTGGTAAATGAAATCCATAGCGCGTATTAATAAATTATAAACATTTTCATTGCACGCCGATTTCGGGAAATGCAAGTGATTTTGAATCACGTATATCTTTAATAAATCTAACAAAACAATCAATATGTGTGTAATTATTCAATTTTAACTATGAATAACGATCATTAATCTATCATACTTCACGTATCTGTTCGACTACTACATGTACTTAATATGCATACATGTATTTACTTAATATATGTTTCATTATCTCCAATCATTTAAAATTTCCTCAAAAGTTTTCTTTTTCTTTTGCATAGCCCACCAATATCAGATGGTTGGCTATTCAAATCGCTTTTTGTCCGTGGGTCTACATTTTCTCTCAAATCCTTCCGTTTCCGTTAAAATTCTTGAGTATCGCTCACTAAAGTTTTCTTTTACATATGTAGTTCCCTAGGCCCTAGTTTTTAAGTTCAATCGGTCAACAAGATTCACAGCCCTCTTGGAATTTTGATATTAAAGTCGTTATACACGAGAAAGTTTGATCAATCTCTTTTCATAAAAAGTTTTGCATATTGCATTTTTTGGGACCAATGCCAAGATGGCCGCCATGTGATAGTTAAGTTAGTGTCGTTTCTCAGAAAGTCACGAAGAATTAGGTTCCCCTAGTAGTTGTGCATTTCGTGTTTGGGCTAAATCGGTCAACAAGATGGCGTTATATTTTTTTAAAGTTTTGTTGTCTCTATTATCTCAGAAAGTATACGTCAAAAGATAAATCCTATAGATCTCAGAGCGCATCTTAGATCGATCTGTTCGATTACTATCGTCTTATTCACAAGTAAGGGCTCGTACACGACGTAAGGATGTTCCCTAGGTAAAGTCGATTGACATCACCATAAGCACAAATCTTCATCTATGACGAGGGTATTTTAGAGGAGTAATAAAGTTTGTGCTCTTTGCTGTTGGAACCTTTCTACGCAGACCCCCCTTTAAGTAGACCCTACTGCAAGTTCTACACATACATGACACAGTCGACCGGATAGTTATTAGATTTTTTCTTTTTAATATCTAAAATCGTACTGCAAACTACATCTTCTTTCTAAAATCGTAAAATCTGAAAATTAGTGTAACATTTGTAACGTATGATAAAAGTTTTTCTGCTGTATTATTTGATAGTGAATCTAAAAACCCCTAAGCACATACATAGGTACATCTGTCTCTCTAATATTTGTTTCTGATTATCACAAACTCTTAATTAAAATACCATTTCAAAAACGTCATATTTCTGGAAAACGATATGCGGTGAATGTATCGTAAAATTGAAACAAAATATCATAAAAGTAAACGAACAGAAAATCCAAAATAATTTGTGACAAATAAACTTTATGTATTTTACTTATTACTTCAACATTTGTTTATTGAGTTTGTTTATAGTTAAAATGAAAGGTCTGATAACGTACTGATTGTTTGCATAAGCTGTAATATAAAACAGAAGATTTAAATCACTATTGTTCAAAAACGCCGAATTTCCCGAAATCGGTGTGCGGTGAAAATGTTTATACGTTATAAATACAGACTATGGATTTCATTTAAAAATTAAATTCTCAAAATTGTGGTTCGCAGGGGAAATTAAAGACAGTACCGCCTGAAACTACTACGCGTTGCTATGCGTAAACGAATCCCATTGATCAACATCCGTACAAATCACGTGCATGACTACAAGGGGAATTACTCTCACAGGAATTTTGTCTTGTTCCATATATGGTAATTCTGTCGACCTGAGTAAAACGCAGTAATATATTATCTACCATGGCACACAATACGTCTTCACTTAAGCAGAATAATTTTGACAGTAGTTTCACACAACCACAAAAGCAGTCGAATTTTGTCAAGATTTTTGTCTAATTTTTTTTTGTAAAATTCTGCCTTCCTTTTAAATTTGTGGTTGCTGTGTGTGTGAAACTCTTGCCAAAAAACTTCGTTTCTTTAATAATTGTATATTTTATTGACAAGACGCATATGGACCATCGTAAGTATCTAGTACAATTCTATTTCAGCTATTGCATATAAGGACGCGTCTTTTTTCATTTTATTTTGTATGACGCCATATTGAGTTATTTATTTTTTGATGCTGTGAAACAGCATTCTTAGGTACGCTCGGCGAGCCTGTGCACATCAAAACAATGAAACCACTCCGCGACGAAAATTTAAAGTTGTTTTGTTCATTTCACCTAATATTTGATGATATGAAAAAATAAAACCCCAATGTTCAGATTAAACAACATACATTGAATTTGTACATACGTATACACCATGGATGGAGTGTTTTAAGTGTTCAGTTGGGACTCTATGATATTGGTATTACTCCGAGAACACTGGTCTCCCAAAAATCACAAACAATGCCTTCTTCACTGTCTTCCTCCGCGACACACTTTCGGTGGATTTTGGATTATATATGCTTATTTCAATTTTACGTAATTCATGGTAATGATCGCTTATTGTAATCAAATTTTAGGAAGGTAACTGCGAAAGAAAGTTCTTATATCGCTTATAAAGGTTTTTTTTATGTGTTGGTTGCATTGACGAACTATATCTGGTGATATTATTGCGCAGTAAAAATTAATAGTTTTGAGGACGGACGAGTTTCCTCTTGTTCTGTGACTGGGAGTTGTGTCTTTTGTTTATCGACAACAGCGTTATATTGAAAGGGAAAAAGTACAACATTTATCAACATAAACTTACAAAATATCATGATAATGAACTTATTGCCGTGTAATGTACGGTAGCCTTATGAAGACTTGCTAAAGTCCGATGCATTGCATGAAGTTTTCTTGATGATAACAGAATTTATACTATTTAGATCTCTGATGATAGCGTTCTTATGAATTCGAAAGAAATTTGAGTGTTATAAGGAACCAGATAATATACCTTTTATTTTACAAAAGTACATGGCCATGAATTATTATTAGTCAAAAGTCGGCAAAGCAAAACTCACGATAATATATGTCGCCAACCAGTTAACTGTTAGGCTTACGAAGACTTGCTAAAGTCCGATACAATACATGATGTAAAAGAAATCCGAGTGATATACGTAATGAAATAATGTACCTTTTATTTGGTAAAAGTGTCTGGCCATGATTTATTAGGCAAAAGTCGTCAAAGCAACTCGTGGTAGTTTTCTGAAAATGGTAATATTTCTAATGTTATATTTTCCCAAAAATATTCTTAAGTGTTAAGCGGATATTAAGATACGGATATGTTGACTTGTTACTTTTTTTGTCATGGAAGAGACATTTATGAAATTGATAATTTAGTAATTAATAAAGAATTACAAAAAATAATACTCAGATTCTGAACGGTTTCAATTGATGTTGAAATCGTTATTTCAGAAATAATTTAATATACAATTTATTTCAGTTATTTCAGGAAAACGAATTATTCAACTTATTGTTATTGAAAAACTTTAAATATCATGAAACAAATACGGTATACTGTTACTTTATCTTATTAAACTCCGATATTCAACACTGCACACTTAGTATACTAAATTCAATATTTAAATGCTGAAAAACCATGTTTTTATTCCTTTGTTTGAGTCCTTCATTCAAAGCATCTATGAGTGGCCTTGGCACTTTGATTTCTTATACTAATACGTCATATGTTATTTGTAATATTATAGAGGTCATTTATCCATCCATGTTAAAAACGTTACAGGAAGCCCATAACTATTTCTGTAATGTTTCTAATGTGTTCACTTATTCATAACTACATACAGAAATGTTGAAAATGTCAGCTTTAAAATTGATGCTTAAAGAGTTTCTTTGTAAGTACTTGACACTGATGAAATATGAATAATCCGTGTTCTTTTGGGGTCTCCAAGTCTCCTGTCTACGACGTTTTATGCGGTTGTAAATTGCTTCATGAATAGTTTGTGTGCATAATGAATTTTGTACCCAGATTTTTTAAAACCGCCACTTGGCAACATATGCATATTGTATGATATTGATCCAACGTTAGAACACGAAACATCTATGGGATGGGAAGAATATAATAGAAGCGTGGAATGTTGTAGTATTTATCTAGATGAAAGCCCTAAACATTACTTAGTTTGGTTATAGTTTATGAGATCAACGGTTATCTATCCACCATGGTCATTTTAAGACCGCAAAGTTCCCCGTATGTGGATGGTAGGTATGTTTTCGGAGGCTAGTATATTCGTTTGTGTCTCCTTGCACTAGTGGAACTCTTACCCTATCATCCTGTTTTAGTGCTATCTCACTAAAATATGCCACCTTTGCAGCGGTCTTCTAGGACTTTTAACATGCATTGTGCCAGAAAGTAAAATCAAGAGGTAATATAAATGTCATTTGTACAACTGTATATGTTGCATATGCCGATATATGTCAGTGCTGTAATAAAATGAAACCATTGACACAACATGTAACTTTATTGAAATTGTATATTCTGGAATATGCGACAGCATTGATATTTAATATTATTATTAACATTTTAAAACCAGTATGACTGAAAGTGTCTTCTCAATATCAACGTTATGTTAGACCCATATCCTTTCAATCTTACTTGCGGTGAGATAATCAAATCAGAAATAAACTGCAAGCTAAAGAAAACCCTATTAATAAGAATGAATGACTAAAAGGTGTTGTGGTAAAGATTCCTTCAATAAGAATTTGAGATTTGTGTAAAGATTCCAACAAAGTCGTCTTTTCGCAAATTGAAGTGGTTTTCATGTGATACTGACACCATTCTACATGTTTTATATGTGATGTTTAATGCATTCTCTTAATAACCAATGTCTATTTTCTAAACGCATTTTGATTGCTTCATGAATAGTTTTAGCATAATATAAACGATTTTTCATTTCTCGGGTTATTGGCAACATAGCAAAACCACAAAACATCTTAAAAAACATAGCTGTGATGTCATCAATTGTGATTAGATTTTGTTTGTTTGCTTTATAACTTGCCTAACTTGCCTATACAGCTAGGGTCCTATAATGACGACCTCCCATGTATGTGATGTGTACTGTGTATGAAATGTGTGTTTTGGTAAACTGCGTTATATATTCATGATATGTATAGTGGAACTGTTGTTCATTTGATAGTTCTATATAACTGAAGCATGCCGCCGAATACATCAAGCACCCTATCGGGTCGCATTTACGAACAAGTGGTAAACTAGTCGTAGCGCTCAGCATACAGGGAGTGGGACGACTGGTTCGCCCGTTGTCAGTATAATGTGACCGGGTGGGGTATGTTGCTTGGTGTCTTCGGCAGCATGCTTCAGCGATATAGCACTGTGAAAAGGGCAACAGTTCCACTATACAAGAAGACACAACAAGTATATACCAGTCTTCCAAAACACGTACCTCACACAACATACACGCAACACACTACATACATGGGAGGCCGTCCTTACTTACATGACCATAGCTGTTAATAGGACGTTAATTAATCAAACAAACTAACACTCCTTTTAAGCTAAAAGTACAATATCCATAATAAATCATACACACAATCTGATTAAAATACAGATCCTTATAACCACTCCTATCAATAGTGGATCTGACCCCATCCCATAAGGGGTCATGTTCGGATGACCTTTTTACCACATGTCAAAGATTAAATTTATTTTCTACCTGTTGTTATGTCAATTGATAACTCCATTTCGTCACAGTATCCATATGCATTTCGCTTCGTTGAGCTCTTTTGGGCGACATGACTATTTACAGGAAATGAATGCTGGCATCTTTTTCAAACAATGTAATTAAAATTAGACTTGTACTTCCGCTCCGCTACGATACTCTACGTTACGCTCCAATACAAGATCTAACGATGCCCCGTTCGGAGTCACCTCAGCATGACCCCTATATGGTTAGTCAATTAGTGTGTCGCCTACGGAATCTTCGGTGTGGTTGATTCATTCGGAAGTGTAAACAGATAATAGTACGTCCCGAGATGTTCCGATTCTGGGCCAGAAGTCATGCTGAGCTGACCTCGAATGGGGCATCGTTATATCTTGATTGGAGCGTTTGTTTGTTTGTTTGTTTGATTAATTAACGTCCCATTAACAGCTATGGTCATGTAAGGACGGCCTCCCATGTATGTGGTGTGTTGCTTGTATGTTCTGCGTGGTGCGTGTTTTGGGAGACTGCGGTATATTCATGTAGTGTCTTCTTGTATAGTGGAACTTTTGCCCTTTTTATAGTGCTATATCACTGAAGCATGCCGCCGAAGACACCAAGCAACACACCCCACCCGGTCACATTATACTGACAACGGGCATTGGAGCGTAACGTAGAGTATCGTAGTGGAGCGGAATTACAAGTCTAGTTTTAATTAGATTGCTTTTTCAAATTATTTCGTCCCCAGTCAAGATTCTTGCAGCAGCAAATTGATTGGCCATTTCCAAAGGTCACCAGAACGTGAACGCTAATGGGATGTTGTAAGATCCTCTTATCAACGTATTGATAATAAGGATCAGTATTGTAATCAATTGTCACACACATTACATGTCGCTGTTGCTGTATATGTGACATGTACATTGTCAATTTCAAAGGCCGTATTAATTTACCGCATTGATTTAAAAAAAATCCCAAGTGATGATAAATTCAAAAAATATATATCAAAGCACTTTAATATAAGTAAATTCCGTATATGTTGAAAGACAGAACACTTATCAGCCTTACAGTCTCTAAGTGTTCTGTCTACCAACATTTCTGGGTTTCTATTGACCTAATAATCTATATAATTATCGCATCAGACGAGTATCGTCCCTTTATCGCGTTGTTATCTACACAATCCTTCCGTGACGTAGGTATGACGTAATAGTGATGTTGCTCTAAAATTACATAAAGGGACTAATTGACGTACCACGTGATACCCGATTATTTGTGCGGGACTATTGTTTCCATTGGCAATGGAATGACGTCATTTCAGCGGGAAAATTACAAAGAGTTAATTTCCATCACTGGAGGTACTAGTCCTGCAAAAACGTTATCGGGTATCATGTGGTACATGAATTAATCCCATTGCCAAACGCGAGGCATTTTTGCAGTTCTCCTTACTAATTTGTTCATACAGTTATATACAATTTTATAAGAACACATACACGAGCCTTTAAAGATCAATTTTGGTTCTAAGTTCATTTTTATTGAAATGACAAGAAAAGAAACTAATTCTAAATTGTCTAGTTAAGTGCATATTTTTTATATACAATGATAGATCTTCTTCAATTGTATATTTTTTAATTCACATATATATTTCGTTCTTTGTCAGGCGTAATTCACATACAGGTAGCGAGGTTGCTGTGCAGCGCCGGACGATTGTTGGTATACACGGTAGTTAAGGCGTTATAAAGCTGGACGTCCTTTGTGTACAGGTAGTAACGAGAATCCTGCTCATTGGTACAAAATCCACTGTGGCCACACCTATAAATAGACCAGTTCTATTGATATCATTAGTTTATATAAAGTATAAAGCACTGACTAGACTTGTTTAGTTCAAATTTCATATTTAAAATAAAGAAACTCCAACGCATCATACATTTTGATTAAAAAAGCATATCTTAAACATACATCAGTTTCGTTTAAAACGGTATGTATTTTTTCAATCCAAATGAGATCAACTATCATCATGTGTGGGGTTTTGACAATGTTAGTTGTTAGTGAACATTTTACAAGAGACATTTTGTAAAATGTTCACTAACAACTAAACCGCCTCACTTTTGGCCTTGAGTTGAGCGTTTGCCCCTGTGAGGAAGACTCTGGGTTCTGTCCCCTGGCCGAGACACACCAAAGTCTATAAAAGTGGTAGTTTCTGCTCCTGCTTAGCGTTCAGCATACAGGGAGTGGGACGACTGGTTCGCCCGTTGTCAGTATAATGTGACCGGGTGGGGTGTGTTGCTTGGTGTCTTCGGCGGCATGCTTCAGTGATATAGCACTATAAAAAGGGCAACAGTTCCACTATACAAGAAGACACAACACTAACATACCGCAGTCTCCCAAAACACGCACCTCGCACAACATACACGCAACACACCGCATACATGGGAGGCCGTCCTTAAATGACCATAGCTGTTAATAGGACGTTAATAAATCAAACAAACAAACAAACAAACAAGAGACATTGTACTTTATAGCAGCTACGTGTTGCAGTTTTATTTTTGCGTTCCAAATAAAACCCGCGACTTCCGAAATATGTCAAAGGTGACTGATGTTATAGAACTTTATTGAGCAAAATGAAATCATATAGAACATAATGACTTCACGTAAATCACCGGGCAACAATTTAAATCATCAAATGTAACGCTACTTTGACAAAACCATGTAGTTCTTGACGATAGAGTGGAAAATGTAGCTAATCAATGTAGCAATTACGGCGTTAATTAGTAGGTTGTTTCGATTTACTAGTGCATGACAACAGTTAGGGACAGTAGGTACACAATACCAATTAGCTATTCAGCTATGAATTATATTTAAGATTGAGTCATTTCTCAAGTGATTAAGTGTACAAAACTGGGCTAACAATAACAGTTAGTATACGAGTTGAGGTGTACCGCATTATTTCCTGTGAGGAAAACCGTGAAAAATCAGCTCGTGGATTTAAAAAGCGGTAAATGCATGCAGTGTTATAAACAGTGGGTGATGAATTACCTAGTTGTTGATAAGGTATATAGCGACACTATGTGTATGAACAAAATGCAAAGAATGCAGCTCTCGATATCGAATAGAGCGCGTGGTTTCGTTATTAATTTTAGCGTTCTATCGACAGAATTATATATTGACGCCCTGCCATGTGTGCAAAGTGTTACGATTTGTGAATATACGATTGTTTTGTGAGGCTGCTGTGACTCACCTGTTCATTCCTCCTGTTGTATAGGTGAGCTTTTCCACATTAAAGTAAACCTGAGAGGCCTCCGCCCAGTATTCCTCTTCAGTCGACATAGAATACGCATTCAGATCCCAGATTCGGTTAGATCTCGCGTGGTTATATGCTGCTGTTATCTAGAAAGAGACCAAGAGTTTTGTGGTAAGACCATTCCCACGCTAACATGACTACCAAATGTCATACCATGTTGTATTGTAATTAAAAACATGATCTAAAATTCTGTAAAGCACGGTTATAATGAATCTCAATGGACCAACAAAATTACTACGCTATGAGCACATTTCCTTATATACACCGATTATAGAAACTTTAAACCTTTATGGTCTTCTAGTGTTTGGCACGGAATGGAATTAGTACAATCTGATCAAAATACAGATCCTTATTATCACTATGACGTTGGATAAGAGGAACTGACAACAGCCCATTAGGGGTCATGTCCAGGTGACCTTTTGAAATGGCCAATCAAATTGCTGCTGGCAAAATTTTGACAGTGAATTTCAGCGGACGAAATAGTTTGAAAATACGTCAGAATAATTTCCGTGTACGTAGTCATCTCGCCCAAAGAGCACAATAAAGCCAATCGTATACGTATGTTGGAGCGAAATGGCGTTATCAATTGATATAGCAACCTGCAGAAAATGCATTCGATCTGAATTACATGTAGTATAAAGATCATTTGTACATGACCCTTAATGATGTGTTGTCAGATCCTCTATTGAACGGAGTGGTTATAAGGATTTTTTTGTGATCAGATTGGAAATTAGTACTTCATAACCATGAACTCATTGTAAGCTTATAAACGTGTTTTACTCAATACTCTGTCAGCATACAGGGAGTGGGACGACTGGTTCGCCCGTTGTCAGTATAATGTGACCGGGTGGGGTGTGTCTTCGGAGGCATGCTTCAGTGATATAGCACTATAAAAAGGGCAACAGTTCCACTTTAAAAGAAGACACAACATTAATATACCGCAGTCTCCCAAAAGACCACCTTGCACCACATACACGGAAACACACCAAATGCACGGGAGGCCGTCCTTACATGACCATAGCTGTTAATAGGACGTTAATGAATCAAACAAACAAACAAAAACCCTGAACAGATTGATTATTTCATGAAATCACAGTAAACCTTTCTTATATTTTCATTTTAGTTGTTCTGCTTATACAAACTACTGTGGTTTATGAAAGTAGTTTTGCGTTCATTTTGCTGAATAAAGAAATACTGTTTCGGGTATAACATGTTACCCTACCTGCGACTTTATTGAAGATGGAATACCGTGAAGTTTCACTGTATGCGCAAATTCATGGACCAGCATATTGGCCTGATGCCGGTAGGGGTCGTTAGAATCACACAGAATATTATCGTCCACTACACAGCCCACCCTACCACCAGTTCCGGCCAGGGAGGAATACTTCCGGCCATCGAATGTGCACGTTTGTGAACAGCTGCCTGAACAGGATCCTATTAAATGAATAAATCCATTATTACCTAAATTGCAATCCAAAATAATTATTATAATTCATACGAAAAGCACACAAAAATCAATATGTGTGATGATTTATTTCATTCTACACATTTTGCCATCCTTCTAGTATTCCAAAATACCAGTACTGATAGTTTGTCAGTGATAAAAACCTACTAAAATAATGCAACTTGTCACAACCAGTCCTTGTCCAATTCCAATCGCTGTCTATTCCGGCTTAGTGTGTAATATTTCTCGTCTTAGTTATAATACCGACCACATATGCTTGTCCCGATGACATCAGATTGAAAAGTTATATATTGATTCATTATATTTCTTAACTAACGCTGTTTGGAAAAAAAAGTTTGCATTGCATTAAACAATGATCGGAACGACGCACCCTTCAAACAATTATATAGGTTCACATGGGTGTTTATTATGGTCTTGAAATACACACATTTGAAATTTCGACGTTGGACGTACGACACAAATATATTTCGTTATTTGCTTTATCACAGAATTAAAATCAAAGATTCAGTAGGATACAATGTCGATGATAAAATATTTTATATATTAAAAGAATGAAATATTCTTATTGAATTGTACAGAAACATGTAAATTCCACAAACCTCTACAAGCTGTTGTGTCCCGAAGGTTTGCATACTCGGGGAATACTGTCAGAGTGTCAGATCGGGTGAACACGCCAACTTTAGCGTGCTGGGCCAGAGTAGAGAAGATTGAGGAGGACATGTACATTGTCATTCGACTGGCGATAGTAGCTGCCTGGAACATAATCATAACGCATGAGGTGTATGATTTAATAGAGTATACTTTTTCAGATAATATTAATTATATAGATAAAATTGCCAAAACGTGCAAATCTAGGACTGTCGTCAGAGTGGACGACTAATACTCCCGCTGTACAAATCTAGCAATACCCCCCATTAGAAAGGGACATTGCAGAACCCCATCAAGTTAACATAACTCCCCTTTATATTGGGGTTCTCTGTAGCAAGTTTTCTCAAAATCTGACAGAGTTTAGAAGGAATTTGCCGGACAAAGTTGTGTCTACAAACAGACGGACGGACAACCCGATTCTAGCATACTTCCCTAACTTTGATGAAGGGGGTATGCTCTCTCGGAAGATTTCATCTACTCTAGACACACCAAATGTACTAAAAAGTGGTTAATACTGGCAAAACCCTACCGGTCGACTACACCTTAAAATGGAATTACAAGGTATTCATTAGCTGTTTTAGTTGTGTCATGCCTATTTCGTATTGTCAAAAAATGACGTTTAAATTGCATTTGATATGAACATGTAACACAAAAGCTATGTAGATTTTTGTTTTGTGTTGTTTTGATTGTAACACAAAAGCTATGTAGATTTTTGTTTTGTGTTGTTTTGATTGTATTAACGTCCTATTTACAGCCAGGGTCATGTAAGGACGGCCTCCCATGTATGCAGTGTGTAGCGTGTGTAAAGTGCGACGTGCGTGTTTTGAGAGACTGCGGTATGTTCGTGTTGTGTGTTATTGTATAGTGGAACTGTTGTCCGTTTTATAGTGATATCACTGAAGCATGCCGCCGAAGACACCAAGCAACACATCCCTGTATGCTGAGCGCTAAGCAGGAGCAGAGACTTTAGAGACTACCATTTTTATAGACTTTGGGTGTCTCGGACAGGGGACAGAACCCAGAACCTGGGGCGAACGCTAATCTCACGGCCAAAAGTGAGGCGGTGCCAAGGGAAACAAGAAAAATAAAGTCAGTTAGGAAGAAGAGAAAAGACCAGATCCTAAATTTAGTCGCCTTTTACGATCATGCAATAGGGGCAGTAGGTTAAATTCTATCGCCCTACCTGAAGGGCAGATCTAGGTAGATAATGTCAGTCTATGAATTTGTTTTTAGAATACTGTGACTGCGAGGACACTGCGAGCAGAACAATAAAAACATCCCACTCAATCACAATATTTTTTTTTATTTTCATGGGAGTTATAAAGAATGAACTTATGCCTGCAGCATAGACGTAAAAATAATGAATTATACATACTTGTCGTGTGTTCCTAAAAGCGGAAAAATGATAATAGCAGCGTCAATATGCCGATCATTCAAGGTTACCAGAGAAGGCTTATTATTTTTTAATTTTGAGTAATCAAGAAATACTGAAAAAAAAATCGATAATATCGAGACAAGCAATCAGGAATAGACAAACGGTTTGTATTCATTTTACCAGTTATCGCTATCTCCTTGACAGGGCTAACCAATGGTCATAAAATAGTTCATTATGTTGATTGTGTCAGTGTGTCATATGGGGTTTAACATTGCATTACACACCTCTAAACAGTCAATATTTAAAGGATCATCAAGGCACGAATAAGATTGTCGCCCGTTTTAGATCATCACATTAATGCTATATATTATACCAAAAGTAATATTTCGAAGTAAATATTGTGGTTTTTACCAATATGATATGGGGCTAATAGGCGTGGGGCCAAAAAGGTTACTTAGGCTACTATTTTCTTATAAATGACTTCCTCTCTGAAACTATGTATTGGATAGCATATTCATATGGTATCTATAGCATCATGATATGGTTAGGATTCAAAATTAAACAAATTGTGGGGGCAATTTGTCTTTGTGATTTTTGAATCACTAATTACTAAATTACAGATTTCCCCCCAAAAAAACAACAGGTGAGCGATACAGGCCCTCTGGGCCTCTTTGTATTAGGTGTGGTGTACTTTCGGTGTAGCATAGTATGAAATCGGAGACTATCGGATCTTGACGGACTTCAATCGTAGTGTTAAAAATAGCGAGTATTTATTTCACTGAAAGAAAATACCAGATGTATGATACTGTTTAAAGAACAAAATATACCCTTCAATTCTATACGAGTAGCGACTACGAAAAAACACTCCGGCTCCAGATCCTTTCAATGTGTTTATTATTATTGAATATTGTTTATTCCATTAATTTGATACTGGGATGGCTGACAAGGAATAAATACAACACATATACAAAACAAGTTAAACAATAATAATGTATGCCATTATAGTTGAAAACGTAAAGTAGAATTAAATAACGCTCTTTATTTATTTTGCAGGCAAAAACATAGCTGACACTCTGAGGAATACAATTAGTGTGGAACATATCTGAAACTCCATTGTTTTTGGTATCAAATCATGTATCTAATATGATTACAGCAGGAGGTATTTGAATTGTGATATGCATCTAGGTTGCTATGCACATACTTTCAATCTAGCAGCTCAGAAAGTGTCTTCAAGTCAAGACAGTCAGCAATCTTATTGCTCGTGTAGGAATGATAGTTTCTTTTTTCACATAAACACAGTTGCTGCATTATTGCTCAAAACCAAGGCAACTCTTCTTGAGATGCAGTGTAAACTTATTATTGATGTTTGTGCTACATGGAACAGTGCATATGACATGCTAGACAGGTACATATACGCAGCTGTAGTAAGCGCTTTAATTAGTAAAGATCTCAAAGGTAGAGATAAGAACTTATTCCTGTCTGATGTAGACATTAAGCTTGCTGAGAATGTTGTGCAGAGCCTACTACCTTTGAAAACGTTCACTACAATGTTGTGCAGTGAGAAAATCCCAACAGCTTCAGTAATACAGCCTCTTCACTGTCACTTGTTGGGTCATTTATTACATCCACATGAAAATGATTCTAGGGATTGCGCAGATGGACAAAAACACATCGCAGATGACTTTGAAACCAGATATAGTGGTCACATCAAACCATTCCTGAACAAGATAACAACTCTTGATCCGCATTTTAAAATGCTGCCATTTCTGACTGAACAAAATCGCTTGGATGTGTATAACAGCTTGGTAACTGATGCTGGCACTTTTGTTGGGACAACAGTTCAAGTGAAAACGGATCCAGTGGATACGGAACCTGGAACGGATACGGATATGGAACCGGAATACCCACCCTTATTTTGTTAACAGCCAAGGTCTTGTTTTGATCTGAGGTACAGGTGGTATAAAGATCATCAGGATATGACCCCTCATGGGATGTTTTCAGATTCTCAATTGATCTGTGTATTTCTGTCACAAAGATTTACATCATATTCAATGTGATTGAAATACATTTCCTTTTTTCCACTCCATTCAAAAGGTGATCTGACAGCATCCCTTAAGAGATCATATTCGGATGACCTTTATTCCACCTGTACATCGGATCCAATGCATTTTCTACACCTTACTACATCATTTTAAAAAAATGCCATGCGATATGACAATGTACATGAAAATAATTTTGACAGCTTTTCCAAACTTTCCCCAAGACAAGATTCTGGCCGTTGTAATTTGATTCATTCATTTCGATAGGTCACTAGAACGTATTCCTAATGGTAGATCCTCTTATCAAACGTAGTGATGATAAGGAACTGTATTTTAATCATATTGGGACCATTTATATCTTACCGCAGTCTTCCAAAACATACACCACACCACCACATATACATACTCACTACACACCGCATACATGGGAGGCCGTCCTTATATGACCTCGACTGTAGATAGGACGTTGATTTATCAATTAAACAAGCAAACAAAAAGCACGGGCGTGCAGAAAAATACCAAACGCATTTGTCAATTTTTTTACCCCTAACTGATTACCCTTTGATGTGCGGCTTCGCTGACTGAATACGTCGCCTCAATGTCTAGCCACGCCCCTGATCCCTTGGTTTGTCGTATTGTCCCTCCCATCCCGACATATTTGTGCTTGAAGGACGCACGTGTGTGATGATGTGCACTGGCATTGTGTGGAATGAGTTTTTGAATGAATTCGAAATCATTTTTCCTGTAAAAAGATTTCATTATCTCTCCATAGAAATATTTTCAATTAATAAAAATAACAAAGTAAACAAAAATAACATTTCTCTTAGTGTGAAAATACTACTTTCCTTACATTTAAGTTGTTTGAAAGATCAAATGTTTTTGGTTCTGATCGTTAGTTAATTTTTCATGGTAAGTTATAAAATAGATGACGAACACGATTCAGGCAAACTTTACCAACGTCAATGAACTTCACATAGTTCTCACCATTGCTAATGCGTGCAATTCAGATCACAAGCTCAAAACAATGATGCACATTCTCTTTGTCCTTCATAAGGATCGCTTACAAGCGAATTTATTACAAATATGATTATGAATATAATAGATTTACATTTTATTTAATACAAATGTTTTAACAAATGCTAGAAAAAGCGACAAAGCACCAACACCGTTGTTAAATTGGCTTTTTATTTCTTATCTTTTTCTAAGGGTAAAAAACTGCATACCCTTATCTTTACTTAAACCACGAACTTTTGGGTTACCTGTAGATTGATTTCAATGTCATTTCCAGGGGCGTTTTATAAGGGTTTAAAACTGTATACGCTTATCTATACTTAAACCACGAACTTTTGAAGTTACCTGTACATTGACTTCAATGTCATTTCCAGGGGCGTGGGCGGCGCAGCCTTAACACACACTAAAATAGAAATGGTTGATGTAATTAAGTGTAGGTTCTTTTCCTTGAATTGAAATATTCAAAATTAAAAGAGGTTTTACTTAACGGTTTCAACAGCCTTGTCAACGTCATTTACATTGTACATCGTATTACAATTTAAATATTGATTATTTATTACATCTAAACAAGAGATACCAGAGGGGTCTTGTCGCCCACCAAAGAATGACAATGTCAGACATATGACAAAGTTTTCCAAGATTTCGGCAGGTCGGCCATATTTGAAACCGATCGGTCCCAAAATGCAATATGCACAATTAGGGACTTAGGGAGACCTACATATGAAAAATATGAGAAAAAAACCCTTCAGTACTTTCCGAGAAATAGCGGTAACAAACTTTATGTATCAAAATCCAAGATGGCTGCCTTGCGGCCATCTTGTTGACCGATCGGTCCCAAAATACAATATGCACAATTAGGGACTTCGGGGGAACCTACATATGAGAGAGATCCCTTCAGTGCTTTCTGCAAAATAGCGGTAACAAATTTTAACTATCAAAATCAAAATACATCTTGTTGACAGATAGGTATGCATTACTAGGGCCCAATGAGACCTACATATCAAATTTGCCAAAAAATTCTTTCTTAGAAATAAGGAAGAATTGTTAACGGTCGTATCATGCACGAAGGGCGGTTTGAATGATGGTGGGCTAAAGAATATATATTATGTTAGTGTCGGTAATAAACCAAATTGATGCAGTTTCGTCAAAAATTAAGAAGATGCACTGTAAACCAAATTAATTCTGCGAATCCATGCCCGACGGCCTTTTCACGATGATAAAAAGTAGGGCAAAAGTTCCACTGTAATAGAAGACATAACACGAATATACTGCAGTCCCCAAAACACACCCGTACTTCATACAGGCGACACATCGTATACATAGAAGGCCGTCCTTACATTACCCTAGCTGTTAATATAACGTTAATTATTCAAACAAACAAATACTGTACTCATACTTGTTGTTTGATGTCTTCGGCGTGGTGCTTAAGTGATATAACACTATAAAAAGGGTATGAATTCCACTATTCGAGAAGACACAATAAAAATATACTGCAGCCTCCAAAAATACGAAAAACACAATTCATACACGCTACACACCGCATACATGAGAGGCCATTCTAACATGACCCGGGCTGTTAATAGGACGTTAATGTAATCAAACTAACAAATAAAAACTTCATACACGTAACAACCGCACACATAGGAAGCTATCCTAGAACCAGTCTGTTAATAGGACGTTCAACAAACAAAATTTATACGCAATAGCCTTTTCACGATGATTTATAGGTAGAGCGCTCTATTGTACGTGCTTTGTTTGTTTGTTTGATTAATTAACGTCCTATTAACAGCTATGGTCATGTAAGGACGGTCTCCCATGTATGCGGCGTGTTGTGTGTATTTTGTGCGAGGTGCGTGTTTTGGCGAGGTGCGTGTTTTGGGAGACTGCGGTATATTCATGTAGTGTCTTCTTGGATAGTGGAACTGTTGTCCTTTTTATAGTGTTATATCACTGAAGCATGCCGCCGAAGACACCAAGCAACACACCCCACCCGGTCACATTATGCTGACAACGAACGAACCAGTCGTCCCACTCCCGGTATGCTGAGCGCTAAGCAGGAGCAGAAACTACCACTTTTATAGACTTTGGTGTGATTGTACTTGCAGTTTTATCTTTCACGTGATGATTTATTTTCGTAATTTCAATTCGCCCGGGAAAATAGTGAAAAATGATTTGGTTAACAGAAACTCTTTATGCGGATATATCGATATTATTCGGTGATAGAGATTTTAAACGCACGTGTTGTTCATTATAGGTAGACACATATTAAAAACAAATATGGTTACTTGCCTAAAGCCAGAATCACGACTAGGGAATAGAAGACCAGGGAGGCCATGGTTAACACTCGGAACACACCGGACGTTGTCAAATGGTCTAGACTGATTGATGATACAATACCCTAATCTTTTATCTCTGTTAAACAACTGTCACGATCTCATGGAGGCACCTTCGCCTACCAAGCGATAGCGACATACAACGATGATCCCCTGGCATCTCGACCCGCTTTTACGGTGCCCTAGAAACCCGCGGGCTGAATGGCTGCGATGATAATCGACCGTACAATCAGCGTGGCCGTCTGAAAGCCAAAGTAGCGCTAAAATTAGTGACCTTCAAGAAAAAAACGACCGCTCTGATTGTTCATAAAATACGTCATCGGACAGTGGCTGTAGTGAAAATTTTTGCCACCAGATGGCAACAGTAGTAAAGCACCGTAAAAGGGGCGGATTTTGTCATGGCTTTGTAAGGAGTCTAATTGATTATCTTGCCCTGGCATGTGAAGATGCCATTGAGGTGGTACTAGATATAATTAGCTTGGGTTTTTAGGTCTAATGTCCTATTAACAGTCAGATTGATTTAAGGAAGTCTATATGTGAATATCATAAGGAAAAATTATGGTGACCGGATGGGGTCAATCTCAATAAAATACAAAATCTCAAAACAAGAGGCCCATGGGCCTTAACGGTCACCTGAGTTAAAATATATAATGAAACAAATTAAAGACATATAAACACTTTATACTGGGCCTTGAAGTTGGTCAGTGATTTATAAATTTGACTTTTTAGACTAGGAAGAGTATTTGCTTCCATCAAACCTATGAACTTAGAGGTATTTTTTGAAATTGAAATCGAGTACGGTATGGATGTTAAAATGCTATATCTTAGGCTAATAATTCTAATCAAGTTTGACTAATTTCCTACGAAAACTGGGCAAATAATGTTCACAAATATGTTTTTCCTATATAAACTAAAGTAAACTTGACCCCTCCTCAGGGGGTAACGTGAGACCCCAAGGTCATATAATTCACAATTTTTATAAAACACCTTAAGACCTTTCCATCTATAATTATTTGATTCTACTACATCCAGAATTTTAGTTTTAGCCTATTTGACCCTTTTTTTTGCCCTGCCCCTCTGCCCCCAGGGGGTCGGCCGGGACCAATGTGGATATGATATTAAAATGCTATCTCAGGCTAATAATTCTAACTAAGTTTGCTTTCAAACATACCAATCAAACGTAGTGACAATATTAAAGGATGTGTATTTCAATCAGATTGCATGTCGGATGTACTTATTTATTGTCTTCAGCAGCATGCTTAAATGAGATAACTATATCGGAAGATAAAGAGAAAACACTTTTATACCACAGTCTCTTAATATAGATACTTACACTCTACACAACACATATACGGAGCAAGACATTGTATGGACTTAATTTTGACTAGGACGTTTAACCAACATTATACATGAATATTTCCATGTGTTGTAACTTTACAGACGTCAAAAACTGAGACTATATAAGCAAATTTCTTCCAGGACATTGTTGAACAGTTGACGGGTTCAAACCAAGGGTTGTGTTTGGTTTACAGTTATTGGCACTGTACGCATTAAACTTGACATATCTTTTATTGACGAGGTCATGTCTTCTAGAGAGCGATCTTTAAACAACTAGAAATTTTGTCTTATTGCCTTGACCATTCAGAAAGCAAATTTTTCACGGATTTTTATAAAGATTATAATCTATAATTTCTTTATGAGTGAGAAAAAATTTAATTGTGAGGGATGATTAAAGATTTAGAATCAAGTTTTTTGTGTCTTTTCACTAAACAGTAGCATTTTCGTTATTTTTCATTCGCAAACCGATTTACAGTGGGTATTTTTATATTATGGTCTGGTTACACCTAAGGCCTTTGCCAAAAACGTCCTTTTCCTGTTACATATAATATAAATATGCGATGCATATATGTCTTCTCCATAGCCATGTGTTTTCAATATCACCTTTCCATATACATTATCACTTATTTGTTCGTCGCACTACTCCTTACTAACCCCTGGCACCTTTGACCACATTTGCCGTTTTATCACGAATAATTCATTGCCCAATCCTGTTCATTTGAATGGCTCCGCCTGAAACCAGGCGGATGCAAATTTGAGCGTCTCAAAACAGACATCGGGTATGATTTGTTAGATTTTGTTTACATATTTCAAGGACGTAGATGATATATACAAAATGTGTACGTTTTTGATTTTTTGTAATCGATCTAATTCTACTCTCAACATCAAATGTGTGATTACTTTCGATTTTGTTAATTTTCTGCCCTGCAGGTAGGGCGTTAGAATTGTACCTAATTGCAATTTCTGATGTTAGGACCAAAATTTAAAAAAAATCCAAGACATTACCTATACATTTCGGTCCTAACATCAGAAGAAAAAAATCCAAGACCTTACCTATACATTTTGGCCCTGCAGGTAGGGCGTTAGAATTGTACCTGCTGCCCCTATTGCATGATCGTACAAGGCGACTAAATTTAGGATATTATTATTTCTCTTCTTCCTAACTGACTTTGTCTTTCCTAATGCCTCCCTTGGCACCGCCTCACTTTTGGCCGTGAGTTGAGCGTTCAACCCTGTGAGGAAGGCTCTGGGTTCTGTCTCCTGGCCGAGACACACCAAAGTCTATAAAAGTGGTAGTTTCTGCTCCTGCTTAGCGCTCAGCATACAGGGAGAGGGACGATTGGTTTGTCCGTTGTCAGTATAATGTGACCGGGTGGGGTGTGTTGCTTGGTGTTTTCGGCGGCATGCTTCAGTGATATAGCACTATAAAAAGAGCAACAGTTCCAATATACAAGAAGACACAACATGAATATACCGCAGTCCAAACCTGTTTGATCATCATTGATTAGTTTGCTTAATACAGTTTTATTTCTATTTGATAGTGACCCATAAGCAATTTTATAAACAATATTTAACAGTGAAATTGGACGCCAATTTTTCATAAACTGTTTGGATTTATCTCCCTTTGGAATATATGTAATAATACCTTCTCTTTGAGTAACCGATAAAATCTTTTGTTATAACCACATTTAATGGAACGAACAATAAAAACGCCTAGCTGTCTCCAGAAATATTTAAAAAAAATCAACTGCAAATCCATCCGAGCCAGGACTTTTATTATTTTTCATATTTTTCAATGTTTTGGCTGCCTCTTCTAAAGAAATTAAACCTTCAAGACTTTTAGATTCAGGGTTGTCAAACTTCGGTATCCCAAAAGTATTATATCTCTTGCAGATTTCTCTTTCTTTTTGTATGACGAATATGATATACTTTTCCCTCTAATTTCCATTAAAACAGTTGGTCATCAGTTACAAACTCGGCATCCGGAATATTTGTAATATTGTTATACTGGTAAACAGTACTGTGATTTCACCTCTAAAATAGTTTTTTTTCTCTGATAGTGTCTATATAATCCTTATCATATAAAAGTGTAGAACGAATACACGAATAAACGAATTAGTCCCTAACGTGACGCTACCCAATTTGGAACGCTACCCAAAATGAAACACTTTTAAAAATATGTGATACAGAATTTTCAGTATGCAATCTAAACTAACAATAACAGTCGTGAACAAAAATTAAGGTGCTGACTAATAACTGTGACAATTTTAATATGTCATTTTCTTTCCAGTTGCTTATTATCTGTATTTAAAAATGAAAATAATGAAATTTTGAAAAACTCCGGGAAACGACGTCGTGCGACAACCCTAAAAACACCATATATTTTAAAATAAGAAAAATAAATGCTGAATGGAATATTTTTGAAAGACACGTGACTTGAATAAACTAAAAAATGTTTGAACTTTCTTTTAAAGAATTCTAAAAAATGTTTGAACTTTCTTTTAAAGAATTCAAACATTTTTTATCATGCCTGGGCATTTATTAGTCAAACTTTATTTAGGAGGTGTTCCATTTTGGGTACTCAAACCTGCTGAAACACAGGGCTGGACCGAGCATGCTTCCAAGCTCTGTATTTATAAATATATGCACTGCTGACAAGTAAACAAATCATGAAATTAATAATAAAAGCATCTATTTGTGGAATATTAAGAAAAAAAATCTGGATTCAACCTCAAGTAAGAAAATTTTTACAATTATCTTCAAAAAGTGTTCCAATTTGGGTAGCGTCACGTTATGTGTCGTAGTGGAGCACTGCATCCGAAAATCACTCGGGCACAGTTTCCTATACTTTTTTGTAGGTTTCCAATTATTTTATGCGTATACGTGCATTAACATATTATTTTTGTCTAAAACAAACATAACTACCATTCTTTTTATCTACCGTACCGCTCATACAGCGTCAAATTCACAATTTGTGGACTTGCCGTATAAATTCCCTTCAGAAAGGCCTTCATATGTATTAGGAAAAAATATAATGGAAAAAAATATAATGCTTCGATGAGAATTTTATATTTTATGTCGGACAGTTTAATTGACTAGTAGGTTAGTCATATCAAACACGTACGATAAAATGCAAACAAACGTTTTATAGTGGTTTGCATAATCATTACTTTGCTCCTTTAGCAGTAATAGGCACCAATTGTAGCTCTAAAGACGACACCATTTTCTGTCTAAAAGTCTTTTGAGATACAATATTGCAGCTAATAAAAGTGATGAATTACATTTCCATCAGCCTTTTCCTCTTCTGAATTCATTAAATATTAAGACTATTATAGGACAAGAGTGGTCAGACCTATATCCTGACTCAATAGCTGACTTACAAATACTAAACACTAAATTTTCAGAAATGAGAACAAAATCTAATCGAACCTATTTAATTGGGGTTTTCTTCCTCCATGTGTGTTATGTACTACATTAGATGTGTGTTGATCTGCTATAAGCTCATCAGAGTTATTCCCCTTTACTTATCGTTCCAATTATATAAATGCTACTTTGCTATCGATCTAATTTATTTCTGAATCCTAAGAATGTTGCAATAAATCTATTTTATTTCTAAAGTAATGTAAATTATGTATTTCTGAGTCAAGATTTGTTATACCCTGAATATTTGTTTAGGATGATTTTATTAACTGTCTGCATGCAATGAAAATATGAACAGCCGTACCGGTAATATGTGTACTTTTTTCTGTCTGGATTTAACTCTCTGTAAATATCAACTAAAGTGTAATTTTCAATAATTTCAAGATAATTTTCCTGGCCTTTTGATTATTTATATTTCTATAGCTATCATCATAATCAATATCAGGATTTAATACCAAGTTAAAATCTCCACATACTATATACTTATCATTACCAAAATCATCAATGGTGTCAGATAGGATGTTGTAAAAATTTGGCGTATCTGTATTTGGTCCGTACAATGTAAGTAAAGTAATTCTTGAGCCCTCTAACTCTATATCAAAGGCTAAAAAATACCTGATTGGTCTTTTTTTCACGCTTAACTTTAATTTCAAAATCATTATTTATCAGAATGGCTACTCCTCTAGAATTTGATTTAAACAAGCTAAAGTAACAATCAAAACCCCATTCACTTGTAATAATATTGTGATTTTCTTCTATGAAATGAGTGTCTTGTAATCAACATATACTGTAGTTCTTTGTTGTTACATAGGAGAAGAGATCTTTTCTTTTAAGTTTATCGCAAAGACCCTGGCAGTTAGCTGATAAAATCGTTATCCCCTCCATTTTACATTATTATAACGTTTGAACTAGAAATAAATAGGTCTCATCTAACCTAGAAGTAAAATGCCAAGGAAGGAAGAAGTGTTGTAAAGGAAGAAATAGAGTGAAAGGTGGGACAGAAGGCAGTGTGAGATACATACATGTAGTTACAACGTACACAGACGAAACACAAAAATACATTTTAAAAAAAGATATCAGAAATTTGCCAAGGAGAAGACCTGGCACACTGTCATATATACTTAACTAAATGATATAAAATAAAAAGAGACTTTTCTATCGTTCGAACATCCAACATAATCTACACAACTAACCGGAAATGTGTCACGATATGTTAAAAGCACTTTCCGAAACTAAAAGCGGAAATAGCAAATTCCGGAATTGCCCTTATGTCTGTGAATAGTTCACTAACCAGTTCATCTACAGTCACATAAAATCTATAATTTGCTCATTTGTTACCTTTTAGAAAATTTTATATGCTAGAAAATACAGTTACAACCTGAGCTATATCATCTAGTCACATAAAATCTATAATTTGCTACCTTTTAGAAAATTTTATATGCTAGAAAATACAACTACAACCTGAGCTGTATGCTGAAAAAAAAAGTGAATAAAAAAATCACGACAACAGCTGTATTTTACTAGATCCTAGGTAACGCATATTATTCCAGATGAGATTTCAACACTGGTTCATATTTTACACCTGTATGTTGTATTAACAAATCCCGACCTTATCTCTATTATACTGGATACCAGGCGTGGCGTCCGTCGTCCGTCAACATTTCCTTTAAATCGCTACTTGTCATAGAGTTCTGCATGGGTTGTAACCAAATTTGGCCACAAACATCCTTGGGGGAAGGGGAACAGAACTTGTATACATTTTGGCTCTGACCCCCCGGGGGCAGTAGGGGCGGGGCCCAATAGGGGAAATAGAGGTAAATCCTTTAAATCGCTACTAGTTCATAGGGTTCTACATGGATTGTAACCAAATTTGGCCACAAACATCCTTGGGGAAAGGGGAACAGAACTTGTATAAATTTTGGCTCTGGCCCCTCGGAGGCAGGAGGGGCGGGGCCCGATAGGGGAAATAGAGGTAAATCCTTTAAATCGCTACTAGTCATAGAGTTCTACATGGATTGTAACCAAATTTGGCTACAAACATCCTTGGGGGAAGGGGAGCAGAACTTGTATAAATTTTGGCTCTGGCCTCCCGGGGCAGGAGGGGTGGGCCCCGATAGTGGAAATAGATGTAAATCCTTTAAATCGCTACTAGCCATAGAGTTCTGAATGGAATGTAACCAAATTTGGCCATAAACATTCTTGGGGGAAGGGGAACAGAACTAGTATAAATTTTGGCTCTGACCCCCCGGGGGCAGGAGGGGCGGGGCCCAATAGGGGAAATAGAGGTAAATCCTTTAAATCGCTACTAGTCATAGGGTTCTACATGGATTGTAACCAAATTTGGCCACAAACATCCTTGGGGGAAGGGGAACAGAACTTGTATAAATTTTGGCTCTGGTCCCTCGGGGGCAGGAGGGGCGGGGCCCAATAGGGGAAATAGAGGTAAATCCTTTAAATCGCTACTAGTCATAGAGTTCTGAATGGAATATAGGAGGGGTGGGCCCCGATAGTGGAAATAGATGTAAATCCTTTAAATCGCTACTAGCCATAGAGTTCTGAATGGAATGTAACCAAATTTGGCCATAAACATTCTTGGGGGAAGGGGAACAGAACTAGTATAAATTTTGGCTCTGGTCCCCCGGGGGCAGGAGGGGCAGGGCCCAATAGGTGAAATAGAGGTAAATCCTTTAAATCACTACTAGTCATAGAGTTCTACATGGATTGTAACCAAATTTTGCCACAAACATCCTTTGTGGTAGGAGAGGAGAACTTGTATAAATTTTGGCTCTGACCCTCCGGGGGCAGGAGGGGGGGCCCAATTGGAGAAATAGAAGTAAATCCTTTAAATCGCTACTTGTCATAGAGTTCTACATGGATTGTAACCAAATTTGGCTCTGCCCCCCCCCCCCCCCCGGGGGGGGGGGCAGGATAGGTGGGCCCAATAGGGGATTTAGAGGTTAATATTAAAATTCCTTCAGAAAAGAAACAATGAACCTGTATTTAGAACATACTTGGCATTATAAACCAGTTGAGCGATACAGGCCCTCTGGGCCTCTTGTTTACACATGTATGTTGGATAAACAAATCTTGACATTACTTCTATTGTACTAGATATCAGGTAAGGCATGCATTAAACCAGATACCAGATTTGTACATCATTCACATTTTACACCTGTATGTTGTATATACAAATCTTGTCCTCACCTCTATTACACTGGATACCAGGTAAGGCATATTATACCAGATACTAGATTTCTACACTGGATCATAATTCACAAAAAGTAGATTCGAAACATCACCTGCATTATACTAGATACCAAGTAAGGCATATTTTATATTTTATACAGGTAAGTACTTTATTAATATCCAGGGTATGTATAGTACTATGCCAAATGTGTGTTGTGTCATAATTATACAGCATAATTGATGTAGTTAGGCATATTTTCATTTTTTTTTCATGACGTTTTAACTGACTAGGCTTTTGTCAACTATGTTGATTAACATGCGATTCATTTCTTTTTTGTGAAATAGACGATGCCATGCAGCACAGCAACAAAACTATGATGTCAATTTGTTCTTTTATTCTTACTTCACGTCATAGTTCCACTTGAGCTATTATTCGACATCAGAGACGGAAAATTGGATTAATTTTATCTAAAAAAAATTCTCTTCTACGAACCACATCGATGATTGTTGATTAAAATATCTCAAAGTACACGAAATATATTACAACAAATGACATGGGCGAATTCCTTGGCTTACTACTGTAAAATTAAACCTAAATATTTCAAAACCTCAAAACCTTATAAAAAATAATTGTAAAAACTCAAGATGACTGCCTGTCAGTCATCCTGAAACCCTTCATGCATAACTAGGTACCAGGGGGAACTCACATATTAGATTTGAGAAGTGCACTCCAGTACTTTTTGAGAAAGAAATAGCGATATTACGGATTTGGTTGACACGGAGGGACGGACTTGCCACGAACCACAGACTAATGTCATCATTTTTTAAAAATATTCATCGCGGATTCACAGATTGCAAAAACAATTCTTACATAACTCGATGAAATTAAAAAAGAGTGACATCAATGCTTACTGATGCTTAGTTTCTTTTCCAGGCTACTTGATAAAATGGAATACGTTTACACTAACGATTCCAATGATTTTCCAATGCATTGTTGTTTGAAATCAATACGCAACGTCAATGTTTCTATTGTGTCGTCACGATAACGTCGGGTTTCCGCGCCACTCCGGGATTTATTTGTATAGTGGTATGAAAAAAATGAATCGGCATCCAGATTTAGTATGAAAAAATAATCCTAGCGATATAAATAGCCCACTAGCTTACGAGGAATTTCTTAGTGTACCGATAAAATATTTTGTATTTAAACTATACTTTACATTACACCGCTACAAAGGACATCCTTCTATTATCTACATTAGCTTTCGAGCTACACATTTGTAAAATATATCTATTTAATTTCATTTTATATTGTTGACACTACCATTCTGAAGTTATTGATCAATTTACCTTGTTAATGGAATAATGTCATCCTGGGATCCCAAAATACGTGGTAATATATATAGGTACCTGCCAAAGCTGTCCACAGTCTATATGTACCAACCAAAGTCGTACAGTTTATAGGTACCGACAAAAGTCGAATATAATCTGACTGATAAAAGAAGACATTTAACCACGCATGACGGGATTAGTGATACAGACACTCGGATTTATCTCCATCGTGGTGATAATAGGTAGAGGTAAGTAGGAATTAATTTGCTTAATTGATTAAAATAAGTAGAACTCATTTTGTTACTTTCAATAAATTTGTATTTCATTGATAGGCAATGCCTATGTAATCACTTTTCCTTGTGTAATGATGTGTTTATTAATTTACAATGATTAGAATACACATTTCAATTTCAAAGAAATTGAATTTCAGTAACAGGCAATGTCTATGTAAGCACTTTTCTAACGTATCAATGTGTTTGGTTAATTTGAAATGATTTGAACTTGTGAGTTTATATTTCATTTTCAGCAAAGTGTTATTGATTTATTTATAGGCAAAGCATATGTACTAAGTACTATGCTTGCGTACTAATGTGTTGGATTAATTTTAAATGATATTTAAATTTCAACGAAGTTGTATTTCAATAATAGGATATGTTTGTATTTTTCCTAACATCGATATATTTTGAAGAATGTAATCATAATTCATATTTCAATATTCAATGATAGGAAACACCTTTGGAAACTTTCTTCTAGCTTATTGATGTGATTGATTAATCTTAAAAGATCATAATTAATTCATATTCGGTCTCTTGAAATCATAATCCGAAATAATCTATATGACACTTTTATCAAGCATTAAGTTGCATTGGTTGTAATTTAGTAGTACATTATATTCCAAGATATTATGTTTCTTTTTTGTTTAATTAACTTAAAATGTACTAATTGACATATTGCTCCATAACATTATATCCATTACTTACAATAAAGATTTTGTCATAATAATTTTTTTTAACTTTTACCTTAATGGCTAATTCATGTGATTGTCCTATTGTAACAAACTCAATAGTACAAACCATATTATTTTGCGTAATTTCGCTATAGCTCGAATGCTAATTCAAATATTTTGTGAATAATTGCATACATGCATATTATATAAATGCAATGTTGTCAATAAGAGCTCTTGATCGCAACTTTATATATTCGCAAATGTATTGAAAATAACGGAGGCGCGAAATTTTGTATACTCGCAAAAACAACGGCGTACAGTAATATGTAGTTGCTGAAATTTACGGTTTAATTTCGCTTTTTTTGCAGATTGACCCAAATTCGCGAAATTTAATACCTCGAGAAATGTATCTAAATAATAGCTTTACAAATTACAACCTTTCTAGGCAACAAAGATAATTCCCGTAACTAACCCCCAGTGAATATGTTCCATAGTAAACCGCGAAATTTTGCACCCGCGAAATTTAGGAACTTACATTTTTTGTTGTTTTTTTTTAGCACGAGCACACCATTGTAATTTCAATCTGGTGACTGGGCCACACGGTGTTAGCGACGATGCGTTGTCGGCCTCATCTACATACAAGTCCTGCTATTTAGAAGACGGGAGAATCAACAGCTCTGATGGATGGTGTCCGAACAACACAGACAATGGGAACTATTTCCAGGTATTGTTTTTAAGTGTGATGTTTTCAAGTTTAAGAATATTCGTCTTCTTGTATACTAGAAATCTACCCTTTTTAGGTCACCTGAGACGAAGTCTCAAGTGACCTATTCTAATCGCCTTTTGTCCGTCGTCGTGCGTCGTCCGTCGTATGGCGATAAACAATTTACTTTTTCGACTTCTTCAAAACTACTTAACCAAATTTGTTGAAATTTTGCAGAAACCTTCCATAGCCAAAGGTCAACTAAAATTGTGAATTATATGCTCCCAGCCCCCCAGGGGCCTGAGGGTGGGGCCAAAAGGGGTCAAATAGGCTAAAACTTCAAAAATCTTCTTCTGAAATTCCAGAAATGGTAGAATCAAATACTCTTCATAGATTAAAAGGTCTTGAGGTCCTTTACAAAAATTGTGAATTATATGACCCTGGGGTTTCACGTTCCCCCCTAGGGAGGGGGTCAAGTTTGCCATAGTTTATATAGAGAAAACACATTTTTGAGTATTGTTTGGTCATTTGTAATAGGAAATAAGTCAAATGCTGTCAGAATTATTAGTATGAGAAGGCCATTGAATCCTATTAACAATTTTTCTACGACTGACCCCCAGGGGCCTGAGGGGTGGGGCCAAAAGGGGTCAAATAGGCTAAAACTTCAAAAATCTTCTTCTGAAATTCCAGAAATGGTAAAATCAAATACTCTTCATAGATTAAAAGGTCTTGAGGTCCTTTACAAAAATTGTGAATTATATGACCCTGGGGTCTCATGTTCCCCCCTGGGGAGGGGGTCAAGTTTACTATAGTTTATACAAGGAAAAGACATTTTTGAGCATTATTTAATCATTTGTTATAGGAAATAAGTAAAATGCTGTCAGAATTATCAGTATGAGAAGGCCATTGAATCCTATTAACAATTTTTCCACGACTGACCCCCAGGGGCCTGAGAGGTTGGGCCAAAAGGGGTCAAATAGACTAAAACTTCAAAAATCTTCTTCTGAAATTCCAGAAATTCCATGTGTTATAGGAAATGAGTCAAACTTTGTTAGAATTATAAGTCTGAGATAGTATTTTAGCATCATATCCATATTGGACCTGGCCGACCCCAAGGGGCCAGAGGGTGGGGCCAAAATTGGTCAAAATGGCTAAAATATCAAAAGTCTCCTTCTGAATTTACAAATTTGATAGATCCAAATACTCTTAATAGATTGGAAGGTCTTTTTAAGGCCATTTACAAAAATTGTTAATTTCATGGCCCTGGCATCTCAGACTTTCCCCTGATAAGGGGTCAAATCTATTTTAATTGATATTGGAAAAATACATTTATGAGCATTATTTGCTTAATTTTCAATACGTCAAACTTGGTTAGAATTATTACCCTGTGATAGCATTTTAGCATCATATCCATATTGGTCCTGGCCAACCTCCAGGGGTAGATGGGCGGGGCCAAAAGGGGTCAAAATGACTAAAATAAGAAAAAAAAAATCTTCTGAATTCACAGATTTGATGGAACCAGATACTCTTCATAGATTGAAAAGTCAGTTATAAAATCACTGACTGGTTTCAAGGGCCTGGTGGGCCAATAGATAGTGTTTTTGTGTCTTTGTTTCATTCTGTATCCGAACTCAGGTGACCGCTAAGGCCTCTTGTTATGTTATCTGATCCGAAAGGTTATCATGTGTAGTCGGTCGTCGTCCGCCGTGTTTAAAATTTTTACGTTTTAAACGTCTATAGTTATATCGATTTGGCTGAAACTTGCTTGTATTTATCCTGGCGATGTCCTTCACTTGTTGTGTATAAATATTTTGTTTCCATAAAATACAGTCTAAACCTTATTAATTGGCCATTGTTTGTTTGTTTGATGAACTAACGTCATATCAACAGCCAGTGTCATGTGAGGACGGACTCCCATGTATGTGATGTGTAATGTGTATGACGTTATTTATAACCGTCACAAATGGATTCTAGTAAACGAAAATTTCAAAGAGCAGTTCTTTTCAAAACTGATACATTTTTTGTTTTTAATTTAAATGATATTATTAGGTCATCATGCACCGTCCATCGTCCGCTGTCCGTAAACTTTTCATTCAAACAACTTCTTCTCAATAACCAGAAGGCCCAGCGTACTCATATTTTGCCTGTAGGTTGCTGGGATGGAGGGCTACCAAGTTTGTTCAAATGAATGACCTTGACTTTCATTCAAGGTCACAGGGGTCAAAAAGACTAAAATCCTTTAAACAACTTCTTGTGAATAATGAAGAGGTTTAGAGACCTGATATTAGGCCTGTGGCATGCTGGGATCAAGGGCTACCGAGTTTGTTCAAATGAATGACCTTGACAGTGGTCAAATAGGCTGAAATCTTTAAATGACTTCTTCTCAAGAACTAAATGGCCCAGGATACTCATATTGTGACCTTCATACAAGGTCAAAGGGGTCAAATAGGCTAAAATCCTTTAAACAACTTCTTGTCAATAACTAAGAGGCCTAGAGACCTGATATTGGGCCTTTGACATGCTTGAATGAAGGGCTATCAAATTTCTTCTCAAGACCCAGAATGCCTATGGTACTGATATTGGACCTTTAGCATGCTGGGATGAAAGGCTACCAAGTTTGTTCAAATGAATGACCTTGACCTTCATTCAAGGTCACGGGGGTCAAATAGGCTAAAATCGTTAAATGACTTCTTCTCAGAAACCAGAAGGCCTTGGTACTGATATTGGGCATGTAGCATGCTTGTATGAAGGGCTATCAAGTTTATTCAAATGAATGACATTGATCTTCATTTAAGGTCACGGGTGGCAAATAGGTTAAAATCTTTAAATGACTTCTTCTCAAGAACCAGAAAGCCGTGGTACTATTATTGGGCATGTAGCATGCTGGGATGAAGGGATACCAAGTTTGTTCAAATGAATTACCTTGACCTTCAATCAAGGTCACAGGGGTCAAATAGGCTAAAAATTTTAAACGACTATGTTGTATTATACTAATAGTCAGATGACCGTTAAGGCCCATGGGCCTCTTGTTTTGATATTTACAAGGTGGAGTTCAAGGAGATATCATCGCTGCGAGCAATACAGACTCGTGGGCGCCAGATTTTTACGCAATGGGTGACCATGTACAGTGTTAATACGAGTTTGGATGGATTGACCTGGACCGCCATCTTGAATTCTACGACAGGTGATGTAAAGGTAAAGGACAAAGAACAAATAATTGATATAGCATTGTGTTAAAATGGTTATTTGGGACCACGAACAGTTTGGTTTAGATTGGCTATTATATTGCCGTTCTTGTAACAGCCAGGGTCATTTAAGGATGGTCTTCCGTGTGTGTGTGCACTGCGAGGTGTGTGTTTCGTTTTAAGTGGTATATTCGTTTTATGTCTTCTTGTATAGTGTAACTTGTTTAATTGTTTGATTTATTAACGTCCTATTAATAGCTAGGATCATACAAGGACGGCCTCCCATCCATGTATGCGGTGTGTAGTGTGTATGAGGTGCAGGTAAGTCCTGCTCGTTTGATAGTGCTAAAACATGCCACCGATGACACCAAGCAACACATTCTACATGGTTACATTACATTGACAACAGGCGTACCAGTCGTCCCACTCCAGAAACTAATTACACTTCAATAGTCGCGGTGACGGATTGGTTTAATTGTATATGACCTGTTATCGTAGTTATTAAAGCAATTTTAACATAAAATGGAA
This sequence comes from Argopecten irradians, assembly GCF_041381155.1. Lineage (NCBI taxonomy): Eukaryota > Metazoa > Mollusca > Bivalvia > Pectinida > Pectinidae > Argopecten > Argopecten irradians. Next base: position 3,267,288 of record NC_091148.1, on the reverse strand, counting down.
AACATTACGCTACCAAAATAAGATATCGGGTTATTATATATGGCTTTCATTCACCTCCCTGAAACCCAACACAAGACACTGGCTATATGGAGATGATTCCTTTACTTCCATCCCCACAGAAAAAAGGGAGTTGCAATTTGATTGGTAAATCCTGAAGGTCACTATATCGTGATCTTTAATGGGATGTTGTCGAATTCTCTATGAACTCGATTGAGTTCTAGATAAGATTGGTCAACAGATTTATGTCATAAGTAGATCGACATGTGACGCGATGAAATACAATATTTTCAAACCATGCAAAATCCTCTGTACATGCCGGATTGAACATATAATTTTAAGATAATTTAAAGATGACTTAAACTATGTAACAATAACATTATTGAATTGTTGCAGTCGTTTCCTGGAAACTTTGACGGGGATACAATTGTTACCAACAACCTGGAAGGCAATGTAATGGCTAAGTACATCCGGGTCATATCTATCTCAGGATATGCAAGTACCAGAAGGTCAATGCGCCTGGAAGTGTTAGGATGTCCGATTTCCTTTTTATCAGGTAGGTGCCCCCTTTTGTGAACACTGATTATAATTTTGGATTGTGATTTTTATAAATATCTAGATACCCCATAACCTCCTCCACTCGAATTGATACAATACGAAACCTAAAGTCCAATATCTAAATAATTCAGGATATCGCCATAATTCCATCGACATCCAATATTAAGATAACTCAGGATATCGCCGTGGTCCCATTGACATCCAATATGTAGATAACTCATGATATCGCTATAGTCCCATTGACGACCAATATTTAGATTACTCCGGATATCGCCATTGTCCCATCGACATCCAAAATTTAAATAACTCAGTATATCGCCATAATCCCATTTAGATACCTCGATATATCGTCATAGTCCCATCGGCATTTAATATTCAGATAAATCAGTATATTGCCAAACACATCGGCGTCCAATATTTAGACAACTCGATAAGTCACCATATCCGATCGACGTCAAATATTTAGATAACTCGAGATATCACCATAGCCCCATCATCGTCCAATATTTAGATAACTCGAGATATCGCCACAGTCCGATCAACGTCCAATATTTAAAAACTCGAGTATCACCATAGACCCATCAACGTCCAATATTTAAATAATTCAGGATATCACCATAGCCCATTGACGTTCAATATTTAGATAACTCAGGATATCGCCATAGTCTCATCGACGACCAATATTTAGATAACCAGATACGCCATAGATAACTCATTATCGCCATAGTCTCATCGACGACCAATATTTAGATTACTCAGGATATCGCCATAGCCCTTTGACGTCCAATATTTAAAGAATTCTGTATATCACCATAGCCCATTGGCGATCACTATTTAGATTACTCAGGATATCGCCATAGTCCCATTGACGTCCAATATTTAGATAACTCAGGATATCGCCATAGTCCCATTGATGTCCAATATTTAAATAACTGAGGATATTGTCATAGTCCCATCGGTGTCCAATATTTAGAAAACTCGATATGTCGCCACAGTCAGATCGACGTCCAATATTTATAAAACTCGAGATATCACCATAGCCCCATCAGCGTCCAATATTTGGATAATTCGGGATATTGCCATAGTCCTATCGACATCCAATATTTAGATACATCAATGTATCACCATAGTCCCGTCGACGTCGAAAAAGGTAATATGTCATTGATACAATGGAAAAACATTCAATAAAACCAAACTTCAATTAGATCTTGAAACACGTTTGATGGAGCTAAGTTGGATTACTTATGGATTATTTATTTATTACAATCAATGTTATTCGTATAATTGTGTCCTTAAGAGTCCAATATTAAGCCACAATTCAAATACATTTATTTTTACGCATCTCTATGCGTCGACACATTATACACATAACATAATTTGTATATACATGATGTACATGTATGTAATCTGTTAATAGGACGTCAAAATAATTAAACAAACAAACAAATTAACGTTCTGCTAAAATTGAATTTTCAATTTTTCCCTATAATTATCTTAGGTATTTGTTTACTTAAGTGATGTTTTTTTTTTAAATTATAGGGATAATGTAATCAAATGAATTTAATTTTAAGTAAATTTGTGATTGAGTGTTTTTGTAAATTAACACAACAACGATGACGAACAGCATTTACTATATAAAGCAAAGCCAACTGGTGGTATGTTTTAGACACCTGTCAAACTTGTAAAGGATGGAAGGCTAGACTGGGATCCACAGGGGACGTTTTAAAGGTTCTCGAGGAAATGGTCGCTTCTAACCATGGAATGTGTGGTCTGAGATGTTTCAGGCAGCCTGATTGCGACAGTTTCTTTTTCGACGTTGGTAACAACCACTGTAGGTTGCTAAATTCGACGCTCGATGGCTCAAGTCCCTCAGTACATCTTGATGGAGTGTGGTATTTTATCAAAAACACCAATGTAGACTTTTGATAATAAAATTAGCGGTAATGCACAACCTATTATGTTTCATGTGTTTGGCGTATTTTAGCACCTGAAGTTTCATTCTCATGTAAAATAAAATCGGTTTTGTTTGTTTATTATCTTAAGGACCTGAAGCTGTTATTGATGTTGTAACTTGAATTGATTGATTGCACCTGGTCCTGTTTGTATCAGTTTAATTATTGATTGCTCGAAATATATTTGTTACACACCCACTCGACATGAGATGAAAAGCGACACAATAACAACATGCATGTTAACTGCCACAAATCAACGCCATCTTCTGATCCAACTTCTGAATACAAATAGTTTCGGCATTTATGTTGTTTTATAATCTCCATCTACATTTATTAGACGTGTGACCTCGAAAACAGTATATTCCTTTACTTTTTCGTATTAGATAAATGATAATTTTCGCTCCCATATGTTATTTAATTTTCGCTCCCATATGTTATTTAGGCCTTCGGGTTATTATGACTCCGGTGATTTCTGGTTACGTCATAACAGTTTAACAATACTGTTTAGGATGCAAAGAACTCGTTTGAAGGGATGGTTACAAATTAATTGATCAGAGCTGGCAAAAGAACTTACTCGTTTCAAGGGATGGTTACAAATAAATTGATCAGAGTTTAAAAAAGAACTAACTCGTTTGAAGGGATGGTTACAAATTAATTGACCAGAGCTGACAATGACAAGAACCTAAACTTAATTAAATTCGTTAAAAATGTAAACAAATAAAACAAAACGCACGTTGTTTCTTGTTATTGACTTTCTTTTCAATACTAAGACTAAATGCCTACCGGGAAATTCTGGAAATTTAGTCCGTCTTCCGTTATCCACACAAACTTCTTGTAAACACTTGATTTATTCAAAAACCACGGCGGCGCTTATATAGCCTTGAGCATTGTAAACTAACCGAGACATATTGTTACATGTTTCACCAATTAATGAACAGCATGTCACAATATCCACAATTATTACAAGTTACAACATATACTATACAAAATATACAATATCCAATAACCACTTCCGTACACACTCCCACAGTACTCTTCCAGTAAATCGCACGTCCATATGTTATATGTTACAATATTATTTATAACAACTTATAGAATGTACACCTATATAGTAATAATGCAATAAATTTCAATCCCTAATGTATCCCCTATGTGTAAAATTCATCGGTTCCACACCATTACACTGCTGCCTCCACAAAGTCCATACACAATATCAATGGTCATGGTGCTTCCTCTGTCTTTCCATACACAGATATGGCCAGTAGTACCTGTCTGATATCAGGCGGTGTAGTGCAACTCTTTATTCCGTATGAACAACATTTTATGTACTAAATACAATATAGTTCCCGAGCGCTCATTAAGGTCTATGGTCGTCTATCAATCACCGACTGACCATGCACTATCTTACTGCCGCAATACACATATTGGCCTCAATGGTGTTCAATATATAACGTATAATCATAGTACGATAAACACTGCAAGGGTCTCAGTCTCGATGCAGTATCACCTCACCAGGCAACAACACCAAACAATTATATGTCGGAGTTCTTGTGTACAAAGGTAAACACCTTCCGTATATGGCTGTTCACGGCTTCCATATAGTTCATATACACGTGGTTATTTCATAGTGAATATGTGAATTATATGCCGTAGCGGCCACGAAGCTACACTATAAAAATAGTAAGCTGATAGGAATATCAATCTGATTAAAATACAGATCCTTATAACCACTCCGTTCAATAGAGGATCTGACAACAGTCCATAAGGGGTCATGTTCGGATGACCTTTTACCACGTGTACATATATAAGTATATATATATGTATTTAGCTTTGTTGGGCACTTTGGGCGAGATGACCTCGTATACGAATATAATTCCGACAGCTTTTTCAAACTATTTTGTCCACAGTCAAGATTCTAGCATTGGCAATTTGATTGGCCATTTCCAAAGGTTATCTTGACGTGACCCCAAATGAGATGTTGTAAAATCCCCTTATCAAACGTAGTGATAATGAGGATCTGTATTTTAATCAGATTGTAAGAATGTTATCTATCTTTGGTATAATTATCCTGAAATAGATACAGGTATTCAGTACCAAACACGGCAATACACATAATTGCTTTCTATGTCGCATTCGGGCACCTATTGAAATTATCCCTACCTACCTGTCATATGTTTTTGAGTGACGAAAGGATAAACAATATTTTTCTTGACCAAAACACGCACTGCGCACTTCATACACACTACATAACCCATACACGGGAGACCGTCATTACATGACACTGGCTAGCTGTTAGTAGGACGTTCATTTAATAAAAGAAAATAACAAATGTTCGTGTAGATCTTCATTTGAGGGCCCCTGATGTTACGGGTATTTATTTTCATATTTTCTGAGTATTCATTCAAGTGTTCATGAAAATTGTTGGTGTAGAGGAGAAATATAATTGGTACCAGATAGGATCCTTGAAGGACCCCTGAAAGTACGGGTATATTTGGTTGTTTCTAGTGAGCCTATTGCGAGTAACTGAAGATTGTGGTTGGGCTGGGTGCTCTGATTTGTCAAGATGTCTTTCCGTATACATGTATGTATGTAACGTTCCGTTGGCATGTATGGGGTATACGGTTTGTAGTGTTTCTCTGATACCTTGCTGTGACATGTCGACGTCTGTAAGAGCGAGATGGGAATTGGTTAATTTAAAGATGCTCCATCGCAGAGCATAAATGATATACATTATTTGAACAATAATTAGTGTTTAATCGTGCATACATAAGTCTAATTAACGCAAAAAATGAATTTATGAATAATTTATTTTGCCTTTGGGTCATGCGCAATCAGTACTTCATTCCATGTAGGATATAGTGCCACGGATTTTTTTCGGGAAGCAATTAATTATTTTTTTTTATATATTTTCAACTTGAAGTAAAATTAAAAGCTCAAACTTTGCAACGGTGGTAATGGTGTAAAGTAACAGAAGAAAAATACTAAATCGTCTGCTGCTGTTTTTGATAAGTAACTTTTGTAACTGAAGAAAAAATACTAAACCGTCTGCTGCTGTTTTGATAGTGAAAACATACCATTTGTCAGCGGTGGAGCATCTTTAATGTTTTAAAATATAGTGCTGATTTATTACCCAGTCCAATTAAAGAATATGCGGCACAATCTGATTAAAATAGCTTAATTTAAATTTATTGCAAATGTGTATGGAAAATGTTTAAATTTATCTGTGCTGTAACTGGCTGAAAATTTTGACATGCTATTTGTGCGTGTGTGCATGATTAATGCTATTTTTTCTTCAGTTATCTTATTGAAAATCATCAGTTTGAAAAAAGCATGCATGTTAAAAATGGGATTAGCACACCACAACTTGTCTTCATGAGTTGTTCGTATTTATTCATTTCACAACGTTTTCGATGAAAACACACTGATTTTTAGCAGTACTGCCAAAATACGTTTTCAGCTCTTATTGGTACTTGCAAAATTAAAACCTGTGAGTTGTATTTGCTTGTTTGATTATTTTAAAGTCCTATTAATAACCAGGGTCAGTTAAGCACGGCATCCCATGTATGCAGCGTGTGACGTGTGTGAAGTGCGAGGTGCGTGTTTTGGGAGACAGTGGTATGTTCGGGGGGCAGCTAGGAGTTGTAAGTATGTTAATTTTCAAAATGTTGATAATTACAAGTAATGAGTAAAATAGTAAAAAAAATTTAGACTTTTTGATTCATGAATATGAAAACTACGGCACATACAACTTTAAATGTTGTAAACAATACAACCCTGATCCTGTCCTTAAGTGTTACGTAACAAATCTATTTTACTTTGATTCATTTAACTTGTTTAAATGTAAATATTTTTCGTATTTTATTCTGATTAGTTTTTTATTTAACTTGATTTATAGTTGTAGTTGATAAACATTTAATTTTTGATAAATTTCGTATAATATTTTGATTAGTTAACTTAGTTTGAGTTGATTTCTTTCTTTCTATTCATGTAAAAGTAATATTATTGTCTGCTTTGTTGAATTGAATGATTTTTTGTCGACCCCATGGGAGATGGATGAGCCTCTGGCTCAATCGGTCTTCGACGTTTAAATAAAGGTATTATTATTATTGGGAATCGAATAAAAATGTCATTAGCTACTGAGTGTTGTTGTCAATATTGGTTGCAAAAGTTATAATTGGTTTACCCTCTATTTCACATTCTTAATGAACAAATGGATAATAAATGCCGTTCGATGTTTATACATGACAAGCAGATCGATTTCACTACCAATCAAGACAATGTATCTATTGAAAAAAAAAATGTCATCTTTAATGTGCCGAAAATTAAAAGTTGCTGGTGGCGTCCGCTTTTTGTTTGCGTTATTGACTATAGTTATTTCCGTTATTTTTGTTTGGTTTATATTGAAGCTTTGTCGTTACTGTACACGTCGTTTTGTTTTATGACACAGTTTGAACAGACAAAGAGAATGTAAACAAACATGATAAATGCCATCATTACATAACAAAAAGTGTGATTGGCTATCAAGCGATACAGTACATTGATGACTAGCCCTACCCACTTCACCACGGGCTGTATGACATTGACCATTCGCTTTGAATACCTAGACCTACTTTGTCTAAAACGGATTAGCTCTTAAAATTGAGAGCGAATGATCAATGTCACATAGCCACCAGTGGTCAAGAGGGGTCTAAACCGGATTGGTCCTGCAGGTAGGGCGTTAGAATTATACCTGATGACCCTAGTACGTTTCTCTTCCTAATGACTCCATAACACCGCGTCACTTTTGGCCTTCTGTTAAAGGCTTGCTCCTATGACGTAGGCTCTGGTTTGTGTCCCCTGGCCGAAACATCACAAAGTCTATAAAAGTAGTAGTTACTGCTCCTGCTTAGCGCTCAGCATACAGGGAGTGGGACGACTGGTTCGCCCACGTTGTCATAATTTGACCGGATGGGATGTGTTGCTAGGTGTTTTCGGCAGCATGCTTCAGTAATATAGCACTATAAATAGGACAATAGTTCCACTATACAAGAAAACACGAACATATTGTAATATCCCAAGACACGCACTACGCATTTGATACACGTTACACACCGCATATACGGGTTTTTCACATCAAAGACTTTTAAGGATCAATCACTCCCTCGTTCACGAAAAACACATTAAGTAACCAGCTGTGATATTGGTTTACAGAACATTGGACGTGTGATTCTTCACCTTTATATATTCTCTGGCCTATCATTATAAAGAAATAATCAATTAATTACATTGCATTATATTTCGGCGTGTTAGATAACAATAGAAAAAGATAATTAAATGTTCGCATGAGGTAATTGGTAATTTATGGCTGAGAACAAGTCTTTCAAATTGATTTTTTCCTATTGTGATAAAAATGCATTGGTTTTTTCCCCTGCTCATTAGTTAAGCAATATGTGTTTATATATTGATGTGCCTGATTTATTAAGGACGGTCTCCCGTGTATGTTGAGTCTTGTGTGTGTGACGTGCGTGGTGCTTGTTTTGTGAGACTGTTATGTCTTGTACAGTGGACATTATTTGCATGAATTACGTATGAGGAGGTCAAAATGACATGTTTCACCGTATGTTATGTTGTCATAACTAGCACATGGATTGGACACATTTATAGATTGTAAATACTTTAATGTTCTGAGATTATATCAAGGGTCGCAAATATTATGAATGGATTGAACCATTAGAAAGACACTGTAAAATCTGTTCTGTTATTTCATCAATGCATTTGCCGTTCAATTATATCAACTGCATCTTATCTTGATTTATCTATTGTTTCCTAACACTTTGTTTCAAATTAATTTGCGAAAAAGTATTTTTAAGTACAAAGTTTGTGGAACGAAAATCTATTCTTTTGATTTCAGTTAATCATCGAACAGTTTTGAAGAGCACATGTGGCGGACTAACAAACGCGAAGCGTCTATATTTTTAAATAAACAGAAAAAGCAGAAATGTGTTTGGACCACATGATGAGGAGAGTGCTTGAAATCTTCGGGATTCTTACTTTGGTGACTTCAACTTGTAAGTTTATCTTCATCGTTTTGATGTCGTATTTTGGTTATTACTCTATATAAATAAAGAGAAAGGTTTTGTAAATGCCACACCGATGACAAATATTATTTGTTCCTCCATCCAAAAAAGAAATAGACAAATAAGCATTCTTCTTCAGTTACAAAAGTTACTTACTTTACATCATTACCACCATTGAAATTTCTGCTTCTTATTTTACTTAATATTTAAAGTTTTTAATTGCGTCCAAAACAAAAATCCATGGCACTATGTCCTATATGGAATTAAGCACTGATTGCGCATGCACCAAAAGCAAAATTTTATATAATCAGGCACATAATATATACACGACTAAACATCACCTGGCTGTTTATAGGACGTTAAAATAATCAAACAAACAAAAAATTGTTCAAATGATGATTATTGTCTATGCTCTGACGGCGATGGAACATCTTTAAGTACTAAGTACATTCATAAAAATACATTTCTAATAATCATGTATAACGAAATCGATAGATATGCACTATTCACTTAATCAGAAAAATTCCCTGGCTAGCTAATATTCTGTAATATTTGTCAAAATAATTCCCAAAAATAAAATACAGAATTTTGAATTAGCTGCAATATATAGAAAGAATGATATCCTCATATTATATAATATTTTTTAAGGTTTTAAATTCGAACTTTTAAATACCCAAGCCATTGAATATTTCATCCCCTTTTCTACATATATAGGTATAAATATCATTTGCATATACAATACCATACTACTTGTCGAACGTTTGACTTTATGAAATCAGCATAATATCATAATATAAAACTAAAATTCACCTTGTGTTACAAGACAAGAAACTAATAAAAATGAAACGAAAATACCCAGTTTACCTTCATTCGCAAGCATAGCATTTATTTAATCACTTTATATTAAAAACAACAAGCGAAACAAATTTAATTGCGGTTTAGTTTTATTTGTGTTAATTTAAAACTCAGATTACCTTGCGTACTTACATCCGAGTAATTTGTATTCTTTCACAATCGATATAAAATAAGTAAGTCTACATACAAAGTAAAAACTTCATGTTAGGATATCGTAATGAGCCATGGCCCCAGCTCACTCTTCTAAGAGCAGGTCGTCTTCAAATATGATTCAGAGGTACGGACACGTAATGAAATATACGTCTGATATGCTAATATCCATGTATCGGAACCTTCTCCTTCTGATTTGTATTGCTGTGTCTCCGAGGAAATCTATGTTATAAAAATTCTCGTTGACCGCCATGTTCAATCAAAATCAATCAAATCATGCAAAAACTGTTTAGATTGCAGTAGCACAATGCTGTAACATTGAATTACCAGTCTGAAAAAAGCAAGAAAAAGAACGAATGGAATGATCGTAATGATAAAAAAAATATAAAAGATAATCACGAAAAACAGCAATAATGGTAATTAATGTAAAGATGTTCTTTATTTTACAGCAGGATGTGCTGTCTGTAATTCAAATCTCGTGACAGGAACATATGGTGTGCCTGACTACAAACTAACCGCCTCGTCTACAGCAAGGGATTGTCCTACACGACTTGGACGACTCACTAGTTCTAGGAGCTGGTGCCCGAATGGCCAAGGCGAGGGACATTATCTTCAGGTCAGTTATGTGATTAGAATAACGTCGCGCTCGCCCCTGTGAGGTAGGCTCCAGGGTTCTTATTATATTAACGTTTTATCAATAACCATGGTCATATAAGGACGGCCTTCCATGTATGCAGTGTGCAGCATGGAAGTAGTGTGTTATGCGTGTTTTGGAAGACTGCGGTATATTCGTGTTGTGACATCCTGCAACAAGGGCCCAATGGGCCCGAATCGCTCACCTGCAATCTGGTAATCATACAATACATGGTTCGTAGTTAACAAATAGAGTAAATAAGAATTTATATCATCCCTAAGCACATTAGAGGCCTCTTTGCCTCTTGGTTATTAAAAAGAAGTCGTTTAAAGATTTTAGCCTATTTGACCTTGTGACCTTGAATGAAGGTCAGGGTCAATTCTTTGAACAAACTTGGTAACCCTCTATCCCAGCATGCCACATGCCCAATATCAGGTCCCTAGGCCTTTTGGTTATTAAGAAGATGTTGTTTAAAAATTTTAGCCTTATTGACCCCTGTGACCTTGAATGAAGGTCAAGGTCATTCATTTGAACAAACTTGGTAGCCCTTAATTCCAGCATGCCTCAGGCCCAATATCAGGTCCCTAGGCCTCTTGGTTATTAAGAAGAAGTCGTTTAAAGATTTTAGTCTTTTTGACCCCTGTGACCTTGAATGAAGGTCAAGGTCAATTATTTGAACAAACTTGGTAGCCCTCTATCCCAGCATGTTACATGCAAAATATCGGGTCTTTAGGCCTCTTAGTTATGAAGCAGAAGTCTTAACAAGATATTTCAGCCTATTTGACCCCTGTGACCTTGAATGAAGGTCAATGTCATTCATTTGAACAAACTTGGTAGCGCTTCATCCCAGCATGTCACAGGCATAATTTCAGATCTCTAGGCCTCTTGGTTATTTAGAAGAAGTCTGTTAAACATTTCCACCTATTCGACCCCTGTGACCTTGAATAAAGGTCAAGGTCATCCATTTGAACAAACTTAGTAGCCCTTCATCCCAGCATGCTATAAGTCTAAGTTCAGGACTCTAGGTCTCGAAATTTTGGAGAAGAAGTTGTTTAAATGGAAAAGTTGACGCCGGACGACGGACGCTGCACCATAGCATAACCTCACTTGCCCTTCGGGCAGGTGAGCTAATAAAAGAACTGGCCTTTTTATATTTCTATCATATTGAATACAAATTGTGTCGTCATTACAGTTTGCTGTACACAATAGCTTAGATTTATGTATCCTGCTACTAATTCCTTAATTTTGGATTGGTTTAATTATTGTAACATCCTTTCAATAGTCAGGGTAATTCAAGGACTGCCAATTTGACATGGTGTCTTGCATACTACATTTTCCTTGACAATGTTATACTTAATAATTATTGTGTGATAATCTGCAGCTTGAGTCTTCAGATATTTCTCGGCAATTCTTGTTGTTCCCTATTTGATAATTGATTTTTTTCAGACTTGTTCGAATAGTTATTCCAATATTTGCAGTTAAAGTTTCAGGCTATCTCGGAACAGTGGTCTTACTGCCTCGGTAAATTTGAGTTTGACTGTATATTCTATCCCATTTATTGTTATTATCAGCTGGCGCTTTACACTGCCTCGACAATTTCACTCCAGAAGTATGGCGGCACTGTGTTATTGGCGTTTATAGTGGTTAAGTCTGTTTTGACAGTTACTTATTAATTTCAACGTTCGACTCTTGTAGATTTTATACTGCCCCGGCCATGATATTTCATTTCCCATTTTTGACTATCCGCAGGTGGAGTTCCAAAATGTCTCCCGTCTGACGGCCGTGCAGACCCGTGGCCGAGCAGATTTAGATCAATGGGTGTCTCTCTACAGTGTAAATACGAGTATGGACGGAATCAGCTGGAGCGCTGTGTTAAACACAGTAGGAGATATAAAGGTTACACATACTGTATAACTATACATTTTAGCGGTAACTTTATTTTACCTCCGTCAACACAGAATGTGTATGATTAAATGATCTTGGTAAGGCAATAAGCAAAATGCCCGCCACCCTCCAAACAAGCTTCCTACTTCAGTTTTCTAGGGATTATTTGTAATAAATGTAATAATTTAAGGTTTCAATTCTTATTGTATTTACATGCTGGTGCTGTTATCAATAATACTTTCGATCTTTTATAAGGTATTCCCAGGAAATAATGACCGAGACACAATTGTGACCAATCAACTGGAGGGAAACGTCGTGGGAAAGTACATCCGGGTCATATCTGAACCCGGAAGCGGAAATCATTACAGATCAATGAGACTGGAGGTGCAAGGATGTCCTGTATCGTTGTTAACGAGTACGTTTACTGCACTGTCTTCTTGTAATAGAGCAACTCATCCCTTTTACATCTCAATGTAGCATTCCATTAGTCACAGCCCACCCGGTCACAGATATTTTGATGTCATGAATGATAAAATGCTAAATACACGTTTATTTTGTTTTGCAGATTCATGTGATAAATGGGCAGCTCAGAGAGGGTCCGGCGGAGACATGTTACCAGTGATGGTGGACACAGACGCATCAAACATTGGCGTCTGTGGTCTAGAGTGTCGCAATCGCCTAGAATGTGACGCCTTTTTATTTGACGCAGGGTCTGCACGCTGTAAACTGCTGAAAGTGACACCCGATCAGTCATATCCTGCTGTCAATCTACATGGAGTTTGGTATTTCGTAAAAACTTAATAATCGTTTTTTTTTTGTCAAAATATAGTTCTTTACTATAACGACGAAAGGAAAATTACGTTAGTGACCTTGACAAAATTGATGCTAGCTCTAGTTCAAGACGTCAATATTTTAACCTCCCGAAAATTACAAATGATAAAAACAAACATTATAAGAAGAAATTGTCTTGTTCCAATATTCATTTGCATGTAGTTTAACCACTTCAGATTGTTGAATTCCGAGTATAATTATTATGATAATGATTATATAAATGACCGAGAAACAATTGTGAACAATCAACTGGAGGGAGAGAATCTGTATAAATTTAGCCTGTTTGGTCCCTTTTCATATTTGTTATGAAATTTAAAAAAATGAAATAAAATTGTATAAAGAATGGTAGTAATTGTATTTCAGTGTTTGGTCTTGTATGGAAAAACAAAATAATTAAAAATATTCCATTAAATATAATCTCTGCATTCATTGTAAAAGCAGAAACTTCCAAAATGCAAAATATCAGCTGCTCGTGATATTGATTTCCGTCAAAAAACATCGTTAACAGTCAGGGTCATGTATGGACGGCCTACTATGTATGCGATTTACTGCATACTTCTAACCTCTCACAAAGGAAAATTGTGGCCAATAACTGTCTTGCTACCACAGTTGACTCCACAATAACCCCCTTTCATGGCCAATCAGGATTAATTGACCATGAAAGGGACTGAATCCCCCATGCATGGCCAAGCATGATTATAATATGACCATGAAAGGGGCTGGACATGTGTGCAGTCGACCATGGTAAAAAATGCTGTAAGAGAGGGGAGATAATCATTACCCACCTTGTTATTATGATTAAATTAATCAATAGAACAACAAACCAATTCTGACAATATTTTTAAAAATACAATACAATTAGCAAATCACATTTATTTAAATGTACATAAACAAACTTCATTAATCATTATTCTAATTAATTATCATATGATAGCAACTTCGTATTGTAAGGAAAACCTTTAACTCCTCAGGACCATTTATATCAACAAATGATGCCTTGGAATTGATATAAATGCAATTTATCAATTGAAAACACAGATGGGATTAATTTTAAATAACATTTACTTACATTAAAAGTTTCTGAGAGTTTCTTTTCTTCATTTACTTATTTTTCTTGCTATTACTGATCAGAGCTTGATAATAATCCCAATTGTTTCATACTGTACATATCCCCTATAAATATCTCGATGCAGCATTTTGCAGTCAAAGTGTTTATCTCTACACATGGCAAAATCCTTGTGTTCCTTACAATGGACAAGGACAAACTGATGAATTAACATTGAGCAAAGAACCCCTAATACTAAGAACGGACAACCTGATTACTATAGAGTAACCAGATCTCGACGCGGTGCCCTATTTAAATTAGTTTGTTGGCTGATGTTATCGTCATATTGTCCACTACAGGTAAATACAAAAATATGTACGGTTATAGTATATATACATTGTAGCCAGACCAACTATTCAATTCGTACATTTTCAGTAGCACATCAAAATGCACACAAGATATCTATGAAAACTCGTTGTCATTTAATATAAAGAATTGGCACCAATATGAAAGGTTTTCAGATCAAGGAGTAATTATTCATTCAATCACGAATAACACAATAGGTAATCAATTGTAACTTTTAGTATATTGGTTTATTCTCTGGCCTATTTTTATACAGAAATAATCAATAAATAACATCTAGAGTAGATTTCGCCAGACTAGATAACAATAGAAAAAGATAATACAAATGTTTGCATGAGGTAATTGGTAAATTACGGCGGAGAACAAGCGTGACAAATTCATTATTTTTTTCTATTCTGATATTCTGGCCGTTTGTTGACTTTTTTCCCTCTGTCCATTAATATGCTTACATTGATCTCCTTAACTGCGACTAAATCAATGATGATTTGATTTATCATATTTACGTTCCATGTAGGACGGCCTCCCGTGTATGTAAAGTCTTGTGTGTGCGCGTGCGCGGTGTATGGTTTGTTGTGTCTTGCATAATAAAATTAATTTGCATGGATTGTCTACAAAAATTCACAATTATATGTCTATGTTAACATAAATAAGAAATGGATTGGACACAATTATAATTTAATTATAAATTAAATACATTACGGTTCTGGGATTACAGCGAGGCTCACAAACATAATAAATTGATTGAACCATTCGACTGACAATGTAAAGAGGCTTAAGCATTTGAACAAGCGTTTCCCTTTCAATTTTATCTGATGTTTATTTATATATTACGTTCCCTGGACTGTTGTACCGAATGACTTTTCGAAAAAAAAGTGTTTTTTTTAAATACACAGCTTGGGGAACTGAAGTCTATCAATTTGAAAGTTTCCCTTTCATATTTCATTTTTATATTGTGTTTTCGGTTAATTTCTGATACAACTATCTACATGCGAACGCTTGAAAGGGATGGATACCTTGCTGTAAAGAAGGACATTCTTATTTTCTACATAATTGTCTATTGACTAATTGACTAATTCTACCAAGAGGCCGGCATAACACTTACATTCATTCTCCACCGACTTCGCTTTGTATATATTTTATCACTGATTTATTTATTTGCCGTCCAAACAAAAAAATGGAAATGTACTTATAAGAGGCCCACAGGCCTAAGGGCTCATGATCCATAGATCAGATATTATTGCTACACTTATACACGATAGGTTATCTATAGTCCGTTTCCAAATTCCTTGTTATGATCATCATCCAGGTGTAAAATTGCGCATACATCCGTATATTTATTACGATATGTTATTAACAAAGCAGGTCTGCTGTATTTTATAAATATTGAAATTCAACGGTGCATTTATTTTTTACATATGTATGCGTGAGTAAGAAACGATTAACACTTAAATCGGACCAGCTGCAGTCCTGGCGGCATTTATAGTCCGTTTCGATTTTAATTTCCTTGCTTCGATTTTCTTTACAAATATATACCCGCACGCTTGATATAATTGTACAATGATGGTAAAGTAAATAGACGGTAACATATACATGTAGGTATCTGTAGCTACGGAACGCCCGATGCAAAATAAAATACTTTAAATGATACGAGCTGTAACAGGAAGGCTCGGCTACAGGTAACTAGCGACCTCCACTAGCTGGCAGGACTTAAGCTACCCCTCCTTATTAACTGGGTTAGCTGCAGATAACTAGGATTTATATAGCAATGTTCATTGTAATTTAGGCTAGAAATAAAAAAGAGCATTTTCCAAAAGTTGATGTGGACTAAGTCGAAGGCATTGGTATAAATTGTCAAAGGCAAAAACTTCTACGCGTTATATTTTTACCAGAAAATCTGCCACAAAACTCGACTTTTGATGCCCAGTACGGCTATATGCCCCCGGTTATCGCCGAGTGCAAAAAAACATATGACGAAATCACTATATAATATTTTATTACGCACTATCCACTAAATCAAAACATATAGATAAACTTGCTGTTATTCTATGATATTTGTCAAAATAATTACTTTAAATCTAATATAGAATTATCGCACTAATCTACCGAAAGATTAAAATCCACGTATTATAATATGACTGATAGCGGAACTGAGCCTATTTCGACACAGGTATAACATTGAACTTTTGAGCAATCTTATCTCAGACCACGGCTATCAATTTCTGCTGCTAAAGTATTGAGTTTTTCCGCCTTAGACACTCATTCAGATACCCTCTAAACTTGTGTTTTTTTTTATTAATTAACGTCGTATTAACAGCTATGGTCATGTAAGGACGGCCTCCCATGTATGCGGTGTGTTGCGTGTATGTTGTGCGAGGTGCTTGTTTTGGGAGACAGTGGTAAGCAACATATCCCACCCAGTCACATTATACTGACAACGGGCGAACCAGTCGCCCCACTCCCTGTATGCTGAGCGCTAAGCAGGAGCAGAAACTACCACTTTTACAGACTTTAGTGTGTCTCGGTCAGGGGACAGAACCCAGAGCCTTCCTCACAGGGGCGAACGCTTAACTCAAGGCCGAAAGTGAGGCGGTGCCAAGGGAAAGATAAAGTCAGTTAGGAAGAAGAGGAAAGATATGATCCTAAATTTAGTTGCCTTTTACGATCATGCAATAGGGACTTGACATGTTATTTAATATAATGTAATACTGGTTGTTTTCAAAAGCAAAAAAAATGTGTGACCCCGCGAAATTACTAGTAAGGTGTTTGAAAGAGACAGCAATCATGGGAGAATGTCATTGCATTCGATGATCTAGAACGTGTCAGTTGAAACGTTATACATTTGCTGTATCATTCGGTGACATGCTTCAATGACAGCACTAAAAAGCCCATACATGGGAGGCCGTCCTTACATGAACTAGGCTAAATTGAACTCTTTGTATAGTGTTATATCAGTATACCAATATT
Source organism: Argopecten irradians (assembly GCF_041381155.1). Lineage (NCBI taxonomy): Eukaryota > Metazoa > Mollusca > Bivalvia > Pectinida > Pectinidae > Argopecten > Argopecten irradians. The sequence continues at coordinate 3,249,999 of NC_091148.1, read as the reverse complement.
TTTTTCCAATATGCATTTGTGCATGAAGCAGTTTTCAAGATTCGATCAAATCAATTACTTTTCCTCGAAAATTCTTAATCACTTCCACAGGCAAAATCCTGCATGATGCTTTAATGAGAATAAATATTTACTAAGGACGCACAATGTAATATGTAATATTCATTAATTCTTCGAAAATTGCTTAAACGCAGTACATATAGGTCTAATTAACTTCTATAAATAAGTGAAATTAACTTTTGCGCTTACGGTGCAGATACACCGGGTTATTAATTCAATATTGAGCGGAGTGCGATGAATTTTTAACGTTGATAAAATCATAAAAAAACATTGATTATAATTTTTCAAGCTTTACTTTCCTTTCATTATGTTAATTAAGTACCAAAATAATAAAGATGCTATAATGGTCACACAGACCTATTTTCTATAACACAAAGTAACAATTTGACCAGTTTGCTTGACAAGGAACTGCAGTATAGATTACAATTAAGCTCTTAGGAAGTGGTAAGATATTTCATTGCTGACACAATTCATCTTTCTCGACCATCACATACCGACAAACTTTACCACAGTCTATCAGAGCCAGATGTGATGTGTAGGAATAAATTAGTTTTGAACCACATCATCGTGATTCCTAGAGGTCTGTTCTATGACCAAAACAAAAGGTATATTATATGACAGAGGTGTGAGACAGGGTTCTTTTTATCACGTATGACATGTTGTATCTTGTAGCGTGTCATTTTTGAGATTCCCGGAACAGTCCTTTGATCGCGATAATGAATGATATCATTATTGAAAATTATGACGCAGAAACTGTAGATATGAAGTAAAATAATTAAATATGTAAGATCATATAAAAGGCAAAGCATGTCAGATTGTTTCATAAATCTTATTGTTCTTTGTAAAATAAGTCCCTGTTTTTGTACAACGATTATCGCCTGTTTTCATCATAAAAGTGATATATTTATTCTGAACTAGTTGGAGATACAAAATTAAATCGGCAATTTCACGAGCAATGAATCTCATGGCACTCATTTGATAGTTGCATTCATCAATGAAGGAACCGAAAACACATAACAGTTTCGTAATTTTATTTATATTTCTGATTGTAACGATACGGGCTATATCTAACATATTTTCATATTACATGTACATTATTTACATGTATAATCAAAGTCTGTGAGATATAGAGTATGGAAATCAGCCATTGTACATTCAATCTGATTAAAATACAGATCCTTATTATAACAACTCCGTTAAATATCCAACGTAGTGATAATAAGGATCTGTATTTTAATCAGATTGTTGTACATTGTACATATGTGTTTAAATTATTTTTTGTCAATACATATGGTTGTTTAATACATATAACAGCATTTAATTGTTTTCAACACGCGTTACGCTTCACTTATCACATAGGAATCGGCTTTGCCAGTTGATTGAATTTTATTATAAATACTACTATCAATGAACGCTTAATTCACAGTCTATATGAAATTGACATCAATAAGCTAATCAAAAATAGAATCAAGCTATTTCCAAAACAGCAAAAACTATTATAATATTACGTCATTCGCGTTCTCGTGATACGACAATTTGATCCTGCTTGGCGCTCAGCGTACAGGGTGTAGGACGACTGGTTCGCCCCGTCATCTGTATAATGTGACCGGGTGGAGTGTGTTGCTTGGTGTCGTCAGCAGCATGCTTCAGTGATATCGCACTATAACATTGGCAAGAGTTCACTATAAAAGAAGACATAACACATGAAAATAGTCCACAAGCACCGTACATACGTACGCGCTGCACACCAGGCTGTTGACATAACGTAAATCAAATAAACAAACAAAATGATTAAATTAACGTTCTATTAACAGCAAGAGTCACTTAAGGACGGTACCCCATATATGTCTAGTCTTACGTGTGTGAAGTGCGAGGTGCGTCGTTTAAGAAACTGCGTGTATATTCGTGTAAAATTGTGGAACTCTTGCCGACATCGAGACACTGAACAAGAAGCCCATGGGCCTTAACGTTCACCTGAGTTTGGGAAACTGCGTGTATATTTGTGTAATATTGTGGTACTCTTGCCTTTTTATAGTGCTTTATCACTGTAGAATACCGACATCGAGACACTGAACAAGAGGCCAATTTGCCTTAACGTTCACCTGAGTTTGGGAAACTGCGTGTATATTTGTGTAAAATTGTGGAACTCTTGCCTTTTTATAGTGCTATATCACTGTAGGACACCGACATCGAGACACTGAACAAGAGGCCAATGGGCCTTAACGTTCACCTGAGTTCCGATAAAGAATGAAACAAAGACATAAACACTATATTGATATTGGCTCATAAAGTTTTTGAAGTCAATAAATGATTCTATCAATTTGACCTTTTAATCTATAAAAAATCCCATTACATCTGTTACATTTCCTATGAAAACTGAGCAAATAATACTCATAAATGTATTTTTACTATATAAACTATAGTAAATTTGACCCCTCCCCAGGGGGATATCTGAGACCCCATGGCCTTGAAATTCACAAATGTTGTAGACGGCATTTAGACCTTCAATATATGAGTATTTGATTTTACTATATCAGTGAATTGAGAAGATTTTTGAAATTTTAGCCATGTGGACCCCTTTTAGTCCCGCCCCTCTAGCCCCTGGGGGTCAGCCAGGACCTATATGGATATGATGTTACACTGTTATCTCAGGTTAATTAATTGTAACCCCTGTTTGACTCATTTCCTATGAAAATTGAGCAAATAATGCTCATAAATGTGTTTATCCTATATACACTATAGTAAATTTGACCCCTCCCCAAAGTTTCCAGGGCCATGAAAATAACATTTTTAGTAAAGGGCCTTGGTAAATTTTAATTTATGAAAATTGTTTGGTTCTACAACATCTGCGAGTAGGGAAGATGTTTTTGAAATTTTAATAATTTTTACCCCTTTTGGCCCCTCCCACCAGTCCTTGGGGGCCATATAGTTCACAATTGTGATTAGCCTTATGCCTTAGAAGGTCTGTGCAAAATTTCATTAAATTTGCTCCAGCAGTTTTGGAAATGAAGTCGAAAATGTAGCTTGTTTACGAACACACGACGCAAGACGACGGACAAAAGGCGATTAGAATAGGTCACTTGAGACTTCGTCTTAGGTTCCCTAAAACACAACCCGCCCAGTCTCATTATGCTGATCACTAAGCAGGAGAAGGAACTACCACTTTCATTAAAATATTAAAATATCCATATTTAAAGTCATAGGAGTTGTAACTGTACGGAAATTTTGACTTGTTATTTTTCTCTTCATTAATCTATTGAAAACCATAAGGTTTGGTGAATAAAGCTTTGAACATCATTGAAATGGCTTCAGATATTTTATACAAGTTTGTTACGACACAAAAATTATGAACTGTAAAATAGGAGTTTTATGCCACCTGCATGTTTAGATAGAAACGGAAATCACTTAACAATTAATGATAACGCTGTAAAAATGCTGAAGGAAATTTAAGAACACAATTTCGTTTGATTGTCTAATCGTATGTATACTTAACTATAGACGTAATTAGAACTCTTATTTGTACTTGTAAAATTTAAACCTATGCATTGAAACTACTGTAAATCTCAAACTCATGGTATCTTTTACCGATGAATAACATATTAGAAGCCCATCTTAATTTGTGAGCATGAAAAATATGGCACATACATCTCTACGGTAGGAGATTTGATCGCAACGTTGGAGGTCGAATACAAACTAATTGTATTAACAACAGTTTAACATATAACCCTTCCTTTCTAATTATACACAGAACAAAAGGTGTATTGATTGGCTCGTGTGATTGGGTTTCGATATTGATAAAATGACATGGAAAGCCTGCCTCTCAAGTCAAACATAGTTTAATGAGGTTTAAGAACTCGTTTACGGTTTGGATCGTTAGATCTATCGATACCTGCCTGGTGCGATGGTTGATCAGAGTGTGGACACTTGCTTGGATATTTTCACCATGAAGACTGTGCTTTTCAAATTTTTAGATTTCATCATGTTTATAAATGTATATAAAACCGTTAATATTTTTCTTTCTTTTCCCATCTATTTCTATTTCCTCTAGAAGAGTTATGTGAGATTAAGTTGATAAATGTATTTATTTATTTGTTTATCCTTAAACTGTTCCTATTTAGATTATTTTTGAAGAAAAAAAATAATATAACTTATACCAGGTACTTCTGTTGTAGTCCGCTAACCCTGCCTAACATATATATTACATGTATATTAGGCAAAACAAGAATTTTTTTTTTGCCTTGCCGCAAAACAAAAGAAAGAAATTAAAATAGACTAATAATATAGACAGGTTTAGCGGACTACTTATGTTGGTCCTTGAGTTGATCATTAACTGTAAAACATTTTCTTTTCGATTCTGCTATATTTTCTACATATTTTAACCGCGAGTACATAACCAGACTATTAAGTTCATTTTACAATTTGTAGAATTATTAGCGAAACATTTTAATTCGCGCTTCGAAAAATAAATATGTATCGCTAAAATAAAGAAGTTTCATGTAAGTAATCTTGAGGAAAGAACATATTTCCAAAATAATTTACTTGATAAAATTATCGTCCTATTAACAGCCAGGGTTATGTAAGGACGGCCTCTTATGTATGCGATGTGCAGTGTTTGTATTGTGTGACTGGTGTATTCGCGTAAGGATATAAATATTTTAAGCAATAACAATGACAGAAACAATATTAACAGTCGCATAACATTACAATTTCTTTCAAAATCAGGCTTTTTTTGGTATATTTTCAACAGGAAGCGGTCCATGTGACTACGATATGGTGACCGGGCCTAATGGGGTATCTGACACTGCTCTATCAGCTTCATCTACTCATCACTCTTGTCCTATAGAGAGAGTCAGGTTCAGTAGTTCCCAAGGGTGGTGTCCAGCCCAAACCGGAGACGGACATTATATACAGGTAATTTTATAAAAGGTATTTACTACTAGAACAAAAACATTACAATCTCTTCCACGCCTCACAGTAGTATATTATATCATATTGTTTCGCCTTTAGTTTTTATTCTCTACACTCCTTTATTATATAGTACAAAAGTTCAATATTTCAGATGTTTGCCCCCGTGAAATCATGAAATATTGACTGCCTACATCATCATGACGTCATGACCGGTTTTAACCTTATAGCCCGGAAACGAAATGAACTGTATTTTTGTGGTTTCACCAACTTTTCTGTGGTAACGAAACATAGAAGGCAACTAAAAACTATAGGGAAAACTAGTAAACTAGTCTGATATTTACAGAAATTCAAGGATGAACGCTTTTTGAAATATAGCCCGTGAAACTCTCTCGGATGGACTCACAGACACGGACAAAGCCGTATTCAATATCCTCCGCAAACCCAAACTTTTGACGGGGATAATAACAAAACATATCATAAAGGATAAATATTCTTAAATATAAATATAACTTAAATATATATATAGTTTAGTTTAGTTTGTCTGTTGATAGTAGCCCTCCTGTTTAAAACCATTTGGTCGGGATAATACCTTCCAGCAGGAAAATATTCCACCGCACGATCGCTTAGAAAGCATGTTTATACTTAAAACTTGGCAGTCTTAATGTCAAATAAATGTTTGGGCGGTTAATATTATATTTTGAACAAATTAGAACAGCTGAAAACTTTGTTTTACATATAATATACCATCGTTCTGTGTCTGCATGCAATAAAAAACAAAATTGAATACAGATGACGACAACCTTGTACTTGAAGTATGTTGCTGTTACTCTAGACTAATGGGTCCTTGTCAAAAAAGAACTATGTAGTTGTACGTGTTTGACGCCCCATAGTTAATAAAGGGGTCGTTAAAATTTGTAAACACCCTGAAACCTATTGTATCAGATGAGAAGTATTCCAGGGAGATAATACTATCGCAAAAAGACAATAAAAACAACAATAAACGTAGAGCACTACAATGCACTTAGTAGTGCACTTAGTAGTAAGATCCATTTCCTTAATCGCTTACGTAACTCCTATATACAATGTAACATACATTTAAAAAAACCATCAGCTTTGAAATGTTGTAGCCCTCGATATTCACTAATAATGAAAAAGTCATGTTGCTTACATACTGCAATACAATTTGAAATACTCCTAAAGGGGTAAAAAATCGATGAAAATGTATTACTATGTTTTCTATCAATACTTATTACTAGACTCTACCGAAGCAAATAAAAATCGGTCTTTGGTATATTTTTTACAAATTTGTTCTCTCTTTTTATCGGTTTAATTTAGTCCAGGTATTTGTATAACTTGAATATGTTAAATATCAGGAAAAAAAAATTATCTTTTTCAAAATCCAATCATTGAAAACTACAGTCGAATAATCGAAGTGACCGTGATGTTTGTCCAAATCGTTGATGACAACTGCAAAACAAACATTGTTCGTCTTGTCATGTTCAATGAACATTGATTTCGAGAATAGCTGATGCCCATCAATCGAATTATAGCGTCATGTTATGGAAAAGCTACCGATAGAAAAAATCAAATCAATGTTGCGCAGAAATCGTGAGTAGGGCCCGTTGTATATATAATAAATTTGATGAGGTATATGTTGACAGTTCCACGTGAGTAACAACAATAAACAATCAATCTGAGGTACTTTTATTGTGAACGCGTAATTTGTTGAAATAATAGATTTCTTTCCTTCCTCTGCTTCATAAAAGATAACAAAACAACACCAAAACAAAAGGAAACTAAAACTGTTGTAAGTTACCTGGACAATATGTAATGTGACCGGGTAGCCATGGGGTATATTTGTTCAGTGTCTACGCGGCATGCTTCAGTGATATAGCATTATACATAAGGGAGATATTAACTATCACAAGGAGACACATCGCATCCTCTCCTAACTTCGTTAAATGAACCATAGTTGTTAACAGGACGTTAACCTAATGAACCAAACATCAGATCATGGCACATGAGAACTATGCTCATCATTGCCATGTACGCAATTTCGTTACTGTGCATTTTTATTTTGATAATCATGACAAAAATATGACATATGGTGTCTGGTATCCTGAGAACTTTCACAATAGAATAAAGCAGTATTTTCGATTGAAATACAGAATCTTAGATTCGACATTTTAAATTATTCCAAGATGGCAATTGTGATTCCATGTTCGTTTTGTTTTATTTCTATCAATCTGCGGGTTAAAATTTGATTCCGTTATGCTTTCGCAATATCTTAACATTTTTTACCACACACTAGGCATTTACTGAAATTATATACATGTACTGTTGAAATAACAGGTAGCCTACATAACAACTATACATACATGTACTTTAAAAGTTTTATAAAATGTATTTATAAAAGATTGCCAATTAAGTCGGCTTTTACGATCTCACAATGGGCAGCAGGTACAATAAAAAGTGATGAGGTCGATTACAACATTGAAAATACATAACGTATAGAATTAGTTTTCAATACAAAGTCTCGACTACTTTTATATTAATTTCAAAAAAGGTTTAGTCAATTAGCATAGCCTCACATTAAGTCTCGCGTTTGTCATGTAAGGAACACTCTCCGTTTGGTCGGTAGGGCTTTAGAATTGTACCTGCTGCCCCTATTGCATGATCGTAAAAGGCGACTAAATTTAGGATCTTTTCTTTTCTTCCTAACTGACTTTATCTTTCCTAATGCCTCCATTGGCACTGCCTCACTTTTGGCCTTGAGTTGAGCGTTCGCCCCTGTGAGGAAGGCTCTGGGTTCTGTCCCCTGGCCGAGACACACCAAAGTCTATAAAAGTGGTAGTTTCAGCTCCTGCTTAGCGCTCAGCATACAGGGAGTGGGACGACTGGTTCGCCCGTTGTCAGTATAATGTGACCGGGTGGGGTGTGTTGCTTGGTGTCTTCGGCGGCATGCTTCAGTGATATAGCACTATAAAAAGGGCAACAGTTCCACTATACAAGAAGACACAACATGAATATACCGCAGTCTCCTAAAACACGCACCTCGCACAACATACTCGCAACACGTAGCATACATGGGAGGCCGTCCTTACCCATGAATTTTCAAGACACATTTGTTCAATCTCAAACACATAAAGAAATTAAATTGAGATATTTTAATATGTTTTTTCATCTTTTCTTCCGCTTATCGCATTTCACAAAAAAATATTTATTTGGTTGGGCGAAACCGACCTTTAACTGATGGAAATCAACTAAATATCTAAAAATATGTCTACTCAATTAGCATAGCCTCAATTAATACTGGAGTTGAGCGTTCACCATGTAAAGAAAATTCTCAGTTCGCTACTATGGCAAGCATAAATATGAGATACTCCTATTTTTATATCTTTAGCAGTTTATTGACAAAGCATAGGTCCAAAGTATTGTTTAGTTAATATATTTTTGGTCAATATGCATTAGTTTCACACAGAAACAATAGGACCATTATTATTATTATACATGTTTTCTTCTTTCCTGGTTCTGGAAGGTTAGCGTATTGTATTTATAAAATTAATTTAATTTGTAGGATTTAATTATTTTGCAAAATCTATTTATCGATCTTATCACTGAGATAACCATGCAGTGTAGTAAAAACATAAACAAAAATGGTGAAACAAACAAGCATATTGTATATTTGTTCTGCAACGCTGTTTGAAAATTGATTTCGTACAATGTATACGGGTCAGAGCTTATCCTTTCAGGAAATGTCCAATTATGTACAGGCAGTGTTAGAAAAAGGATTGAATGAAGATCGAAATAGTGTGCGTTTTCTATAGATTACTATTTTTATGAAGCCTATGGTGAGGGATATTGTGTCCGGGAAGAGATGCAAAGACTCAATATCAAGGAGTTTAATTTTAGGATATCATTTTGTCTCTTCTTCCTAGCCAATTTTCTTTTTCCTTATGTCCCTTTGACACCGCCTCATTTTTGGTCTTCAGATGAGCACTCGCTACTGAGAATAAAAGTTGTAGTTTCTGCTCCTGCTTAGCGCACGAGCATAAAGTACGACCTTTTTTAGACTATGGTGTATCTTGGCAAGGGAATATAACTCTGGGCGTTCCTCAACTCTAGGACCCTATATGATAAAGGAAGTCAATTAGGCAATTAGGGAGATGGCCATGCAATAGGGGCCAGCGGTAATACTTAAACCTTACTCCTCCAGGGCACTTAATGAATATAATACGTATTTTAACATTGTTGAAAATCCTTATCACAATATTTGAAATTGATTATTTGATAAAAAAAATTTTATCAGAACTATACATATCACTTCTAGGTGATATTCATACATCAAATTGTGTTGGAGATGCCTTTAGCAAACTAGGATAAGTGGTATGGGCAGCTGATCGTTATGGAGATGCTCTGTATGTCCGATATATCTGTGTACTTTTAGGTCGAGTTCCAGACCGCCTCGAACCTAAAAGCCATGCAGACGTCAGGAAGGGGAGATCACAACCAGTGGGTATCATCATATAGTGTCAATATCAGTATGGACGGCTTTACCTGGAGTTCCATATTATCAAACGGCTCTGTTGAGGTAATTCTGTTCATATCAAACAAGATAACTCAACTTATCACAGAATTGATCCGACCAGCCATGACATATCGTTAGACACATGTGTAATAACGCTATTATGACGTCACAAATAGTTTTGACGTCATAATATATATATGACGTCGCATGATTGTTTAAGTAGATGGAAATGTCAGGTGTATACTGTTTTAAATAGAGGCGAAATTAAATGTTTTACTGATATTTCTAATAATAAAAGTTATGCGATATACATCACCTAAAGGCTCGTGGCATATTAAATTATTGAACTCATAGACACTCATGTAAGATTCTCTGTTTATTGTATGTCTCTGTTTTATTTAAACAATTAACGCTTTCAATTTTGCATTGTAAATAACAATCTGATTAAAATACCGATCCTAATACTCACTCCATTTGATAAGGGGATCTGACGACGTCCGATAAGGGGTCATGTTCGTATGAACTTTGTATCACGTTTACCTCGGAAAAAATGCATTTCTATACCTCGTTACGTCAATTGTTAACGACATTTCGGCCCCATATATATATGCAATTAGCTTTGTTGTGCTATTTCTTACAGGTGTCCCGGGAACACTGACAGGCATACACTCGTAACTAACACGTTGGCAGGGAATGTGGTTGCTAAATTTATCCGGATAATATCCGTCTCCGGAAACCGATCCATGAGACTGGAAGTACAGGTGTGTCCAGTAACGAATATGTCAAGTAAGTTACCAAAATGGAAATTACTTGTAAAACGACGCAAAATTGTTCCTCTGTGGCAATCTGATTCAAATACATATCCTTTTTATCACTTCGTTTGTTTAAAAATTCGCTGATCAAATTACTGGTTTGCCCTACAAATAGGGCCTAATAGTACCTGCTGCTCCTATTGCATGATCGGAAAAAGTGACTTACTTCCTTTTTCCTTCACACAACTTCACTTTTGGCCTTCAGTTGAGCGCTCGCTCGTGTGAGCTAGACTCTGGGTTCTGTCACCTGGTAAATACATCTGCTCGCCAGTATAATGTGACCGGGTTGGGTGTGTGGCTTGGTGTTTTGGCGGCATGATTCTGTGAGATAGCATTTAAAAGGGAAGAGTTCCACAATACAATCTTCCAGTTTGTTTGTTTGTGTGATTATTTAAAGTCCTATTAACAGCTTTGGTCATGTAAGGACGGCCTTCCAGGTATGCGGTGTTGCGTGTATGTTGTGCGAGGTGCATGTTTTAGGAGACTGCGTTATATTCATGTTGTGTCTTCATGTATAGTGGAACTGTTACTCTTTCGCTATCGTTGTAAAATAAATAAAGTTTACATTGTAAGGAGGGCCTCTAATGTATCCGGTGTTTTGTACGTATGCATTGCGGATGTTTAGACACAACCCACCCGGTCACATTATACTGACAACGGCAAGGAGACAAAACACAGAGTCTACCTCATCTGGGGGGAGTTGAGAGGTATCTATAGATGTGTTACAGTGTTATATAATGTAATGTGAAAAAGTGCATTAAGTATAAAATGGTTGTGTGTGAAATGAATCTCCTCCGGTGTGAAGACACTTCATGCTAAGTTATAATATGATTCTTTAAAATAAAATTTGATTTGTAACAAAAAAAACTTCCCAGTTTTTTAGTGGCATGGTCAACAAGCTATGTCATAGGATATTTTGTCTTTGTTTTGATATATTATACCACCAAATCGAAGTTAAGGGGTATACAGGATTCAATCTGTCCGTCTGTAGATACATCGATCGACCAGCTACTCCTAAACCACATGTGCCAGAAGGATTGTAACGAAACAATCCTTCAGAATCCTTAACGAAACTTACAATCCTTCACATTTCTTAATGAAATTCACATTCTAATCCTTCAGAATCCTTAACGAAACTTACAATCCTCCACAATCCTTAACAAAACTTACAATCCTTCACATTCCTTAACGAAACTTACACATTCCTTAACGAAACTTAAAATCCTTCACAATCCTTAACAAAACAATCTCCACAATCAATCCTTCAATCATTCCTTAACGAAACTCACATTCCTTAACGAAACTTACAATCCTTCACAATCCTTAACTACGAAACTTACAATCCTTCACATTCCTTAACGAAACTCACAATCCTTCACATTCCTTAACGAAACTTACAATCCTTAACGAAATCTTACAGTCCTTCACATTCCTTAACGAAACTTACAATCCTTCACAATCCTTAACGAAACTTACAATCCTTAACGAAACTTACAATCCTTCACATTCCTTAACGAAACTTACAATCCTTCACAATCCTTAACGAAACTTACAATCCTTCACATTCCTTAACGAAACTTACAATCCTTCACATTCCTTAACGAAACTCACAATCCTTCAACCTTAACGAAACTTACAGTCCTTCACAATCCTTAACGAAACTTACACCTTCACATTCCTTAACAAAACTTACAATCCTTCACATTCCTTAACAAAACTTACAATCCTTCACAATCCTTAACGAAACTTACAATCCTTTCACAATCCTTAACGAAACTTACAATCCTTAACGAAACTTACAATCCTTCACATTCCTTAACGAAACTTACAATCCTTCACAATCCTTAACGAAACTTACAATCCTTAACGAAACTTACAATCCTTCACAATCCTTAACGAAACTTACAATCCTTCACAATCCTTAACGAAACTTACAATCCTTCACAATCCTTAACGAAACTTACAATCCTTCACATTCCTTAACAAAACTTACAATCCTTCACATTCCTTAACAAAACTTACAATCCTTCACATTAACGAAACTTACTCCGTACATTCCTTAACAAAACTCACAATCCTTCACATTCCTTAACAAAACTTACAATCCTTCACAATCCTTAACGAAACTTACAATCCTACATTCCTTAACAAAACTCACATCCTTACAAATCCTTAACAAAACTTACAATCCTTCACATTCCTTAACAAAACTTACAATCCTTCACATTCCTTAACGAAAACTTACAATCCTTCACAATCCTTAACGAAACTTACAATCCTTCACATTCCTTAAACGAAACTTTACAATCCTTTCACATTCCTTAACGAAACTTACAATCCTTCACAATCCTTAACAAAACTTACAATCCTTCACATCCTTAACAAAACTTACAATCCTTCACATTCCTTAACAAAACTCACAATCCTTCACAATCCTTAACAAAACTTACAATCCTTCACATTCCTTAACAAAACTTACAATCCTTCACATTCCTTAACGAAACTTACAATCCTTCACAATCCTTAACGAAACTTACAATCCTTCACATTCCTTAAACGAAACTTACAATCCTTCACATTCCTTAACAAAACTTACAATCCTTCACAATCCTTAACGAAACTTACAATCCTTCACATTCCTTAACGAAACTTACAATCCTTCACATTCCTTAACGAAACTTACAATCCTTCACATTCCTTAACGAAACTTACAATCCTTCACATTCCTTAACGAAACTCACAATCCTTTAACGAAACTTACAATCCTTCACATTCCTTAACGAAACTTACAATCCTTCACATTCCTTAACGAACTTACAATCCTTCACATTCCTTAAACGAAACTTACAATCCTTCACATTCCTTAACGGAACTACTTACAGTCCTTCACACCTTAACGAAACTTACAATCCTTCACATTCCTTAACGAAACTTACAATCCTTAACGAAACTTACAATCCTTCACATTCCTTAACGAAACTCACAATCCTTCACGAAACCTTACGAATCATTCACATTCCTTAACGAAACTTACAATCCTTCACATTCCTTATCGAAAACTCACAATCCTTAACGAAACTTACAGTCTTTCACATTCCTTAACGAAACTCACAATCCTTATCGAAACTTACAATCCTTCACATTCCTTAACGAAACTCACAATCCTTAACGAAAACTTACAATCCTCCACATTCCTTAACGAAACTCACAATCCTTAACGAAAAATACACTTACATTCCTTAACGAAACACATCTTACGTTACAAATCCTTAACGAAACTCACAATCCTTAACGAAACTTACAATCCTTCACATTTCCTTAACGAAACTCACAATCCTTTCCTTAACGAAACTTACAATCTTCACATTTTCATTCTTAACGAAAAACTTACAGTCCTTCACATTCCTTAACAAAACTTACAATCCTTCACAATCCTTAACGAAACTTACAAACCTTCACAATCCTTAACGAAACTTACATCCTTCACAATCCTTAACGAACTACAATCCTTCACAATCCTTTAACAAAACTTACAATCCTCACAATCCTTAACAAAACTTACAATCCTTCACAATCCTTAACGAAACTTACAATCCTTCACAATCCTTAACGAAACTTTACAATCCTTCACAATCCTTAACGAAACTTACAATCCTTCACATTCCTTAACGAAACTTACAATCCTTCACAATCCTTAACGAAACTTACAATCCTTCACAATCCTTAACGAAACTTACAATCCTTCACATTCCTTAACGAAAACTCACAATCCTTCACAATCCTTAACGAAACTTACAATCCTTCACAATCCTTAACGAAACTTTACAATCCTTCACACATCCTTAACAAAACTCACAATCCTTCACAATCCTTAACGAAACTTACAATCCTTCACAATCCTTAACGAAACTTACAATCCTTCACAATCCTTAACGAAACTTACAATCCTTCACAATCCTTAACGAAACTTACAATCCTTCACATTCCTTAACAGAATCCTTCACATTCCTTAACGAAACTTACAATCCTTCACAATCCTTAACGAAACTTACAATCCTTCACAATCCTTAACGAAACTTACAATCCTTCACATTCCTTAACGAAACTTACAATCCTTCACAATCCTTAACGAAACTTACAATCCTTCACAATCCTTAACGAAACTTACAATCCTTCACAATCCTTAACGAAACTTACAATCCTTCACAATCCTTAACAAAAACTTACAATCCTTTCACATTCCTTAACAAAACTCACAATCCTTCACAATCCTTAACGAAACTTACAATCCTTCACATTCCTTAACGAAACTTACAGTCCTTCACATTCCTTAACGAAACTTCCAATCCTTCACATTCCTAACGAAACTTACAATCCTTCACATTCCTTAACAAAACTCACAATCCTTCACAATCCTTAACGAAACTTACAATCCTTCACATTCCTTAACGAAACTTACAATCCTTCACAATCCTTAACGAAACTTACAATCCTTCACATTCCTTAACAAAACTTACAGTCCTTCACATTCCTTAACGAAACTTACAAATCCTTCACAATAACAAAAACTTACAATCCTTCACAATCCTTAAACGAAACTTACAATCCTTCACAATCCTTAACGAAACTTACAACCTTATCAATCCTTAACGAAACTTTACAATCCTTAACGAAACTTACAATCCTTCACCAATCCTTAACGAAACTTACAATCCTTAACAATTCAACTTACAATCCTTCACATTCCTTAACGAAACTTACAGTCCTTCACATTCCTTAACGAAACTTACAATCCTTCACAATCCTTAACGAAACTTAACAATCCTTCACAATCCTTAACGAAACTTACAATCCTTCACATTCCTTAACGAAACTTACAATCCTTCACATTCCTTAACGAAACTTACAATCCTTCACAATTCCTTAACGAAACTTACAATCCTTCACAATCCTTAACGAAACTTACAAATCCTTCACAATCCTTAACGAAACTTACAATCCTTCACAATCCTTATAACGAAACTTCACAATCCTTCACAATCCTTAACGAAACTTACAATCCTTCACATCCTTAACAAAACTCACAATCCTTAACGAAACTTACAATCCTTCACATTCCTAACGAAACTTACAATCCTTCACAATCCTTAACGAAACTTACAATCCTTCACAATCCTTAACGAAACTTACAATCCTTCACATTCCTTAACAAAACTTACAATCCTTCACATTCCTTAACAAAACTTACAATCCTTCACATTCCTTAACGAAACTTACAATCCTTCACATTCCTTAACGAAACTTACAATCCTTCACAAATCCTTAACGAAACTTACAATCCTTCACATTCCTTAACGAAACTTACAATCCTTCACATTCCTTAACGAAACTTACAATCCTTCACATTCCTTAACGAAACTTACAATCCTTAACGAAACTTACAATCCTTCACAATCCTTAACGAAACTTACAATCCCTTCTACAATCCTTAACGAAACTTACAATCCTTCACATTCCTTAACGAAACTTACAATCCTTCACAATCCTTAACGAAACTTACAATCCTTCACATTCCTTAACGAAACTTACAATCCTTCACATTCCTTAACGAAACTTACAATCCTTCACATTCCTTAACGAAACTTACAATCCTTCACATTCAACGAAACTTACAATCCTTCACATTCCTTAACGAAACTCACAATCCTTCACAATTCCTTAACGAAACTTACAATCCTTCACATTCCTTAACATTCCTTAACGAAACTTACAATCCTTCACATTCCTTAACGAAACTTTACAATCCTTCACATCCTTAACGAAACTTACAATCCTTCACATTCCTTAACGAAACTTACAATCCTTCACAATCCTTAACGAAACTTACAATCCTTCACATTTCTTAACGAAACTCACATTCTAATCCTTCAGAATCCTTAACGAAACTTACAATCCTCCACAATCCTTAACAAAACTTACATTCCTTCACATTCCTTAACGAAACTTACAATCCTCCACAATCCTTAACAAAACTTACAATCCTTCACATTCCTTAACGAAACTTACAATCCTCCACAATCCTTAACAAAACTTACAATCCTTCACATTCTTCCCTTAACGAAACTCACATTCCTTAACGAAACTTACAATCCTTCACATTCCTTAACGAAACTTACAATCCTTCACAATCCTTAACGAAACTTACAATCCTTCACATTCCTTAACGAAACTCACAATCCTTCACATTCCTTAACGAAACTTACAATCCTTAACAAATCTTACAGTCCTTCACATTACATTCCTTAACGAAACTTACAATCCTTCACATTCCTTAACGAAACTCACATTCCTTAACGAAACTTACAATCCTTCACAATCCTTAACGAAACTTACAATCCTTCACATTCCTTAACGAAACTCACAATCCTTTACGAAACTTACAATCCTTCACATTCCTTAACGAAACTCACAATCCTTAACGAAACTTACAGTCTTTCACATTCCTTAACGAAACTCACAATCCTTAACGAAACTTACAATCCTTCACATTCCTTAACGAAACTCACAATCCTTAACGAAAATTACAATCCTCCACATTCCTTAACGAAACTCACAATCCTTAACGAAACTTACAATCCTTACAAATCCTTAACGAAACTCACAATCCTTAACGAAACTTACAATCCTTCACATTCCTTAACGAAACTCACAATCCTTAACGAAACTTACAATCCTTCACATTCCTTAACGAAACTTACAGTCTTTTACACATTTATGTGCGTACTATATACACGAACACGAAATCTTCTCCTTTTTGAGTTATGCCTCTTTGTTTGACTTAGGAAAACTACAACGATATCAAATGCATACAATATGTTTTTGTTTGTTTGATGAACTTACTCCCCATCCCCCCAACAGCCAGGGTCATAAAAGGACGGCCTCCCATGTATGCGGCGTGCAGTGTGTATGTGTGTGAGGTGCGTTTGTTTGTTTGTTTGATTTATTAACGTCCTATTAACAGCTATGGTCATGTAAGGACGGCCTCCCATGTATGCGGTGTGTTGCGTGTATGTTGTGCGAGGTGCGTGTTTTGGGAGACTGGTATGTTCGTGTCGTGCCGTCTTGCATAGTTAAACTGTTGCCCTTTTTATAGTGCTATATCATTGAAGCATGTCGCCGAAGACATCAAGCAACACACCCTACCCGGTCACATTATACTGACAACGGGCAAACCAGTCGTCCAACTCCCGTAATGCCGAGTACTTAGAAATGTACATGATTCCATCACGTAATGGACAAATTTGAATTTAAGGCCATTTAAGACCAATCTGGTTATTATAACAACTCGGTTTAAAAGAGGCCTCTTATCAAACGTAGTGATAATAAGGATACGTCTTTTAATCAGAATGATTTGAGACAAATGCTAATTTTTAGTCACCTGAGACGAAGTTTCAAGTGACCTATTCTATTCGCCTTTTGTCCGTCGTCGTCCATCGTGCGTCGTGAGTCGTGCGTCATGCGTCGTATGTCCGTAAACAGTTTACATTTTCGACTTCTTCTCAAAAACTCTGAAGCAATTTCAATGAAATTTTGCACAAACCTTCTTAGGCGTAAGGCCAATCAAAATTGTGAATTATATGGTCCCCGCCCCCCAGGGGACTGTGGGAGGGGCCAATAGGGGTAAAATTGAGTAAAGTTTCAAAAATCTTCTTTTCTACTCACAGATGTGGTAGAATCCAATACTCTTTATAGATAGAAAGGTCTCAATAGATGGTGATAATGTTGCGGCAGCATGCTGTACATCTAATCATTGCTCCTCTATCCGAATCCCGGATGTTGCCTCCATTTACTTTGCGAAAGCATGTACTATCGGTCTATCGCTTGACCATATCGAAGAACACCGCATCGAAAAGGCAATCATCTGTTCCGACTCTCTTTCGGTTCTTCAGGCTTTGAAATCAAGAAACCCTAGAAACACATTAATCCAAAATCTTTCGATCCGAATATTTCCAATATCTTCTAAAACTCAAATTACTTATCCAGCCATGTGGGTATAGATGGGAATGAAAAGGCCGATAACGCAGGAAGGACTGCTCTTCGCCTAGCACAAACAGATTTGAAACTACCTTACACCGACATCAAACCTTCAATTCAGTCAATTGTGAATTATATGACCCTGGGGTCTCTCGTTTTCCCCTGGGGAGGGGGTTAAGTTTATTATAGTTTATATAGGGAAAACACATTTTCGAGCATTATTTGGAAATTTGTAATAGGAAATGAGTCAAATGTTGTCAGAATTATCAGTATGAGGTGGCAATTAAATCCTATTAACAAATTTTCTATGACTGACACCCAGGGGCCTTAAGGGCGGGGTCAAAAAGGGTCAAATAGGCTAAAACTTCAAAAATCTTCTTCTGAAATTCTGGAAATGGTAGAATCAAATACTTTTCACAGATAGAAAGGTTTTATGGTCCTTTACAAAAATTGTGAATTATATGACCCTGTGGTCTCGCGTTTCCCCCTGGGGAGGGGGTCAAGTTTACTATAGTTTATATAGGGAAAACACATTTATGAGCACTTTTTGCTTAATTTTCATAGGAAACGAGTCAAACTTGCTTAGAATTATTAGCCTGAGATAGTATTTTAACATTATATCCATATTGGTCCTGTCTGACCCCTTGGGGGCAGAGGGGTGGGGCCAAAAACGGGTAAAATATGCTTAAACTTTAAAAATCCTCTTCTAAAATTCTGGAAATGGTAGAATAAAATACACTTTTTAGATAAAAAGGTCCTAAGGTGTTTTATAAAATTTGTGAATTATATGACCCTCGGGTCTCACGTTTCCCCTTGGGGAGGGGGTCAAGTTGACTTGAGTTTATATATGAAAAGTATATTTATGAACATTATGAATATTATTTTCATAGGAAATGAGTCAAACTTGATTAGAGTTATTAACCTTGAGATATAGCACTTTATCAGTCCTCAATGACCCCCTGGAGGACCAGAGGGGCAGTACCAAACAGGGTCAAAATTATTAAAATTTCAAAAAATACTTCACAGGTTTGATGGAAGCAAATACTCTTCATAGACTAAAATGTCAAATTAAATAGAATTTTATAAATCACTGCCCAACTTCAAGGCCTAGTATAAAGTGTTTAAATGTCTTTAAATTTGTTTCATTATATATTCAAACTCAGGTGACCGTTAAGGCTCATGGGCCTCTTGTTGGGGTTTAAAATTCCAATGGCTACATCAGCCTCATGTCGGTATATAAAATATATTTTGCAGAACATCTCTTTTTAAGTATCTGGTAAAGTAACATACGTATAGCATGCTCTTTTAGAAATTCTTTGCATTGTGCACACAATCGATAATATGTCAAATACTAGCAAACATAAACCTTTGACACTGTTTATTTTCTCAAACATTTTATTCATTCTTTTTCATTTGAAAATATCAGTTTGGTGTCAAACTAATTAGACGACACCATTTTAAATAGGTTTAAAATACAGAAATTATGTTTGTTTGATTGAAGTAACGGTTGATTAACAGACATTATATGTTATTTCAGTATCAAGTTTTGATCGATTTTCACACATCCAGTATACAAGTCTAGCACTTTTAAAGTGTTGGCATCACACCAGTTTTTGTGGTAAAAACGAAATTTTAAATATGATTTTTTCATCATAACTGCAACAATCGTAAAAATGACCCCTGTCATACATCTTTACTTTCCATACCACAAGGCTCATGGGTCATTTTGAAATTTTTGAACGTATTTCAAGACTTGGCATTAATGTTCCTACTTATATATAAAATTAGTTTCAATAAAATAGGTTCGTGGGAAAATATCCATTGTTCATTAAAGAGGTCAATGTTTAGTCCCCTTTTATAATTCTAACCCCTTACCAGTAGGGCAGAATCCACTGACTTTTATTGGCATTAATCAATAATATTTTTAAAAGGTGGACACAAGGGTTCCTCTTCACCACATACTCCGGAGAAATGTTAGAAACCGCCAAATTTCTTAATTGGTTTTGTCTAATTTATATCAAAAATCGAAAAGCATAATTGAGTTTTTAGCCTGATAATAAATTAATACAAATGTTAAAAATGATTTAAATATTATATAGATAAGGTAATTGAATGCAAGACAAATTTTAAATTTCAAGTTATTCATAGTTCATTACATATTTTGTTGAATGCTTCACTCCGAGAGAAAGGTCGTTTTCGTTTATACGGTTTGACTGTTTGGACCTCTAGATTTGTTTGTAAGTTAAAGACGGCTCTGATGAATTTATATTATTTTAAACGAGTCTTCACAAAGCCCTTACGTGCATGCATCAAAAACTGCAAATCAGTCAGGATTTATACTTGAAATAATAACTTTAACAAACGACCTAACCGGCTATTCCAAATAAATAAAAACAGTCAGCCTCGTTCCGCCATTTTAATTCCGATCAAACTCTCCAAATACGAGGGTTCTGAAAACTACCTTCACCTTGCATGTGAATTCTATTTTTAGCATACTCGACTAAGAATTCTGTGCGTTTGACTGTCCGAGTTATAAATCTTATATGCCCACTATTAAAATCAGGAACATCTTGACAGCGTTTCCCCATTCATGACGTCAGGTTACGGATGACTTGTTGTGGAATGTTTACCCACTCTGCATGTAATGCATTCACGAGCTGTTGCAGGGATTGTGGTGCAGGTTGTCACTGACTGACGTTGTTCCTCTGCATGAATGCTGTTGTAATGTGAGCTGTATGTTGTCGTGCTATCCTGTTCAAATATTCTGCCGTTATTCTACATAATTGTATGGACATGTAAGCGCAGAATTTCATCATAGTAACGCTGAGCCGTCTGATTGCCATTGACGTTAACCAGGTTGGTCTCTCCGGTATGCGATGAGGCTGCCCACATCATAACGCTTCCGCCACCGAATCGGTCAACGTCCCGAATGCAGTTAGCGCCAAAACGTTTTTATCTTACTTTTTGATGGAAATTGTGTAAAAAATGCATGTTAATTACCTAAAATATTCTCACAAAAATGAAAATAGATCAAAATTGTAAAGTTCATTCTTTATAGAAAAATAAACAGACATAATAGATTTAAACAGTGACAAATTCTCATTTATTTAGTCAATTGTCAAGAAAATTGAACCACAAATTTTCAAGATATAGCATTTTTAGCACCATAAAACCTTCATTTTTCATTGAAAAGGACGTTAATCACAATAGAGTTATCTCCCCTATTGTATATATTTTTTTATACATTTACTGTAGGTTCTCCTGTTACAATATAGCGTAGATGTCAATACTTTTAGTTTTAAGATAAATAACAATGTTTAATCAATATGTATTTACCATAAAATATCAATATATGGTTAATGGGATAATTAGTGTTCTAATTTTTAAAACTAATACCATTATTTTTTCATAAATCCAAACTTCAGAAAAGGGGATATTAATCAAATCACGGTCATTCAAATGCTTGAACAGTTAGGACTCGCTGTCATAGCTCAAGAGTCTGCTATAGGAGTTGGATACATACTTTACACTAGACTCGTCCTCAACAAGGCACAGTCTCCGAATTTATAATCATATAAATTCCCAAAAACACGCACCTCGCACAACATACACGCATGCAACACACAGCATATATGGGAGGCCGTCCTTACATGATCCTGGCTGTTAACAAACAAATTCTTAATATATTTAATAGTTAAACATATAAATAGTTACGATATAAAAAACATCACGTCAAAATACGGCACACGTGCTGTATTGAAATGATAATTCCTCCGAATATGTAATCCTGCACTTCACATTTAACCAAACACAACTTTTGGACCACATATTTTAAGATTAAGATTAGATATGTCTTCTGTATTTCCGTTATTATCGACTGAAAATTTGAATTTGCGTTTTCGGCAGTCTTTGGAGTTTACATTTTTGAAACTATAAACAGTAGGACATCTAGGTTACTCGCAACCGATCCAGCTAACCTACCTTACTTTTTTCTTCCTAACTTCTATCTTCACATAACCTCACTGTTGGTAGTTGTTTGAGCGCTCGCCCCTGTGATGAAGGCTCTGGGTCCTGTCCCCTGGCCGTGAAACACCAAATTCTATAAAAGTGGTAGATTCGGCTCCTGCATAGCATAAGGAGAGCGAAAACGACTGGTTCGGCCGTTTTTGTCAGTATATTGTGACCGGGTCGGATGTGTTGCTTGGTGTATTCGGCGGCATGCTTCAGTCGTATAGCACTATAAAAAGGGCCAACCGTGTAGCACTTTTTTGCATTATATAATTAATGGCCTGAGTATTTCTTCATTCCTCCGTATAAGAGTCAGTCATCTACAGACTACTCACGCAATGTGAGAGAGCAACAATAGGGGTCCAAGTTCTGTTCCCTGAGGAACTCTTTGAATATATTGTTATTTAAAAGTGGTGTTCAAGCTAATGTTAAAAATCCCATAGAAACTGCCCACAGCCCAATTTTCTTGAAACTTTGCATATTGAAAGTACTACTAGTTGTCCCTTTAAAATGACACTTCTTTATTCTTTTGTGATTTTAAAAAGGCCCAAAGGGCCTGAATTCTTTCATTAAAACTACCTGCACAAACATGCCAAAAAATGTTAGCCTCTGTTAAATATTCTACATTTTTTATTCATAAATCATTTGATTAGATCGTATACTTTATATTTAAGTCATTTCTTTTGGATTTTTAACGGAATATTTTGTTTCAAATAATATTTTTTGCGAAAAACGAAAACGAAACATTGCTCTTAATCATCTTATTTCACCCTGTTACTGGTTTTGTCCACAATTTTACCCCCATTTAAAAATACTCACATGACATTTTCTGTCTATGTGTAAATTAGGTTCAAAATTAAAATCCGGGAAAACTGTTTTTGAGTGACTTAAAAATAGAGAGTACATGTAGCAACGGACCACTTCTTTGTTAGTATACCTAGTTATACAGTTCTTGTTTATGATTCCAGAGTCCGATATACGTGAAAATCAGTGTACAGTAATATTTTTTATTGCTAAATATCATGGTAACACCTTTTAAAATATTGGTTGCCATGATAACAAATCAGAGACCTTTGATTGGTTGAAATTTAAATGATGTCAGAATTAAGTGAAAATTGGTATATAGAGGTTACGAGGTATGCTGAATAACATGGTAACACTTTCAAACAGATGGGTTGCCATGGAAACAAAATGGAGGCCTCTGATTGGTTGAAATTTATATATTATTACAGAGTAGATATTAGTGAAAATTGGTACATATGGGTTATGGGGTATGCCGAATGAGATAGTAACAGTTTTAAATAAATTGTTGCCATTGTTTCGAAATAAAAGCCGTCGATTGCTCAAAATAAATATTGTAGTCTTCGTGGTACTGGTATTATTTTTAAATAATACATATTTTATTTGAAAATCAAATGTAACTCTGTTTCCCTCTTTAATCATTTTAATTCAATTTAAGATAGTTTCTATCTACATAAGAGAGATGGATAATCTTAATTTGTATCTTTTGAATTTAAGATGCTGACGAAAATACATTTCTTCCCAATAATTATTTATTTGTTACCAATAATTATTTGATTTCTGATACGAAAAAGAAACTATTTGTTTCACACAAGAGCATACCTAGTTGTTAGGCTTTTTAGGTCATCTGACCGAAGGTCAGGATGACCTATTGTCATCGTGTTTCGTCTGTCGTCGTGCGCCGTCCGCCATGCGTCGTGCGTAAGACTATTTATACAAAAGCCTACTCCTCCTTCATTCTTTGATGGATTTCATCCATATTTGGTTTGAAACATCATTGGGGAAGGACAATCATATTTTATATAAATGAGCCTGGTCCGACCCCTAGGGGCTGAGGGGTGGGGCCCAAAAAGGGCAAATTATCTTATTTTAAGCTTTAAAATTCTACTCCTCCTTCATCCTTGGATGGATTTAAGGATGCTTTCATTTATATTTGGTGTTAAACATCATTGGGCAAGGACAATCATATTTTATATAAATGAGCCTGGTCCAACCCCTAGGGGCTGAGGGGTGGGGCCCCAAAAGGGCAAATTTTCTTAATTTTAGCTGGCCCACTTCCTGTTTTCAGGTTTCTTTCTCTGATCTAAATGAAAATTGGTCTATAGGGGTTTAAATTGATGCCGAACAACGTGCAAACATTTTCGTAAAGATTATTGTATTCCAAGATGGCCGCTGGCCCACTTCCTGTTTTAAGGTTTCAGTCTCTGATCTTAATGAAAATTGGTCTATAGGGGTTTTAATTGATGCCGAACAACATGCAAACATTTTCGTAAAAATTTTGGTATTTCAAGATGGCTGCTGGCCCACTTCCTGTGTTCGGGTTCATTTCAGATCTCAATGAAAATTGGTCTAAAGGGGTTTTAATTGATTCAGAAGGGGGAACTTTAGGTGAGGACAATCATATTTTATAAAGGACCAGGCTAAGACCCATGGGGATAGTACGGCGGAGGTCCAAACTGGGAGCTTAGCTGAAATTTGGCTTTAAAATCTGACTCCTAATATTAATCTTGTTTGTTTGTTTGTTTGATTAATTAACGTCCTATCAACAGCTATGGTCATGTAAGGACGGCCTCCCATGTATGCGGTGTGTTGCGTGAATGTCGTGCGAGGTGCATGTTTTGAGAGACTGCGGTATATTCATGTTATGTCTTCTTGTATAGTGGAACTTTTGCCCTTTTTATAGTGCTATATCACTGAAGCATGCCGCCGAAGACACCAAGCAACACACCCCACCCGGTCACATTATACTGACAACGGGCGAACCAGTCGTCCCACTCCCTTTATGCTGAGCGCTAAGCAGGAGCAGAAACTACCACTTTTATAGACTTTGGTGTGTCTCGGCCAGGGGACAGGACCCAGAGCCTTCCTCACAGGGGCGAACGCTCAACCCAAGGCCAAAAGTGAGGCGTTGCCAAGGGAGGCTTTAGGAAAGATTAAAGTCAGTTAGTAAGAAGAGAAAAGATAAGATCCTAAATTTAGTCGCCTTTTACGATCATGCAATAGGGGCAGCAGGTACAATTCTAACGCCCTACCTGCATCCTTGAATGGGTTACAACCATATATGGATGAAGGGCTACCAAGTTTGTTCAACAAATGACATTTATCTATTTCAGAAACTTACATATTCAACTAAGGAGTTCCTTGTATTATTTATATTAATTGTTAACCACTACTTTATACTGTGACTTTGTTGTTTTGTGCCATGAGTCAGATGACCGTAAAGGCCCATGGGCCTCTTGTTTATACTGTTAGGGAAGATGCATGAATAGAAATGCAATAATTTTTAATTTGTTTGTTTGAATAATTAACGTCCTATTAACAGCCAGGGTCATGTAAGGACGGCCTCCCATGTATGCGGTGTGTTGTGTGTATGTTGTGCGAAGTGCGTGTTTTGGGAGACTGCGGTATATTCATATAGTGTCTTCTTGTATAGTGGAACTTTTGCCCTTTTTATAGTCCTATATCACTGAAGCATGCGGCCGAAGACACCAAGCAACACACCCCACCCGTTCACATTATACTGACAACGGGCGAACCAGTCGTCCCACTCCCTGTATGCTGAGCGCTAAGCAGGAGCAGGAGCAGAAACTACCAAGAAACTACCAAGAGAAAAGATAAGATCCTAAATTTAGTCGCCTTTTACGATCATGCAATAGGGGCAGCAGGTACAATTCTAACTCTCTACCTGCAGGTCCTATATAGTACAGATGTTAGTTAACAAAAAATTCTATCTCTAACTGTTGTTTTATTGTGGTGTTTATGATCAATTTTAAATGTATGGTCAACTAGGGCAAATATTGATTTTTTAGAAAATTCCCCTCGCTATATTTCAGCTTATGAAAAACTCGGATTTCACTTTTTTTGAAAAAGTATCTGTTATAAGATTATAAATATGCCATGTTTTTAAAATGGTTTTAAAGTGTGGACAAAATCGATAACATGCTTATTTCGAGCAAACCCAATATCCTCAATTTTTATCCTGACAAAAATTTGAGATTTTTTTGCTTCAAAATCAATTTGTCTTGAAAATAATTCGTAAATATCTTTATAAATGGATATGAAATAAAGAATGAAGTATCTTTTATTAACAAAAATAATTAGAAAAATAAGATTATGTCCAAAATATGGACACAAGGGGTCCCCTTGCCACATACCCAAAGTAATTTTAGAAAACATCATTTTAGGCCCTTTATGCCTATTTAAAACATACAAAATAAATAAAAAGCACATAAAAAAGTAGTTATGTACCTAGACCTTTAACACTGCAAAATTTGAAACAAATCGGCGCGTGGGCGGATTTTGCAACCCCACCTTTCAATCGTAGTGAAATGACTTGAGACTTCTCAGAAGAATTCTACCTCTTATAGGGATACTATTATTTGACGCTGTGTCTGGAAGGTTGAGAATCACTTGTGTAGATTTCCTTTGATGTCGTATTGGTTTAATTTGTGTTACGGTAAATTATCAAACGCTTTTAAAATGACAAGGATGACTAGACGAACTTGATTGTTTTTATTGTATGATTTTATGAAGTCGTCCATATCGACAGCAAATTGTGTTTAACAGGAAACGAAATCCACAGTTCAGTGATGTTAATATGCTGTGATGCTCTAGGGGCATGTGTTTACAAATTAGGTGTTCTACGAGCTTGCATAGTACCGATGCTAATGATACTGGTCTATAACCAATTGTATCCTCCTCCGTTGGAGGTTGAATAAGCACTAATATCATTAATAACAGATAATTCCGTGTATAGATAAAACGTGTATAGATAGGTTCGTGCAATTGAGTGTATAGATAGGTTCGTGCAATTGAGTGTCGATATTGGTTAGATCACATGTAGGGCTTATCAAGTCAAGCACAGCTAATGAGATTTAAGAACTCGGCTACGGTACAGATCATTAGACGTAATGACAACTGCCTGGCGCGATGGTTGAACTGACTTTGGACACTTGCGTGGACATGAAGACTTTATTACAGCTTGCTGGCCTAACGGCATTAGCAAATATGTGTTTTGGTAGGTGATGTTAACTGGATTACAATCTTTTCGCTCTTTTTATCTCAATTTTGTAGAAATGTTTTCGGAGTATATTGTGAATTTGATTATTAAACAATGATAATTCTATTTATTTCCATCATGAAGCTGGTATATTTATTTGTATCTCTGGCTCCTATGGAAGCTTGTGAGTGGATCATCACCTGTAAAACATTGTATTTCGCATTGTGTTCCAACATAATCTCAAATATATAGCAATGTAATTAAGTACATTTATATGGTAAACGTCCAATAATTATTCGCAAAACATTTGAATTAGCGCTTGAAATCTCGAAAAAAAAATATATATATATATATTAATTAATGTTAGTAACAAGGACACATTGAATTTTCAAACACAAATAATGACAAAAACAATATTAAGAATCACACAAGATGCTAATTTCTTTCAAAAAGGAAACTTTTGATTTGTCAATGTAAGACATTTCCATATATTTTTCCAACAGGATGCGGTCCCTGTGGATACGATTTGGTGACCGGGCCTTACGGAGTATCAAACGCTGCTCTATCTGCTTCATCTACTCATCACACTTGTCGTGTACACAGAATCAGAATTGGTAGTTCCCAAGGGTGGTGCCCAGCCTATACTGGACACGGCCATTATATACAGGTAATATATATTATATTATAATATATATGCTCTCATATACCATTTTATTGGCCAATACGTTCAATATATAGCATATTGACTCGGTGTTTCGATTTAAAAAAAACATCAACTGTGTGTTCAATTTGTGGATTCGTACCAGTTGTAGTAAAGTTTTACGGCACCACCTAATGAAACGCGTTTGGAATTTTCCATGATGGCGACACCAACATGAAAGATACGCTTCAAATAAGAACCAAGTATTTTCTATGTTCTATTTCAATAAAATAGATACCTAATAGTAATACCTAAATAGTTCCGGCGCGGCACACATTGAAATAAATAATCCATATTATTTCATCGGATATGAATACTCTTTGTCTTGTTTTCAATAAAAAAAAACATTTTGATGAAAAATCCCGAGTCCGCCTTCTTGGATCCAAGTGGTACCGGTACAGTTCTGCTGGTACGCCGTGTTCCTTTTGAGATACAGCAGATTCCTATTGATACAACTGGTACGAATCTGCAAGTAGAACGCACTTTAAGTTGTATGCCATATCATTACACAAACGTCGAGTTTTTCAGGGTGACGTACTGTAGTTATCGTTCTTCCTGAAATGGACATCAACAAATGTCAATAATTGATATTTTAATATGCAAATTATTACCATTGTGCTTTCATCAATCTCTGCTGAGATTTATATATAAGGATACCTTATGAAACGTACTTCATTTGGTTTCTTTCTAATGAGTATAATTACTTTAATAATCAATTAGTAAAGAATTCCTGAACTAGAACGGGTTGATTCCATAAAAATACCTCGTGTACACACATATATATGGACAAGTCTCTGTGTATACAGTGTACGTGATAGATAGGCTGATTCGTCTAATAAAATGCAATGAAATTATAATATTCAGCGCTCTTATCTGTTCTTCGACCTTGCATGCAAAACTGTTATATATTCACATATATATAATTAATCATACTGGTCAGGAAGGGAGAATATGATTATGCTGGTTGTATTATTTGATTGATATTACGGCCACATTTTCTGTAATTATTCCGGATATTTGTCCAGACTCGTTTTGTATATTCCGGAGATAGCGTCCGGCTATGGTTCATACACTGTGTATTAGATAACTGACCAGTCTTCCCGGTTTTGGAGAATAAACGAAACAGTCACGTTTATCTGATGCTTCATTTTGATGTTTTAAAACCTCTCGCAGCAAGTCATACATACATAACAACAGCAGAAAACTACCTGGCGTGAACTTACTTTTGCCACTTGTGTTTATTTATATTTGTTTACAAGAGTCACCCCGTGAGAGTTCTCTTCAGGAAACACTATACAATCTATACAATCACGTGTTCGATTTCTATGTATATTTTCAGTAAAGCATTAAGATCTGGCGTGAAGTTGATCGCAAATAGAAGTGCTTACCAGAGATCGAGCAACTTTTTAGCAATTGATCGCGAAAATTTTGAGTTAGAAGTTTGATCGCTTTACAAATTTCAGTCTGTATATGTATTATCAGCCAGTTTGACTCGGTTTGTTGGTGGAGGAAAGCCGGGAGTACTCAGTACAACTGCCTCACATGGGATTTCCCAGTGAATATG
The DNA here is from genome assembly GCF_041381155.1 of Argopecten irradians. NCBI lineage: Eukaryota > Metazoa > Mollusca > Bivalvia > Pectinida > Pectinidae > Argopecten > Argopecten irradians. The sequence continues at coordinate 3,220,368 of NC_091148.1, read as the reverse complement.
TTTTAACCACTCGGCTAATGTATAAAAGGAATTCAGGAATCATGTATATGTATACGTCATTACAACGTTTGTTTGGGAAATCCATCTTTTTTTTTCCTGCGCATGCGAACTCGATATGTTTACCTTTTAATAGCTTTTTAATGTAAAACCATCTCTTACACTATTAAATGTACCTGTATATAGAACATTACTAAGCATTACAAACCAAGTGAGCGATACAGGCCCTCTGGGCGTCCTGTTATAATGGAAATGGCATTTCTTTTACATATTTCAAAACAATCTGTAATGTGTAAAATAATTGCAAGAAAAGCATTGATAAAAGAAAAAATGCAGCGTTTGGCCACTGAAGTTCGCGGGGTCAGAGCCAAAATTTATACAAACTCTGTTGACCTTCCCCCAACGATGTTTGTGGCCAAATTTGATTAGAATCCATGCAGAACTCTAAGACTAGAAGAGGTTTAAATGATTAAACCTTTATATCCCCTTTTGGGCCCAGTCCTGGGGGTCAGAGCCAAAATTAATGCAAACTCTATTCCCCTTCACCAAAGGATGTTTCTGGTCAAAGTTAGTTACAATCCATGTAAAACTCGATTTAAAGGATTTGCCATTGACGGGTGGTGCAAGAACTGGCAAGTCTTTCGTAACAAACATTATCATTGCTGATTTGCAGTTGTTTTGTGCAAGTTGCATGTTTGTGCAGGTTGCATGGTCCTAAAAGGCGCCTAAATTTAGGATCTTATCTTTTCTCTTTTTCCTTACTGACTGTATTCTTTGGTGTTTTGTTGAGCGCTAGCCCTGTGAGGAAGGTTCTGGGTTCTGTCCCGTGGCGGTGATACATCAAAGTATATAAAGTGTTAGTTTCTGCTTCTGCTTAGCATTCAGCATACCGGGAGTGGAACGACTGGTTCGCCTGTAGTCAGTATAATGTGACTGGGTGGGGTAGTTTTTTTTGGTGTCTTCGGCGGCATGCTTCAGTGATATAGCACTATAAAAAGGACAAAAGTTCCACTATAAGAAGACATAACACGAAGATACCGCAGTCTCCCAAAACATGTACATCATACTACATACACGGCATACATGGGTGGGCGTCCTTACATGACCCTAGCTGTTAATAGGACGTTAATTGAATCAAACAAACAATTAAAGGAGTTACTCTATTTCCTCTTTTGGGCCCCGCCCCTCCTGCCTCCCGGACTTTGGAGGGGAGGGGGGGGTGATCACAGCCAAAATTTATACAAACTACGTTCCCCTTCCTCCCTGGATGCTTCTGGCCAAATTTGGTTACAATTCAAGCAGCGCTTTGTGACTACTAGCGATTTAAGGAAATGTTGACGCACAGTGGGCGGACAACGGACGCCACGCCAAGATATAAGCTCGACAGCCCTGGCCCAGGCGAGTTAAAATGAACATCGAGTCAATGTGTTTTATATTGATCGTCACGGGACCATGTATTAGTAAAAATAAAAATGGTGGAAATCAGAACATTTGGAGGATCAAACATATAGGCAATAAAAGAAAATAATTTGATATAATGGCAAATCCTACCAAGGTGGTCGACTGTAAGCGTAAAACAGTTAATTAATCAGCTGCAATAATCCGATAATAATTTTTTTTTGTCATCATCCTATATCATAGCTAGCAGTAGCACTTCCCTTTTCTAGTTCGTGACGATAAATGGACAACGAGTCCATCAATTAACTATTCATTATTTTTCAGTATAAATAAATATATGAACAATAACAGAGTTTATTGGGAAATATGGAAATTAAATTTTAATGGAAGATATATGCCCTTAGTTTCCTTGGGTATATAAATAGGATGATGTTCGTAGGTCCAAATCCATCTATACTTAATGTCTATCATTTCACAAAATATAATATAAGGTAGAGCTTCTTCCGAGATCATGTTTTGTTGTTCTGTTGTGTCCGGCATTATCAATGTTATTTTATTACTTGGCTTCAGGCATCACGACACATTAAACCTACTGTCATCGTACAGCAATATTTCAGTATTGTATTTAATTATGCTCACTTATAATATTGCCTTTTCAATATCATTTTTAAATAAACAATTTAGCCTTAAGAGTGCTTTAAAATGTGCAAATATATTGGAAACAAACCGGTTCTAATGAGATGTTCGATAGGGATATTCCACCCGAGGGTCACAAAATGTTGTAAAGCCCGCTGCTTGCCGAGTTTTTTTGCAACATTTTTTTATCCCTCTCCGAGGTTTTTTACAACATTTTGTGATCCCTCTCCGAGGGTTTTACAACATTTTGTAATACCTCGGGTAGAATAACCCTATCCTTCATATCCACGTAAGTAAGAGTATTTTTCCCTCATACCTTTACGTTTTATTGCAATTTTGTTTCTATGAGTTGCCGCCCTCGAAAAAAAAGCAAGTCAATTCTCCATACATGAAAATTGCTTGATATTTTCAGTGCAAATTTCGTTGCTGGTATATTTTAACCCAGCCTAGTTTCTGAATAAAATATATTAAAATTGTAAAAAAATAGTAATTGTTTTAACGCTGTGGCGTCAAGGGGCTTTATTGCATGGGTAGCCAAGCAATACAGCTTTAGGTGACATGAGTGCATTGCCCTCGACCAGCAGGTATTAGACGTATAGTAATGAGAGAAAAGTTTGTATTGTTGTTATACGACATAAAAGCCAACTGAAGTGAAATGTGTGTGGATTATTGGTACTCCCTCGTTTTCTGCCATCGAGTGATTTTTGAGAGTTTGATCTAAAGAAAGATCTTTTATAAGCATCTAAAATAACGGACGTGTCAGCAAATCGTGATAAAGGGATTTCCTTTTCACGTATCTGTATACCTTTGATCACCAGCTATCATCGGTACAGCGGATATAGCTACACTCGAAGCGACAGGTCAAAACAACAGCTTAGCAGGGGATGATTCACTCCTTGTTTTTAATTATACAGCACAATTATGAAGACTGTATTCTGGTCTCCTTGTTTCAGAAAACATTCGAATTAAAGTAAATGTAAAACTTTTAAAATATTAATGCGTATTTATTGAATTATCTGTGAAGATATATGGTATGTACAAGTGAAAAAGTTATATTATTAATATGTTTTCGTTTTTAATGAAGCGATTGTATCGTTTTAACCCAACGCACCTTTCTTACATAATTGATATATATGTATAACCATTAATACAAAATGTTCGTAACCTGGATTTCTTCAATGATTTGTAGTATAAGGAGACATCAGTGTACGGAGTATAGCTCGCAAGGTGAACGGAGTATGGCTTGATTTTTTATTGTGGTGTACGGAGTATAGCGTGATAGTGTCAATAATTTAATGCATATTTACCTCATTCAATCGATTATTTTGGTATTTCGGTTGGTTTGCTTCAGATTAACACATGAGTCCGGTAAAACGACAAAACTAGTCAGTAACTTTAGAAAAGCAGTCAAATATATATACGGCACCAATAATTGAAAATGAATATAATTGCAGCAGCGTTTGAGTTCTAGATTTTCATTGAAATATAAATATATTTTGATTAGTTTATAAAATTGAATTAGAATAGTTTTTGAACTATTGTATGCAGAATTGAAACAATTGAATTTTATGGTATAACGTTTGTTTGTTTGTTTGTTTGTTTGATTTATTAACGTCCTATTAACAGCTATGGTCATGTAAGGACGGCCTCCCATGTATGCGGTGTGTTGCGTGTATGTTGTGCGAGGTGAGTGTACTGGGAGACTGCGGTATGTTCGTGTTGTGTCTTCTTGTATAGTGGAACTGTTGCCTTTTTATAGTGCTATATCACTGAAGCATGCCGCCGAAGACACCAAGCAACTATCTACTGACGCGATCTTGTAATTCCCCAGTACATTTTATGTATTAGTTACAGTGGATATATTGCCTGACACTGATCGTTTTAACACAAGACGAACAAGCAAATCTCCTTCATTATCTTTGCTGACGATAGAGGGACCATCGAGTTATAGGCTTAGTTTGCCGTAGCTAAATACTCTTAAGTGTACTCAGCAGAGCACAAGTATTTTGATTCAACAGTAAATCAACGTTAACGTTGAAGTGAAACGTTGAATAAAGAGTTAATTTATATAAGATTTTGAAAAGTGGGTCAACGTACTAAATTTCAACGTCGGGGTTTGAACATAGAATTTTAGTGTTGATTCAACGTTGTCGAATATTTGCTTATGCAATAGCATATAATTAAGCGTTCCTCAATACCACAAAATAGACAAAAATCACATTCTTTTTTAATGTTTATTTTTAAACTTCTGTGATTTGTGGCACAACATCAACCGGACCTAAACGTTGAATAAATGTTTAGTGACTGCTAGGTATTTATGTAAAAATATAATTTTTGTTTGATTGATTTATTAACGTCCTATTAACAGCTATGGTCATGTAAGGACGGCCTCCCATGTATGCGGTGTGTTGCGTGTATGTTGTGCGAGGTGAGTGTACTGGGAGACTGCGGTATGTTCGTGATGTGTCTTCTTGTATAGTGGAACTGTTGCCCTTTTTATAGTGCTATATCACTGAAGCATGCCGCCGAAGACACCAAGCAACACACCCCACCCGGTCACATTATACTGACAACGGGCGAACCAGTCGTCCCACTCCCTGTATGCTGAACGCTAAGCAGAAGCAGAAACTACCACTTTTATAGACTTTGGTGTGTCTCGGCCAGGGGACAGAACCCAGAGCCCTCCTCACAGGGGCGAACGCTCTACTCAAGGCCAAAAGTGAGGCGGTGCCAAGGGAGGCATTAGGAAAGATAAAGTCAGTTAGAAAGAAGAGAAAAGATAAGATCCTAAATTTAGTCGCCTTTTACGATCATGCAATAGGGGCAGCAGGTACTATTCTAACGCCCTACCTGCAGGGCCTAGGATGATGGTAAAAATATAAAGTTTAAACAATATTCCATGGTCTGATATGAGCAGTGTTTTTAAATCGGTGTAGTGTAGTGGCGAGTATGAAAAATCATTTAAATGAGCAAAATGCTGGATTTCAAAAATCTCAAAATTAATGATATTGCTATATATTTTAATACTGGTCAATTACAACAAACCCAATGCTTTATTAATGATTATAAAACCAACTCTGATAAGTTCTTTAAAGATATCAATTTCCCCAAAAAATAAACACGTATTAAAATGTTTTAAACTCCATACACCTTCTTTGCTTTACACCGTACACACGTTATTTTGAAATTAATATATGTACCGTACACAAGGCGACTAATTCATTATTGAGTACAAATAATGTTGTTATATCGGTCTAATTACAATATTTTAGCGATGATACATATTACTGATATATAATTAAGACCAGTCAGGCCACAAGTGCTTTTAAGTCGATGCCTCAATATAAATGTATGTGTATGAATGCATAAGTATGTTTTTTTAGCTCCCCTACCCGAAGGACAAGTAAGCATATGCTATGGTGCACTGTCCGGCGTCAACTTTTCCATTTGCACTGTCCGGCGTCAACTTTTCCATTTAAATAACTTCTCCAAAACTTGGAGACCTAGAGTCCTGAAATTTGACTTATAGCATGCTGGGATGAAGGACTACAAAGCTTGTTCAAAAGAAGACCTTGATTACCATTCAAGGACACAGGGGTCAATTAGGCTGAAATCTTAAAACGACTTCTTTTTTCATAACCAAGAAGCCTAGAAACCGGATATTAGGACCGTTTGGATAATAAGAAGTTGTTCAAAGATTTTTAGCATATTTGACTCCTGTGACCTTGAATGAAAATCAAGGTTATTCTTTTGAAAAAAAAAACTTGGTGGCCCTTCACCCCAGTATGTGAAGGGCGAAGGGCCATCAAGTTTTTTTCAAAAGAATCACCTTGATTTTCATTCAAGGTCACAGGGGTCAAATATGCTAAAAATCTTTGAACAACTTCTTAATAACCAAACAGCCGTGGGACCTGATTTTGGGCCTGTGGCATACTGGGATGAAGGGCTACCAAGTTTGTTCAAATGATGACCTTGACCTTCGTTCAAGGTCACAGGGGTCAAATAGGTTAAAATTTTTAAACGACTCCTTTTTAATAACCAAGTGGGCTAGAGACCTGATATATGGCATGTGACATGTTGGGCTGAAGCGCTAAAAAGTTTGTTCAAATGAATAACCTTGACTTTCATTCAAGGTCACGGGGGTCAAATAGGCTAAAATATTTAGATGACTTTTTCTTAATAACCAAGAGGCCTAGGAACCTTATATTAGGCCTTTAACATACTGGGATAGAGGGCTACCAAGTTTGTTCAAATAAAGGACATTTACTTTCATTCAAAGTCACAGGGGTCAAATAGGTGAAAATCTTTAAACGACTTCTTCTGAAGAACTGAAAGGCCCAGGATTCTTATATTTGGCCTGCAGCATACTGAGATGAAGGCCTATCAAGTTTGTTCAAAAGAATGACCTTGACTTTGATTCAATGTCACAGGGGTCAAATAGGCTTAATTCTTTAAATACTTCTTGATAACCAAAAGGCATAGGGACCGGATATTGGCCCTGTGGCATGCTGGGATCAAGGGCTACTAAGTTTGTTCAAATGAATTACCTTGACCTTCATTCAATGTCATAGGGGTACAATAGGCTAAAATCTTTAAACAAATTTTTTTAATAACCAAGAGGCAAATGGGTCCTCTAGTGTGCTTAGGAATGATATAAATTCTTAGTTACTCTTTTTGTTAAGTATGAACCATGCATGATTACCAGACTGCAGGTGATCGGGCCCATTGGGCCCTTGTTTCTATCCGTAAGGAATATTCTACATTCATTATTATTATATACAAATGTATATATATTTTTATAAATATCAACAATGCATTCAATTTTCAAAATGAAACAATATCCATCTGTATATTTTTTATGCTTGCTTGCTTCTATTTTCGTGATTTTCTTAAACTTGTAATGTGTTATCTTCATTAAGAAATAGTACATAGTATATAAGATAAATGACAAATTACCATGCACTTAAAATAATATACTTATAATTTAATGCTTTTTGAAACCACTTATGTTTTAAGCTATCATAGTCATCTTTGTCATATCTTTAGTAAGTTAGTATTCACTTTCAGTGGTAACTCGTATTCAACTATGGAATGATAAAATTGTGGATCATCTTTCAAAAATATGTATATATATAAACTCTATAATAATGAAAAAAAGGAGGGGGGGACTAAAATTATAGGCATGTGTAGCGGACTAATTCGTTACATGTATTTCTTTTATCATTATATCAATATTTGACATTCCCTATATATCCTTAGTTATAATGTCTATCCGTCTAATAGACATTCTCAATATATCCTTAGTTATAATGTCTATCCGTCTAATGGACATTCCCTATATATCTCTAGTTATAGTCTCTATCCGTCTATTGGACATTCCTTATATAGCCCTAGTTAAAATATATCAGTCTAATGGAAATTTCCTATAAGAACCTAGTTATAGTCTTTATCCGTCTAATGGACATTCCTTATATAACCCTAGTTACAATACATATCTGTCTAATAGACATTATAAAAACCTAGTTATAATCTCTATACGTCTAATGGACATTCCCTATATATCCCTATAGTCTCTATCCGTCTAATGGACATTCACTATATATTCCTATTGTCTCTATCCGTCTAATGGACATGCCCCTACATGTCACTAGTTATATAAACTTTTCCATCTGATTTTCTTTAAAAAAAATCAGCGTAACTATGTATCTAAATTCTTTGTGTATTTTTATGTGTTCAAAGCAAAAATATACCTTGTTGTATTCAAGCAGAGTTAAAACAAAATGGCGACTGCCCGTCCTTAGAAACGCAAGAGGTTGTCTCAGAAACAAATTATAAAAATAAAAATGTTGAAAAAAGCTTACTATTTTTTTAAATCTCAATTTTTTATTTCTTATCTTGCATTGTCAGCTTAAAGCTACTTCGGAAAAATGGTTTAAGAAGCTGACCTTTTTACATATTGTCATGACAGGTAAAAAATTGTATATCTTGTTTACGTTTAGGTCGAGTTCCAGACCACCTCGAACTTGAAAGCCATACAGACGTTAGGAAGGGGAAGTTTCGACCAGTGGGTATCATCATATATCGTCAACGTCAGCATGGACGGTATTAACTGGAGTTCTGTATTATCAGACGGCAATGTTAAGGTAAATTATGTTTGTTCATTCTATGATGATACTGTAAATTGCGATATTTAGGATGTGATCATATTTTGGCGTATTTGCCGTTTAGCATGAAAGCGCCATAATTAAGCGCACCTTGATTTGACTACATCGGTACCAGAAGCTGAAATTTCACGTTCTTACTTTATATTATTAAGTATGACATTTTATATTTGTACAATACTTATATATGATTTATGTAACAAGGACTGGTCTACTTTTAATAAGCCTCTTATTAACAGCCAGGATCATGTAAGGACGCCCACAATTGTATGTGGTAAGCACATGAAAACAAATGTAAACCCACTAATGGTAAACCATCACAATTTGGCACAAAAGCGCCAACATTTATCGAGGACAAAATATCAAAAGTTACGGTAATTCAATTGAATATCCGTATTGTAGTTGTAAATGACGTAAGCCGATGGTAATTGATCTGATCTTATTAAACACAAGGCTAACACTTTTATCAGTCTGACATCCAGCAATACCCTATATAAAATCAATAATAAAAGTACTTGTGAATCATTCATCTAAACAGTTAAGTACCTATGTGAGTCATTTATGAAATGCTTTAATCGTTTCCTATTTTTTTCATACAGGTGTTTCCCGCGAATAATGACAGCCATACACTCGTAACTAACACGTTGGCAGGGAATGTGGTCGCTAAATTTATCCGGATAATATCCGTGTCCGGAACCAATTACCATTCCATGAGGCTGGAAGTAAAGGGATGCCCGGTATTGTCAAGTAAGTATTCAAAATAAAACGAAATTATTGAAATAACATAATAATAACAAGAGGTCAATGGGCCTTTACGGTAGCCTTTACGGTCACCTAATATTTGTTACAAATTAGTGCATATTAACTTACATTATCAGGTTCACAAGTTTCAATAATTATTATCGCAAAGGACAATAACTCCATAATTAGGTTAGAGTCGAATGAAGCTGATTTTCGAACTTGTCCGAGATCTTTCCAATGTTAATCTACATACTAAGTTAGCTCGGTTTATATTTACTCAAGTTATCATGTTCACAAGGTTGAATAATAATTATTATTGCAAAGGGCAATAACATCATTAATTACAGTCGAATCACGAATAACTCGTCTGACATCTTTCCAATGTTAGTCTATACACAAAGTTTCATTAAGCTCGGTTTCTATTTACGCAAGCTATCACGTTCACTATGAACAATAATAATTATTAGAGCAATGAACAATTGCTCCATAAATTACAGTCGAATCAAGCTGATTATCAAACTCGTCTGAGATCTTTCCAATGTTAGTCTACACACAACGTTTCATTAAGCTTTTAAATGATTTTAAAGAATACCATTCAGAGAATTATTTTAAAACAACATACTGCTAAGCATGGTCCCCCGCTATACTGTTGATATCATAAAATGTGTTCAGTTACCTTCCAAATTGTCAAATTTACATGAATATTTCTTGTTCTTGCGTGCCACGCTTCACACATTCCTAATTTCAGCTTATCAATATATAATGTTGATATCATCGCCACATATAATGAGGCATTCGAAATCTGACCTAGATCAACGATCACCATGTTTGTAGAGCGAGCTACAATTATAGCTACATCCGGTTGGGTACAGTAATGGTTATTTTATAAATATTACAGTATTCAATTGTTTTCGATACAGGGTTGACTGCGCTACTGTACTTGCCACCCCGAACCCGGCTTTGCCAGTCGATTGAGGTACACTTAAAACACTAGCCGTAGCTGATCGAAAATCGACATCAAAAGGCTAATTAAAAACGAGGCCCAGGGGACCTCTGCCATTCGTCTGCATTTTTATTTATTATCACAAAAACTAGCAATATTGACGACACGATTTGCTTAATTTTTAATCACCACTATATAAGGATGCTGTTAATGGCATATGCATATGAGTGTTATAAATGCTAAGTATCAGAGAAGATAATTTGTTTAAATTAGCGTCCTATTAACAGCCAAGACCATGAAAGGACGGTCAACCATATATGGTGCGGTGTGTACCGTGTATCCGTGTTTGTGTCTTGTATAGTGGAACTGTTGCCCTTTTATAATGCTATATCACTGAAACATATGCCGTCGAAGACGCCAAGCAAACACATAACACTCGGTCACATTATAGTGATAACGGGCGATTAATTTTAAAACCCCACCTGCAGGGTAAAACTTTGTAACTGATAACAGTTATTTTTGAATTAAGCTTGTGAGTGGGTCATGAATTATAAAATATCTTATTTTCGAGTATACTACTCGTAGCAGTTCGTATCGTTTTCCACTATATTAGAGAACACATAACCAGGATTTTAAAAACATAATTACATATCATATCATTATTCGCGAGACATTCAATTTGATTAATATACAGATTTTAACAACCAATCCGTTCAAAGATTATAAGGATCTGTATACTAATCATATTGAATGTTTGATATAATATTTGTGCGAAAAATATGTATATGTATCGTTAAAATCAAGGGGTTTAAGTGTTTGGGGAAAGGAACATAATGTTTTCATAATAAGGATCTACAAATATTTCCAAACAAAACAATATCAATGATAGAACCAATATTACCCGTTACATAAGATTATAATTTCAAAAAGGAGACAGGCGTTTGTATGTGTTAATGTGGGTAAATTCAGGTATATTTTCCAACAGTATGCGGTTGCTGTGCCTACGATTTGGTGTCCGGGCCTTATGGGGTGTCTAACGATGCGTTATCAGCTTCTTCTACCCATAGCACTTGTCTTCTACAGGAAGTCAGATTCAATAGTTCCCGGGGGTGGTGCCCAGCCGATACTGGAGACGGACATTATATACAGGTAATATTATAAGTTATTTACTATTTACAAAAACATAAAAGCATGGCAATATCTTCCATGTCACGCAGCAGTATTATATATCAGATTGTGAAGTTAAATGTATTTCCCGGATGCAGTATCCTAAATGGATATTTTTATACCGAATCATTGTGTATACCCTTACACCAGATATTGCCACTAGCGAAGCCGTGAATGGACGACACACCGATGGGTTTTACAAAAAGTTCACAATATATACCTTTTGACTGTATCTATCTCGTATAGGCTTATTATATATGAATATATTCTCTAAATGAGCCAATATCTTGAAATACTGCTATACGAATACCGAAAACGTGTTGACTGGTAGTGGATTCTAAACGCCAGAAAAGTCATTGTAATAAATGATTTACACGTCCTTGTTATCTATTTGATTAATAAATAAGTTGTAATATGACATATGCATTCATACAGTGTGCATTTTGCTTTGATTTCTTTCTGAATGAAACATCAAATGAAAATGGTCAGGTGTGCGGCGTATTATTTTTGAGTGTACTGCGTATTGATTTGTTGGTAAAAATGTACAGCATGTTGGTTCATATACATATAATTTGTAGGTAATGGAAGCACAAGTGACACTTAATTAAGAATTAAGAAGTAGTTATGTGATTTTATAACTTCTAATTTATCAGATATGAGAGAGCAATTACCCGTATACGGCAAGTTAATCCGATGTTCAGCAATATACGTTAAAAACATCGTGATTCGTCTTCAGCTGATGAGTTGTTACGGATGGAAAACTGCACACGACGACGGACAACACACGATGACGAAGAGTCATCCGAATCCAAGATAATCTTTGGTCAGATGACATAATAATGGAAGAAAACACAACACGAATAATTATACAGCCTTCATAATCATCCAGACATACACAATAAATATTGAGAACTTTTAACAACATTCGAATGTGATTAATTGATAAACACTTGTTTTCTTTTGTCACAACTTGACGTTTAGCGAGGTGATATTCATATCCTTGCCTTTAGCCATCTCGAAAAATGGTTCGTTGTACAAATAATCACTAAGAGAGGTAACGATTCTTGTTTACTTCTAGGTCGAGTTTCAGACCACCTCGAACTTGAAAGCCATACAGACGTTAGGAAGGGGAAATAACAATCAGTGGGTATCATTGTATAGCGTCAACATCAGCATGGACGGAATCAACTGGAATTCTATCTTAACAAACGGCGATATTAAGGTAGCTCCATACTTTTGGACAAACCCATGTCATTTTTTTCTAACAGTTCTTATTTTCTAGCATTTTTCATGTAGATTTCAAATCTGTAAAGATAAATGGGTGTTCTCAAACTACTTTTTGAGATATTTGAGCTTGAAATATACCATCCATGCAAATTTGCTGGCCGAAAATAGAAAAAAATCGTAAAATTATGTTTTCTGTAATATTAGGGTGAATGTAGTCTCGATCCTGTTGATTTTTTGTCCTAAATTTCTAACGATAGAACAATATACAAAACTCTTGTATTTTTACAAATGCTAACTAATTTTTGTTATTTTCCAGGACCGTTTCTATACGTAATTATCATGTTTTGCCATATTTTCGCCCGTAAAAAATCAATGAATAGGCCAAAAAGGAAATAAAAACCCCATGTCAATTTCACAATATTTGTATATGATAGGCCAAAGATAATTTATTTTTTAAAATATCATATAAAAACATGGGGTCCTCGATCAAAATTTCACAATTTTGTAAGCTTGAAGTTTGTAACTCACAACCCTACCCCCATTTCATCCAGTGCTAAGATGGGTCATATTTGACTATTTTTCTAAAATCATGCCGCAAAAAAACATTCCACATCAGTTCATATGTTTTGTGATAGTATATCTGGTTTATGTCTGTTTGTTTTTATAATTTTCTCCAAATTTTGTGTTTAAAGGAAATCCGTATGCGATTTTTTATAATTCCGGAATTTCGGTCCGGCAGGGTCCCTTCTTATCATTTATAGCGACGAACGGCACTTCCGGTGTTTGAAAATCCATTCCCATTTACGACTGGGAACGCAAAAACCTCAGAAATTGCATATGATTTTCACTGCTTCTATTTGATTTATTTAATAATTTTAAACATTAAATTTATATGTAGACAATTTTCACATATTGAAAAAATATTCAAGTGGGATGTCGTGGCGTATCGGAAACCATTCTGGAATTCAAAAACGTAAATTGCGATATTTCCGGTATAGCGTCATATGAATTGGCGCGGTTTTCAAAAGTACAGACCTACCTTAACAGCCATGATCATATTTGTTATTTCAATGATAATAACGTAAATTGCGATATTTTGAATGTGGTCATATTTTGGATTATTATTCGTTTGGTATGAAAGCACCACAATTAAGCACACAAAGATTCGGTATCAAAAGCTGAAATCTCATTTTCTTACTCTATATGGGTGGCCCTGCAGGTAGGGCATTATATTGGACCTGCTGCCCCTATTGCATGATCGTAAAAGGCGACTAAATTTAGGATCATATCTTTTCTCTTCTTCCTAACTGACTTTATCTTTCCTAATGCCTCCCTTGCCACCGCCTCACTTTTGGCCTTGAGTTGAGCGTTCGCCCCTGTGAGAAAGGCTCTGGGTTCTGTCCCCTGGACGAAACACACTATAAAAGATGTAGTTTCTGCTTAGCGCTCAGCATACAGGGAGTGGGACGACTGGTTCGCCCATTGTCAGTATAACGTGACCGGATGGGGTGTGTTGCTTGGTGTCTTCGGCGGCACATACTGACAAGGGGTCAACCAGTCGACCTACTCCATGTATATGCTGATCTCAAAGTAGGAGCAGAAACTTCCACTTTTATAGACGTTGGTGTGTCGCTGACAGGGAATAGACCTAACATAGGCTAGCCTTCAACAAAGGGCTAAATGTTAGGCGATGCCAAGGGGAACCTCAGGAAGAGAAAAGTTAGGAAGAAGAGAAAAGATAATATCCTAAATTCTGTCGCCATTAACGATTATGATATAGGTATTGAGTACAATTCTTATGCCGATGTTTGCACAAGTGATTTATAAAAATGTTCAAATTGTTTCCTATATTTCATACAGGTGTTTCCGGCGAATAGTGACAGACATACACTCGTAACTAACAAGTTGGCAGGGAATGTGGTCGCTAAATATATCCGGGTAATATCCGTCTCGGGAGAGTGGTACCGATCAATGAGACTGGAAGTAAAGGGATGCCCAGTAACGAATATGTCTGGCAAGTGTCCGAAATAAAACGAAATGATTAAAACAGCGCCAAACTGCAGTCATATTAAAATGATATCCGTTTGATAAAGGATCTGGTTACCGTTATGTATGTCTGGCAAGTGTCCGAAATAAAACGAAATGATTAAACGCCAAACTGCAGTCATATTAAAATGATATCCGTTGATAAAGGATCTGGTTACCGTTATGGTTTTGATACTGTAATGCAACCTGTCGTGTGATGCGTGTATATGTGTTTTGGTTTTACGTACAGTGGAACTTTTTCTCGCTTTATAATGCTATCCCACTGTAGCATATGATACACTGAATAGCTCAAACCATTTATAATGTGACCGGGTGGGGTGTGTTGCTTGGTGTCTTCGGCGGCATGCTTCAGTGATATAGCACTATAAAAAGGGCAACAGTTCCACTATACAAGAAGACACTACATGAATATGCCGCAGACTCCCAAAACACGCACCTCGCACAATATACACGCTACACAACGCATACATGGGAGGCCGTCCTTACATTACCATAGCTGTCAATAGGACGTTAATTAATCAAACAAAAAAACAAAATTCTAATCTTAAAATATGTTATAATAATGATACAACTTTGTTGGTCCGATTGGAAACTTGTGAATGGATCATAAACTGTACATATTTGATTACATACATATTCATGAATACATAACCAGGCTGTTAAGTGCATTTACAATTTGTATTTTAAATTCATAGAATTAGTCGGGAATTATATGAAAAAAATATTATAATAGTGTTTGAGGAAAGAATATATTTTCATAATAAGAATATATATTATCAAATTATGACTTCAAAAAACGGGCTTTTGCCAAAGTTTGTAAATATGAGAAACTTCTGGAATATTTTCAAACAGGACATGGTGCATGTGACTACGATTTGGTGACTGGGCCTTATGGGGTGTCTGACGCCGCTCTATCAGCTTCATCTACACATAGCACATGTCGCATACAGCACGTCAGGTTCAATAGTTCCAGGGGCTGGTGCCCAGTCGATACCGAAGACGGACATTACGTACAGGTAATACAAATTATTTAGTATGAAACAAGCTTAATGGTCATCTGACTACCTTGGCATCAATATATTACATATTATTGTTGTCTGTACAATGCAATACAATACTACTCAATAAATAATAAATACATGAATTAATCATTTCAAATATTTCATAATACATTCATAGTTATCGTCTGTACAATACATTTATGCACAATATTTAGCAAATGCCTTATTCAAGGATTTAGCAGTCTGTCTCTGATACTTTTTGCGTACAAGATGTATTTCCATGTTTTGGATTTAATTTTCACTGCATAATGCTCCAAACAAAAAGCATATTCGTTTCACACAGATATTCATCCATGGAAAAAAAATCTGCCTTACATCAGAATATATGGAGCACTATACAACTAAATGCAGTTCATCGTCCAACACACGTACACCGTTATTTTTACACAGAATGAGCATTTTCTATCAGCCCTGTCCAAACCGTGCCATTTTCCACTTTATATGACTAAATTATGGTTACCACATCTAAATCTGGCAAGAGCTGACCTTAGATTTCTATCCGTCAGTATTAACAGGTCTTTACAGGCTCTACCAGTGACTTAATTTTACGAGAGGTAACAAGTTTACTGTTTTTGCTTAGATATGAAATATGTCTGTAGGGCGCCGTCCTGCAAGCTTCGTTTCAGTTCCGACAAGAAAAGATCTGCGTTACCAATGCCCTGCTGTACCCACAAATGACCAAAACCAAGTTCGTTTAGTAATATCTTTACCCTTGTTGCCCAGGTGACTCTGCTGGCATCATCAAGGTTAAATAACATGGAGTTACAGTCTTTAGGATATCTGATATGTGACGTACGCAACAATTGCAACCAGTACTTCACATATGGTCAAGTGCCCTAAATTCGTCAGGGACCTGTTTTCGTCATGTTTTCAATTTTGTTTATATCTCATGAACTATTGCGTGATTTCATAAAGAGTGTCGTCTGCCAAATAAGATTTGATCAAGGAAGATTTGTCATGCTTAAAAAAGATTGTGTGCTATAACCAAGTGATTTTATAAAAACGATGTAGCAATATACCCCAAAATGAAGGTATTTTCTTAAGTCCATTTTAAATGAAACTTTAAAACACTACCGTCAGCGTTTGACTGTCCACGTGCACTGATCAGCAGTATGTCAACAAAGTACCGGAAGTCACGTGTCTGATCATGTGATTCATAGCCCAGATTTTGGGTTTTTACAAATTATTTTGGCGATTCAACTTACCCGAAATTTTTGGTGCGGTACTGTTGAAAACATAACGTTATTCTATGTAAACAGAGGTGTTCACCACTTTCCATGACCAAGAGGTTTAAAGACATAAAATCGATGTAACAACAAGAAATTTTCAGCTTAAATACGATCTCACAAGCGCCTGCTGCTCAACATTTATTCGGAGTTATCTCAATTTTCGTAATAAGCCAAGCAGCCCCCCCCCCCCTGACAAAAATAGTAGGTCCCTATTGTGTCGGCCAACATCCAACGACCGGCGGGTAGAAATCTTCCATATCGCGATATATAAATAACTAATTGATAGACAACTTGTGGTACAAGTTGTTACATTAACAAATAACAGAAAGGAGAAACCAGCAGCTAAATTCAAAACACAATTTAATTATATATACAATATTATACAGAGATGGTTTACAATGTCTAAAGTAATTGGTGGTGGTACAAGAGTAGTACGATGATTTAAAGTGTTACTTATCTGTATGCGAATGTCCTGGTATAATCCTTGGTCCTTCCAGGTTTCAAATTAACAATAATCACCAATCCACAAGGAAATTGAATGTCCACCGATGATTTGTAAAGTTCCAGGCAATATGAATAAATCCACACAAAGTGTTGTAATAATCCACAGATAAAGTCACAATAGCTCTCCCAATAGAATCTTATATGGCGCTGTACAATTCTTGATATGTCTTATTACAGGTCTCATTACAGTTCTGATTAGCCTTGGGCAGCTGGAGTATATATAGCTAAACCCTAATTCAAGAATACTGGAGAACCCTCTACTTCTAGAAATATCTAACTAAAAACAGTAAACAAATAAACACACAGAACTTTCTGGAAATAGATCATTCTAGATCTCTACTTATAATCAACATGTTTACAAACATATTTGTTTATACATGATTATATTCTAGAAAGTTCTATAACCTAAATCAATGATATGACCTTTATAGGATGTATTGATAAAAAAACCTATAGTATCCCTTATCCCATAACTACATGTATTTAGTGTCATACATAACACACCCCTCCTTAAAGAAAAGAAAGTTTTCTTGAAAAGGAAACTTTCTTCAAATATTAAGTCATATTTAAATCCTTGATAAAGCATCAGCCAGAATATTGTCTTTCCCTTTGATATGTTTGATGTCAAGATTGTACTCTTGCAAAGTCAAACTCCACCTGAGAATTCTTTGATTTTTGTTTTTCATTTTCCCAATGAATGTCAAAGGGTTGTGGTCGGTGAAGACCAACACAGGCACAACTGTAGTGCAGAGATACACATCAAATTGGTTCAAGGCCAAAATCAACGCTAAACATTCTTTCTCAATTGTGGAATAATTTCTCTGGTGTTTGTCAAATTTTTTCGAGAAGTAACAAATTGGATGGTCAATTTGTTCAGTACCTTCCTGCATCAAAACAGCACCAACACCTACATCACTGGCGTCAACAAACAGTTTAAACTGTTTATTAAAATCTGGAGCAGTCAGAACTGGTGAGTTTGATAGTATGGCTTTCAATTTCTCAAAGGCAGACTTACATTCGTCTGACCAGACAAATTTGACATTTTTCTTTAACAAAGCAGTAAGTGGAGCTGCTATAACAGAGAAATTTTGACAAAATTTTCTGTAGTATCCAGCCATACCAAGAAATCTCATCAGCTCTCTCTTGCCTCCAGGAGTTGGAAAATCTATAATTGATTCTACTTTGGCCTGAACAGGTTTAACCTGCCCCTGTCCTACAACATGGCCTAAAAATTCAACAGTTGCATGACAAAATTCACATTTCAATAAGTTTACAGTCAATTTCATGGTAGTGAGTCTTTCGAAGAATTCACGAATCCCGCGTAGATGGTCTTCCCACGTGTCGTGGTAGTTGATGACGTCATCAATGTATCCATCACAGCCTTCCAGGTCTGATATCACGCTGTTAAGAAGACGTTGAAATGTTGCCGGGGCATTCTTCATACCAAACGGCATAACTTTGTACTGGTACAAACCTTGTGAGGTTACAAATGCCGACACTTCTTTAGCTCTTTCTGTTAATGGCACCTGCCAATATCCTTTCAACAGGTCAAACTTGCTTACGTACTTGGCTTTGCCAACTTTGTCAATACACGAGTCAAATCCTTGGAATTGGATAAGAGTCTGTTTTACTGACAGAGTTTACTTTTCTGAAGTCAGTACAGAACCGGTATGTCTTGTCTGGCTTTGGTACCAGAACACATGGAGAGCTCCATTCACTTTTGCTTGGTTCAATAATATCATTGTCCAACATGTATTGAATTTCTTTCTTTAAGTGTTCTTCTTTCAAAGGATTGACACGGTAAGGATGTTGCTTGACAGGTGGCGCATCGCCTACATCCACGTCGTGATAGATAGCATCTGTTTTGCCTGGTGTATCCGGAAACAAATGTTTATACTCAAGTATCAAATCTTTAAGTTCATTGCGTTCTTTTTCCGATAGATGACATAGTTTCTTGTCCAAGTTCGCGAGCACATCTGAATTCCTTAACTTAACACCACAGTCTAAACCTACATCTTGTACACCACCATCTAAGTCTAATTTACAAATATCAGCTGTACTTACACTTTGTGATGGTACAGAGGCCAAAGTAGCAATAGGTTGAGAGGTCTTGCTCTCTTCTCTATCTACATATTCCTTAAGCATATTAACATGACATAATTGAGTTTTCTTGCGCCTCCCTGGAGTTTGTACAATGTAGTTAACATCATCGACCTTTTTCTCAACAATATAAGGTCCAAAATATCTAGCTTGCAAAGGCTGACCCGGTATTGGTAATAGAGCCAAAATTTTGTCACCTGGATCAAAACTTCTTACACGGGCATCTTTATCATACCATGTTTTCATTTTGGTTTGAGTAACGGCCAAATTTTCTTTTGCCAGTTCACATGCCCTTGTCAACCTTTGATTAAAGTTAGACACATACTCTAAGAGATTCACTTTAGAATCTTCGTCCAAAATTTTGTCTTTCAAAATTTTCAAAGGACCACGTACAGTATGTCCAAACACAAGTTCTCAAAGGGACTGAAGCCAAGAGATTCTTGTACAGATTCTCTAACGCCAAACAACAACATGTGTATACCTTCGTCCCAATCTCTTTTGTTTTCAAAACAATAAGATCTCATCATATTCTTCAATGTCTGATGAAAACGTTCTAAAGCACCCTGAGACTCTGGATGATAAGCACTAGACTTATATTGCTTGATCTGGAGCTGGTACATGACTTGTTGAAAAATACCAGACATGAAATTTGAACCTTGGTCCGACTGGACAGCTTTTGGAAGACCAACCAATGTAAAGAATTTAACCAAAGCCTTGACTATGTTAGGGGCTTTAATATTCCTGAGTGGAATGGCTTCAGGAAAGCGTGTGGAAGCACACATAATAGTTAAAAGATACTCATTCCCAGACTTAGTTTTGGGTAGAGGACCTACACAGTCTATAATGACTCTACTAAATGGTTCCTCAAATGCTGGAATGGGGTGCAAAGGGGCAACAGGGATTTTCTGATTAGGTTTCCCTACCACCTGACAAGTATGACAAGACCTACAAAAATCAGCCACATCCCGTTTCAACTTGGGCCAAAAGAAGTGATCTAAGATCCTGTTATAAGTCTTGGTCACACCTAAATGCCCTGCCATAGGTACGTCATGAGACAAACTTAGAATATCTTGCCTATACCTCGGTGGGACAACTATTTGATTGACAACCTTCCAGTCTTCCTCGGGAGACACATCAGGGGGGGCGCCACTTGCGCATCAACACACCTGACTGACGGAAGTAACAAACCGGGACTTTCTCAGCCTCTTCCTCACTCAAAGCCCGATTACACAATAAGGAGATTTCAGGATCTTTCTCCTGTTCTACTATAAGCTCCTCTCTAGACAAAGATGATTTACTCATCATGTCAGACAAAGAAGTACCCTTGTTAGGAACAACTCCATCACTATCAAAGTCTACAGGATTGCTCAAAAGATCACACTTGCCCCCGATATCCTCTATATCATGAGCCAAGAAAGTGTCACCTAACCCTGGACTATAATGATCCTCAACCACTGCAACATCAGAAACCTTCTTACTCATTGAACGAGTTACAGCACAAGAAGGGAAAATACCAGGAAATTCCTGTTGAATAGTCTCAGCATCATCTGTTTTATCAGGGATACTGGACACTAAGGGATCTACCCTAACTTTCTCTCCAGCCAAGTCATTGCCTAAAATGAGCGACACGCCCTCTATGGGAAGTTCCGGTCTAACACCAATTGTGACAGGCCCAGTAACCAAGTCTGACTTTAAATAAACACAATGGAGAGGCACATTAACAAAACCTAACTCTACACCTTGAAGCAAAACACTACTACCACATGAGGTCTCCTCAGACAAAGGCACTACGCCATCTAATATCAAAGAATGAGAAGCCCCAGTATCTCGCAAAATCTTCACAGGTTTCAAGTTGGTAATATCACTAGTAAGTGAAACAAAACCTTCAGAAATGAAGGGAGAGTACTTCTCCAAGACACTATCAGACTCTGAGCTCTTAATCTCAACAGACACTTTAGAATCTTCCACAATATCACTAAGTTTCTGACTAGGCTTTGACATAGCTAACACAGAAGGAACTGACTGTTTACGCCTTTGCTCCTTACGCTGGAGAGAATAACATTCAGACATAATATGTCCTACTTTCTTGCAGTAATTACAAACAGGATCAGAAGGAGACCCCACACCTGCCCTATGATCTGTTTTAGAATCAGACTTAGTCTTATCACCTAATTTAGGTTTGTCGTTAGAAGGGCCACTAAAGGTTGGGTTCCTAGGCTGACCAAATTTACTAGTACCTGTGGTACTGTTTTTGTCTTGAGAACTGTTTTTAACAAATGAGCCTTTGTGGGTGAGAGCGTAATCATCAGCCATTGTAGCTGCTTCACTAAGTGTTTCAACTTTTCTCTCATCTAAATGAGTTTTTATGTTTATGTGGACACAACGTTTAAACTCCTCTATCAACAATAATTGCCTCAATTTACCGAAATCCTCATCAATTTCTTTAGAATCACACCACCTATTAAATAATTGTTCTTTTTCTCTGGCAAATTCTACATGAGTTTGTTCATCTCTCTTTCTCGAGTTTCGAAATTTCTGGCGGTAAGCCTCAGGAACTAACTCATAAGCATTCAAAATAGCTTTCTTGACCACTTGGTAATTTGAAATGTCATCTACAGATAAAGAAGAATAAATGTCTCTAGCTTTACCTATCAAGACACTTTGAAGAAGCATTGTAAGCTTATCTTCAGGCCATTTCATACTATCAGCTATTTTCTCAAAATGCAGAAAATACTTGTCAACTTCTTTCTCTTGAAAAGGAGGAACTAACCTAATGTTTCTACTGACATCAAAACCTCTGTTTCCTTGTAAACCCCTAAAAGTTAGATTACTTGAACTGTCTTGAGAAGCTAGCTCTAATTCTTTCATTCTAAGTTCTGTTTCAGCTTGAATTTTCTGCTTCTCTAGCTCTAACATCTGATCTCTCTCAATTTCTTTTTTCTCTTAACTCTCTTTCTTTGTCTATTTCTTTTTCTCTTAACTCTCTTTCTTTGTCTATTTCTTTTTCTCTTAACTCCTTTTCTATTTCTCTTTCTCTCATTTCTTTCTCTATTTGTTTCATTTTCATTTCATGTTCAAGTTCCATTTGTCTAATTTGGATTTCTGAAGTGACTGTTTCCTCTATGCTATCTAATGCACTAGAGTCAAATTTGCCATTGTCAACAAAATATCTTATAATTACATTCCTAATTTCAGCTTTCCTCAAATTAGTTTTGATAGTAAGGCCTAAATGTTTACCCAATAACAGTAAATCCTTCTTACTAACTTGCAAAAGAACTTCCAGGGATGGTGCTTTAACAAACTGTTCTACCTGCATAGTAGTCATATTTATCTAGCTGTTGGTTTCAAATGTAAACTCAAAGTTTGTACACAAATTTTGAAAATTTCTTAATTGATTTTTCAAAGTTAGATTCCACAAATAAAATATCGATTTCGGACACGAGCCCCCAATTCTGTTACATTAACGAATAACAGAAAGGAGAAACCAGCAGCTAAATTCAAAACACAATTTAATTATATATACAATATTATACAGAGATGGTTTACAATGTCTAAAGTAATTGGTGGTGGTACAAGAGTAGTACGATGATTTAAAGTGTTACTTATCTGTATGCGAATGTCCTGGTATAATCCTTGGTCCTTCCAGGTTTCAAATTAACAATAATCACCAATCCACAAGGAAATTGAATGTCCACCGATGATTTGTAAAGTTCCAGGCAATATGAATAAATCCACACAAAGTGTTGTAATAATCCACAGATAAAGTCACAATAGCTCTCCCAATAGAATCTTATATGGCGCTGTACAATTCTTGATATGTCTTATTACAGGTCTCATTACAGTTCTGATTAGCCTTGGGCAGCTGGAGTATATATAGCTAAACCCTAATTCAAGAATACTGGAGAACCCTCTACTTCTAGAAATATCTAACTAAAAACAGTAAACAAATAAACACACAGAACTTTCTGGAAATAGATCATTCTAGATCTCTACTTATAATCAACATGTTTACAAACATATTTGTTTATACATGATTATATTCTAGAAAGTTCTATAACCTAAATCAATGATATGACCTTTATAGGATGTATTGATAAAAAAACCTATAGGAGTTATCTCCCTTATCCCATAACTACATGTATTTAGTGTCATACATAACAAAGTAAAAAAAAATATACATTTGTGTTGATAAAATTGGTACATTTTATTTCTTTCTGGTTTGTTGATATACGGAAGATTTGATTACCATGACGAATAATGGTCCTTCAAGGGTAGTTGTACATATAGGTCACGTGTAAAGGGAATCGATCAAGCTAGTTTATTTTAAGTGTATGTTGTATTTCAAATAGTTTTTGTTGGTTTCGATAGACCACCTCTGATTCCATTGGTATTTTATTTGATGGCTAACTGAATTGAGGGTTTGATATCAGTGTATGGTAGTTTGAAATCTGTTTCATCCTTATCTGTTGACCGTGGACATTATTTTAGCGCATTATATTGATTTTAAACGCATAAGAAATAACGTATTACGATGTTTCGACATGTACTCCTTGTTCCAATCATCTCAAAGAAATCGGCATTTAAAAAAAAATTATGAACGTTTTCCTATCTTATCATCGTACCAACATTGTATCGTTTTATCAATATTGCGCGTTACAGAAGAATTTAAATTGTGTTTTCACAAAGACCGGAGACACCAGGCAACACACTTAGCTCTCTGTCACATCATACTGACAACGAACGTACAATACTGCCGAGCGCTAAACAGGAGCAGAAAGTAACACTTCTGTAGACTCAGATGGTCCTTTCCCAGGAAATAGTTCCCTAATAACACCGCTTCACACTTAAATATATTGCAACGTCATGAGAACTTTAATAACAACATTTGAATTTGATTAATTCACAAATATTTATTTTCTTTTGTCATAGCTGGACGTATAGCGAGGTGATATTCATATTATTTTGAATTTGCCTTTAGCGACCTCGAAAAATGGTTTGCGCAGCTGATTATTATACAAGTAGTCATTAAGACATATAACTCTTCTTGACAATGTTTTATTTTCAGGTCGAGTTTCAGACCACCTCGAACTTAAAAGCCGTACAGACGCTAGGAAGGGGAGATTTGGACCAGTGGGTATCGTTGTATAGCGTCAACATCAGTATGGACGGAATCAACTGGAATTCTATCTTATCATACGGCGATGTTAAGGTGAAATATACATCTTAAATGATCAAGCCGTATATTTTGCCAATCTAATTTATCAAGAAAACCCTTTGACAAAAACAGCATCCATTGATACATAAAATAAGTAATAAACCGTTGATTTATTTCTAAAATCCGAAATATACTTTTTAACAGTAAACGACAAATTAAATGTGGTGTTTAATTATTGCAAGGCCCTGGTTGTTAATAGAATGTTGATTCATTCAGTCAAACAAATTTAATACGAGTTATTTATGAAATTCTAAAATCGTTTACTATATTTTATACAGGTGTTTCCCGGGAATACTGACAGTCATACACTCGTAACGAACACGTTGGCAGAGAATGTATTCGCTAAATCTATCCGGATAATATCCGTCTCCGGAAAATCCTACCGATCTATGAGACTGGAGGTAAAGGGATGCCCAGTAGCGAATATGTTAAGTAAGTATTCGAAATTAAATCAAATGATCAATAGATACAGCAAGAGGCCCAGATGGCCTAAACGGTCATCAGACAACCTAAGCATCAGTCTTATAAAAAGTAATTAGATATGGTATTATGTTGGCCATATTGAATTTGAGAACAACACAAAATTTGGTCAAGACCATATCGGAATGATTTGAAGCAAATTTAAGCTAAATATCAACGGTAGAACCTCAGATGAAGTTCAGGATAAGTTTTCCAAGCTGATGTGGTCATCTTTTATATCGGATCAACTTAAAAAATAACAACACTTGGTCGGGACCATGTCAGGCTTTAGAACTGGAGAAGAAATTGATTACAAGGTGTCCATCTTGGATTTTAGATCGACCCGCTAACTAACAAGACATTGTCATTCAAGCGACAGTTTATTTGTTGGTTTGTTTGTTTGATATTTAACGTCCTATTGATAGCTACGTTTATGTAAGAACGACCTTTCTTGTATGCGGTGTGTAGGGTGTGTGTAGTGCGAGGTGCTTGTTTCGGGAGACTGTGGTATGACAAATATCAGTTCAATCGCACTGGCACAACTTAAGATGTTCAAAATCTGTTTTGAAGATGTCACTGTGGCGGCCATCTTGGATTAAGAATCGAACCAAGAATAACATTTTTTGATCGGGACATTGTCAGAAACATTCCATGCAAGTTTCAGCTAAATCATGATTGAAGCACTTAAGAGGAAGTTTAAAATGTGCTTTCAACAATGCGGCTTCTTGGATTTCGGATCGATCCGAAAAATTAACAACACTAAGTCGAAATGTTAGAATTTGAAAGATTACAAACGGCGGATGTCGACGGACGAAACATGATGACTACAGCTAGGTCATCTAAACCCGTCGTAAAAACAACGCAAAACTAAAGGCTTACTAAAATGATATCCTTATCATCAATGCGTATGAAAAAGGATCTGGCAATACTTCGTTTGGTCCACGTTCAGATTACATTTCTATTTGTCAAATTACTGCTTCCAGAATCGTTATTGAAATGGAATTTCAGGGGACGAGATTTTCCCTGTGCGTAGTCATCTAGTCCAAAGAGTACAACAAAGCTAAATAAAGATGTATACGACAATTGTTTTCAATTTAGTACCTACATCTTTATATGTTCATTGAAATGTTTGATCTTGCGTTTTTGTATATAAAACACCAGTGTTTCACCAAACCAGGCTTGTCCGAACCCAGCTGAAGTCAGGGTTCAAATGCCCGACCAAAGGGTTCTCCATGAGCACTACCATTCAGTGTATAAATGGTAGAACTTGTTTCTTAATCAATGTAACATAAAGAAAGATTTTCAATGTGTTCGATTATTTTTTAATCATTTTTTTTTCTAATTTTTTCATGCTTTTAACAGGTACTTGTAACAAATGGACAGAAAGACTCGGATCCGCAGGTGATGTGTTTTCAGTCCTTGAGGAAACGAACGCAGCGAACCATATATGGTGTGGCAGGATGTGTTCTAGACAGTGGGGCTGTGATAGTTTTGTTTTTTATTTTGGTTCAAACAACTGTAAGCTACTAAAGTCAACCTCCGATATCATATATACATATTGTACAACAATGGACCTCGAGAATGTTTGGTACTACATACAAATATAGAACAAGAGGCTCATGGGCCTTAACAGTCATTTACTTATTGAATAGCATACAGTCGTAGCTAACGATTAAGACCATACGGAGGAATCCTTACCCGATTTGTTTGTTTGTTTGATTAATTGATTTCCTATTAACAGCAAGGGTCATGTAATGACGGCCTCCCATGTACGAAGTGTGTTGCGTGTATGTGTGCGAGGTGCGTGTTTTGGGAGACTGGTATATTTACTTGTTGTATCTTTTCGTATAGTGGAACTGTTGCCCTTTTTATAGTTCTATATTACTGAAGCATGCCGCAAAGACACCAAGCAACACACCCCTCCGGTCACATTATACTGACAACGGATCACTGCTGTAGACAACGAGAGAACAAAGTTGGACATGTTGGGCCGCACATGGAACTTGTTGATTAGAGGAATGAAGAGTAAATTTCGAGAACCTCCCAAAACAACGCAGAAAGGCGTAAGGGATTTCCTGGCAAGTCAAATGAAAATGGATGAATAGCTTCTTTTGTTACTCACAGCTGTCCATTGCCTCCCAGGAGGTTCAAAAAAATCGGAATATTATCTTTAGACTCAGTAGCTTACTCCATAGTGACGATATCATGAACGCAGCTTATAAACTTCACAAGGGCTCGGGATTTTGAGTGGTGCCTGATCTCCTTAATAGTGTAAGCAAGCGCCTGGCCTCGTTACTGGAGAAGCGATAGAGGATGTCTCCTCAAGAGAAGAATAGATACAGATCAGTCTACTTACTTAAAAGACTTGCCATGTGTTGTCTTGGTGGAGAAAAGACATTAATTATGATATTTAATTATCATTATCACCACTCAATAAACATCATCATTATAGCTACAGCTGTGTGCACACTAACATCATCACTCAATTAGCATCAACATTACCATGATCATTAATTATCAATGTCAACAATATCACTACATTTATTTCAATACCATCATCAATAACTCTTATATAGTAATATCATCAAATAACATTATATATTGTATCATCATCCGCATCAACATCATCCATAAAAATAGTGATAATTAGACAGTGTAAGGTCATCACTGTACATTTAAATTGATATGAATGAGTTTTATAATATAATTTAATTGAGTTATGCACAAACAAATAGAACAAATATATCGAATACTAGGAGAGAGAGAGAGACAGACCGACAACAGACAGAGACATATAGACAGACAGCCAGACATACATGCAGACAGACAAACAGACAGAGAGATATGGTTTAAATATGAAACATATATGATTGATTGTAGAAATAACATCCAAGGTCAGGAAGATAAAAATATAGAAAAAAAACACTGAACAAATAATGTATACCAGTTTTTCCCACTTTTTCCAATTCTTATCAAACCTTTCTTTAGTAGCATCACCTTAACTCATTGATATATACTTTTGTACCCTATTGTGTTCCTTGATAGTGTTAATTAAAGCATTTATATTTAAGGACTTATGGAGACATCTCATCTTGTAAATATAATGTTTAATCATAATGATAATTTCATTATCTATTTCTATTTTTTTCAGGTTTTGTGAAAGAAGATCCAATACATTCCAATACACCCTCTCGCCCCAC
The DNA here is from genome assembly GCF_041381155.1 of Argopecten irradians. NCBI lineage: Eukaryota > Metazoa > Mollusca > Bivalvia > Pectinida > Pectinidae > Argopecten > Argopecten irradians. The sequence goes on along the minus strand of NC_091148.1, from coordinate 3,192,284 downwards.
TTTTCCCCCCAAATCCCGCCCCACTTTTTACCCCCAAATCCCGAAGAACTATTTTTCAAATTGGTGTGGCCTTATTTAAACTAATGGGAATAAGTATAAAGAAGGACCTAAACCTTTTGGCATCACCACAGAGCATGTGTAATAGTCTTGGCCCTGCAGGTAGGGCGTTAGAATTGTATCTGCTGCCCCTATTGCATGATCGTAAAAGGCGACTAAATTTAGGATCTTATCTTTTCTCTTCTTCCTAACTGACTTTATCTTTCCTAATGCTTCCCTTGGCACCGCCTCACTTTTGGCCTTGAGTTGAGCGTTCGCCCCTGTGAGGAAGGCATGGGTTCTGTCCCCTGGCCGAGACACCCCAAAGTCTATAAAAGTGGCAGTTTCTGCTCCTGCTTAGCGTTCAGCATACAGGGAGTGGGACGACTGGTTCGCCCGTTGTCAGTATAATGTGACCGGGTGGGGTGTGTTGCTTGGTGTCTTCGGCGGCATGCTTTAGTGATATAGCACTATAAAGAGAGCAACAGTTCCACTATACAAGAAGAAACAACACGAACATACCGCAGTCTCCCAGTACACTTACCTCGCACAACATACACGCAACACACCGCATACATGGGAGGCCGTCCTTACATGACCATAGCTGTTAATAGGACGTTAATAAATTAAACAAACAAACAAAAAGTGTAATAGTCTTAAGTCTCAGAATTACAGAGAACACAAAATGGATAAATTACAATATGAGATTTAAATAGATAGTTTATAATGATTCACTCTTTACTGAAACCATCGAAGCTTTGTGTTTTAGTGATAGTGAAGGGAAGTTTGAAAAATTAATTCTAAGTAGGCTTATCTAAATCAGAAGTCCTTTTTCATTTTTTTTTCTACGCAGTTGGAATTACATTGTTTTTAATAAGAAAGTTGTAAAAATGTTTCGATCCTTTTGACTTCATAAGAAATAATTCTAGGTTGATTGGAAAGTAAGGATGTTCAACATTAGCATATGGGAGAGCTGAATTGGAGCAATATTTCTTGACTGCGGTAAATACTTAGATAACGTAAAAATTACTGTGAGTTTGTTATTTTTGAGTAAATTTATCAAAGGTAAAAAAGGTACCAGTAATGCTATCCTTCACTAGATCTTGTGTCACTATAACTCCTTTCTGATATAAGTCCTTCATAAAAATATATTTTTCCTATAGCAATTTCATCATTGTACCAGATGTGATTTTTCATATAAAATTCATGTTTGTAAATATTCTTCTTGTAACTAGAATGCAGATGCTAGCAAGCTTTAAATACATCATGTCAAAAATAGTCTTATATTTATTTTGGCACAGTCTCACATATTCAAGTCCACAGTTAGCTAACAAAGCTATGTTAATATATGTTTCAAGAATCACTTGCCATTTACATGTAGTAAGAATAAAATATTCCCGCGTTTCGCTAGTATAGCAAGGATAATTTGTCTGGTCCGGCACGTTAGGGTAGCACGTGAGGTGCGCTAGCGCGTCGCACAGTGAATGCTAGTTGGGTCATTTCTAGCCGTCGTCCCATACAGAGCGGTCATACTATTTAGCTAGCCGTCATGGATCCTGAAGTTGAAATGTGTATTTAAAACCAAGTAAAAACGGCCGTAGAGTCGTCTCAGAGCCAGATTCTATCTCAGTTGGATCAGTTAATGCCTGCTCGACTTGGTACTTTGGAGAGTAGACTTTGTGACAGTTCTGAAGCTCAATTGTGCCGTTTACTACAAAACATTTTGTGCGCCGAGCCTCACAAATTTACAAAAAAAGAGTTGTGAGGATCAACACAAATTTAATGAAAAAGTGAAGTTTAAGTTAGTGGAAGCAAACCAGTTGGCCGATACAGAACCCTCTTCATCGAAATCCAAAAATGCCGAGGGTATTGACTTAATAAATTATCGTCAAAAATTAGTAACATTGGCAGACACGTCTGAAGCTGGTTGGAAGGCAGTTGAGGAATATGTTGCCAATCCCATTGCCTCCGATTCAGACGACGAAAAGAAGATTAACAGGGCCAGAGCAAGGGCAAACAAAAAACGAAAAACTAACAAGGCTAAACCCGGACGTGGGAGGAGCAAATACACGCCATACGACGACACGAGGAGCATTCCTACCATTGGACAGGATAATTACAAGGGCGTGTCGACGAGGCCTCATAGACCAGGGATTTGTTTTGCCTGTGGCAAGCCGGGGCATTGGCGGATGGAGTGTCCAGCTATCCCCAAGACGTCGTCTTCCTCGGGTGTCAGTAAGATAAGTATTTTTTGCGATTCTGTGCATGTCTGTAGCGAGTCTGTATGCTCTAGTGAAAATGTATCTAGCACACAAATCGAGGCGAGTATTACCGAATATGTTGTCAATAATGACCCCCCAACGGAGGCGATTTGTTCGCCCGTTGGTACGCTGAAATGTAAGTTCAATCATTGGGCAGAACAAGGTACGTGCAATGCAGTCCTGACTATTATTAGCGAAGGTTATAGAATCCCCTTTTCGAGACATCCCACCAATTTAAGTAATAATAAATCGGCAAGGGAAAATCCCGAGTTCGTCAAATCAGAAATGCAAAAGCTCTTACGTTTGAAATGTTTATCGGAAGTCGGAGGTCAGGTGACAGAAGGCGGGGCCAACAAGGCCAGCAGGTATGTACAACAGTCATTGGCTGATTACGGTTCCATCATTGCCCAGGACAAATGTCAATGGGAGCCGACACAGTCCGCCACGTGGCTCGGGTACACATGGTCGATGAACGAAGGCGTGGTCAGGGTAACCAATGGCAGGCTAGATTGCTTGCTGCTTTTGTTAGACCATACGCTGACACTTGTCTCTCAAAGGGGTCAGCTATTGTTCAGTGACAGGTACATAGCGGGTATTGTGGGTAGGATTATTTCAATGCAGACTGTGATTGGCTGTCAGGCCAGACTGAGAACACGTGAGTTTTACAACTGTTTACTATCCAGAGCAAGCTGGAATGCGTGTGTTATGTTGACAAAGCCAGCTCTAGATGAGATAGAGTTTTAGTTATTATATATACGTCAGCTGAATGAGAACGGTTCCAGACTGAAGGAAACCCGTACATGCTCCGCTGTAGTGTGCACCGATGCTTCTGGTGTTGGTTTAGGAGGTTTTGGTTCCTCCTGTATCGATATCCCTTACGAGCATTGGGATTTTCCGGGTAACATTCCTGTCGCTGTTGCTCTACTGGACAGCAGGAGCTCGTCCTCATGTGAAGTTAGCCCTCTGACGGGCGATTGTATATCAAACGTAGATCTGTATACAGTAGATTTTGTAGCTGATCAGGTTTCAGGTAAGTCTTCCAATAGGGAGGCGGTGAACAATGATCTATTGAATCAAACTACAAATGTGATAGGTACGTGGAATGAAAACAAAATGTCACTCAGCTCAACATGGAGGGAGCTCAAGGTTGCAAAAAGGGTATTGTACAGCACAGTTGATCAGGTAACAGGAAAAACGTAAAGTTACTGCTAGACAACAAAAACGTTTGTTCTATTGTGAACGTAGGCAGCAGGGTTGAAAATTTACCAAAAAATTGCACATGAACTCAATAGTTTTTGCGAATCCAGACAGGTAAGTCTAAGTGCTCAATGGATACCTAGGTCCGTAAACGGGGCCGCTGATTATCTCAGTAGGTGTATGGACTGTGATGATTGGTCGGTTCAACACTGGGTGTTTGAGTTATGTGAATATTTATGGGGTCCACACGTAGTGGACAGGTTTGCGACAGGTTACAATCGTAAATGTTTACGTTTCAATTCTAGATGGTGGTGTGCGGGTACAGAGGCAATTGACGCTTTTTGTTTTCTGGGGCACGGACAACAATTGGTTAGTCCTGCCTCCTAGGTTGGTCTGTAAGATTATCGAAAAAATGAGAAACGAAAACGCGTATGGCACTCTGCTAGTTACTGAATGAAAGTCAGCGCCATGTTGGCCCATTATTTGTAAACAGGGTGGTTTTCAAGGGTATGTGAAAGATCATCGTTTGCTATCTAACAGTAACGTTACGATGAGGGGTAGAGGTAATAACGGGTGTTTTGGGTCATCCGTATTGGCATTCGCCATGATCGCGCTAATGGTAGATTTTAGCATTGTGTGAAGCTATGTGCTTATTTACTGGCGTTGATGTTTTTCACCGACAGGCTTAGGACTTCGTCAGGCCGTCCAGAATGCTGTCCGAGGTTCCGGAGTGAAGGAGGGGTCTTCTCTGGACATTCTATCCACGGGTATGGCCGATCGTATTTTGCTGAGCAAAAGCGACAACACTAACTGTAAATATTATGGTTCTTTCAAGCGATGGGAAACATCCCGCGCTGTATATGAACAATTTGTTTGATAAAGGATCGACTTTTTCTGTTTTGAATACAGCAATTTATGCCATCAAATGGGCTCTTAATGTTAGTGGACATACCGATCCTACTATGAACACTTTCGTCATCTCTCTGGTAGAGGCATCAAAGCGCGTCGCCAAAAAGCCGGTTTGTAAGAAGGCTCCGGTCACAAGTGACATTTTAATTTCATTGTGTTCTATGTTTTCTCATACAGAGGACTTGTTAATAGTTAGAGATTTGGCAATGATACTGATTTGTTTTTTCTGGATTTCTGCGTTTTAACGAACTCAGTGGTCTATGTTGATCAGATGTTAAGTTGTTCGAAGACTATTTCTATCTTATTGTAAAGAAAAGCAAGACAGATCAGTACCATCAAGACAACAAGGTTTTATTAGTAAAGGCAGTACATTAGCATGTCCCTATAACATGTTAAAGAGATATTATAGGTGGCTGAGATCGATCTTAAGTCTGACGATTATTTGTTTAAACAGGTATATAGGTCTTTGTCCACCTGTAAGCTAATTCATAAAAATAAACCCATTAGTTATACAGGAGCAAGGGAAGCTATTATCAAGAGATTAAAATTAGTTTCGGACGGGGAAGATTTAGGTTTACACTCTCTCCGGGCGGGAGGCGCTACAGTAGCAGCTAATAACAATGTCAATGAACGTTGTTTCCAACGACACGGTCGCTGGAGGAGCGAATCGAGCAAAGATGGTTATGTAGCAGATTCTTTAACCAAAATTCTAGAAGTAACTCAGAACTTAGGTTTGTAATAACGAGTCATTTTATTAGACTTCAATACAAGAAAAACCCTTTCTTTGAAATTCTATTCACACGGCGGGCTAGACGGCAAATTGATATTTGCGTGTTTGTATTTGTTTGATACACATTTTAGTGTAGAGAAGACTAAAATATTCCCGCGTTTCGCTAGTATAGCTGGAATAATTTGTCTGGTCCGGCACGTGTAGCTAGGGTAGCACGTGCGGTGCGCTAACGCTTCGCGCAGTGAATGCGAGTTGGGTCATTTCTAGCCGTCGTCCCATACAGAGCGGTCATACTATTTTTTGTTTGTTTGACCTATTTTTATAGTTTCTAACGGTCGGTATTAATGTTGTAAAGGAGTATGTAACATAGGTCCAATGTTACCCCTGAGGATAACAGTGGGAAGCAGTTTTTCTTAACTCTCTCGTGCCATTACATGTAGGACGCAGGTTTCCGGAAATTTATCCGGTTTTTCATAAGCGAGCAGATTATCTCTATGACGGGGATAAACTCTGAGGAAACAGTAATTTTCATATGAGCATATTAATTATTAAAACTACATGGGTAAATGATTCTTATCAAAGTAGTCTGAAAGATTGTTTTTCTATCTCACTTTTATATTCACTATTCATGTTCTTGATATTAAATGCCGACCACTATTCACACGGCGGGCTAGACGGCAAATTGATATTTGCGTGTTTGTATTTGTTTGATACACATTTTAGTGTAGAGAAGACGAGCTCTTCTAATCCAACTGACTATGAGAGAGTGTATTTAATCCACCTTCAGTATAATCTTGTATCAAAATATCCCTTTTAATCTTATGTAATTGACTATCCCAAATTAGGAAAGAACTTTTTCATCCGGCTTGGCAAAGACAGAAATAATTGATTCAATTGGGAAATCAGTAATGATTTAATTATATGTATTTCGCCGATTGGACTAAAATCTTCTATTCCATGATTTTATAAGAGCTTTCAGTTTCATCAGATATTTTTGTCAAAGTTCAACTTTGGTATAAGATGTAGATTAACATGGAAGTCAATGCCTAGCAGAGTGAACCTTTCTTGCTCCTACTATAGATCTAACTCTGGAAGAAATGTATCTACGCTTTATTTTTGCTTCCGATCCATACCACTTGAGTTGTTGAAATTTTAATTTTCAGTCCTAATACACTAATGAAATGTCTTAGTTCTTTTATCGATTCTATAAGTAATTTCTCCGAACCATCTAGTGCCAGTGAGGTATCATTATGTCGTAATTTAATTGCCAAAATATCTGCGCATAGAATAAAGATATAAGGAGCGATAGGGTCACCTTGACGACAACCTCTTTTAATTGGAAAGATTGAAGATAAGTTCCCACCTTAAATAACAGTAGCGCTAGCCTTGTTGTGAAAACATCTTACCCAATTTATCATACTGTTTCCAAAACCAAAAAAAAAGTGTGAAAACATCTTACCCAATTTATTATACTGTTTCCAAAACCAAAAAAAGGGTAATATATCTTTTTACACCTGGAATATAATTTTCTTCTGTATATTACATCACATCATAGACAAGTCTGGTATTTTCACGAATATAACTCCCCTTTAAAAATCCGGTCTGATCGTTATCAAGAATTTCATCCAAAACTGATTTAAGTCTACGAGCTTTGGGACCCGACGCTAGTTTAACGACAACATTCAAGAGAGTTATTGGCCTCCAGTTTTTTATGAAATATCTTGATCTATCTCCCTTAGGTTTGTTTGTTTGTTTGTTTGATTAATTAACGTCCTATTAACAGCTATGGTCATGTAAGGACGGCCTCCCATGTATGCGATGTGTTGCGTGTATGTTGTGCGAGGTGCGTGTTTTAGGAGACTGCGGTATAATCATGTTGTGTCTTCTTGTATAGTGGAACTGTTGCCCTTTTTATAGTGCTATATCACTGAAGCATGCCGCCGAAGACACCAAGCAACACACCCCACCCGGTCACATTATACTGACAACGGGCGAACCAGTCGTCCCACTCCCCGTATGCTGAGCGCCAAGCAGGAGCAGAAACTACCACTTTTATAGACTTTGGTGTGTCTCGGCCAGGGGACAGAACCCAGAGCCTTCCTCACAGGGGCGAACGCTCAACTCAAGGCCAAAAGTGAGGCAGTGCCAAGGGAGGCATTAGGAAAGATAAAGTGGGTTAGGAAGAAGAGAAAAGATAAGATCCTAAATTTAGTCGCCTTTTACGATCATGCAATAGGGGCAGCAGGTACAATTCTAACGCCCTACCTGCAGGGCCATATCTCCCTTAGGAATACATGAGATGATATCTTGACGTTGTGAGAACGATAAAATACAAGAGTGAAAATAACCATAATATTTCCAAAAAAAACACATTTATCAAATTGTTTTCATTGGAACAAGAAACATCGGTAGCAGCAATTTATGTAGAATATTTTTTCTTGTTAGTCCTGGACTCACCTCTTTTGAAAATGGTGAGTCCCAGACAAAATTAGTGAGTCCCAGACAAAATCAGTGATTCCCAAAATATATGCGAATCCTCGCAATAGCTCATTATGAATGATTATTTCAATTATATCTTTCTATTAAATAAAAAAAAATCCAATTGAATTATTTCAAAAAAATAAATCATTTATTTAAAATTATGTCAATCAAATCTTTATGTAAACCAGTTACACATTTGTATTAAACATGTTACTTATTTAGGTGGTGTGCTCCCAACAAACAAAATTTATCCTCGAAGGACAATAGGAAAATGTTTAACAGACACAAATTGACAAGAAATTAGAAAACTTGTCGCAAAATTAATACCTAAAATGTATTCGAACTTTCATAAAATATAACAAGTGACAAAACAAGAAATGATCTACAATGTGAACTATGCATGATTTGTTAAAATTGTAAATAGAAATATGAAATACTAAATTGTCGTTGTATATATATATGAAATACTTCAGGTTTAATGAGCTCTTTCGTTTGAAACTACATGTACAATGTAGCGTGTTAAGACATTCTTTCTGTTTAATCTTATGCTATCAGCGTAGGAAAATTCGTTTATTCTTGTAAATCGAATCTTTAAATAAAAATGATAACGAAACTTTCTTCCCCTTCCACGAAAATTTGAATCAAGTTTAGGATGCCTTTTTGTATTCTGTATATTCAAAAATTAATTTCTGTGTGTTTATAGGTCTGAATCATTCGATCTCGTTTTTATTAAGGAAAATACCATGCCATTCTCATTGTAACGTTCACCATATGTTAGGAAACCAAACACGTATTGCCCGGAATACATTGTTTTACATATATTTTATTTTACATCAAATGCCACAACAAAATTCGAGTGTGATTTCGGTACGACATTCATGTCAATGAAACAAGAATAATACGGATAAAACAAGTATTTTAACTCGCGATATAGTATATGCAAATCCTGCAGTCCAGAATTGCTTTCTAGCTAAATTACTCAAGGGAGGATGGTGGGCGAAACAATTAAAATATGCAAAAGAATATTAACCTTCGTTTCCAATAATTGGCAAAAAATAGTAATTAATACCTATATCGAGTAAGGAAGTCATTGAGAAACTCTCCTTTCTAAATTGTCGTTGTATATATAACCTTGAGACAGAGATATAAATTTAGAAGTTCATGTGTATACTGACTGGAGAGAAAATAAAACAAGAGGCCCATGGGCCTTAACGGTCATCTGAATCATGGCACAAAACAACAAAGTCACAGTATAAAGTATTGGTTAACGATTAATATAAACAATACAAGGAACTCCTTAGTTGAATATGTAAGTTTCTGAAAAAGGTAAATGTCATTTGTTGAACAAACTTGGTAGCCCTTCATCCAAATATGGTCGAAACCCATTCAAGGATTAATATAAGGAGGAGTCAGATTTTAAAGCCATTTCAGCAAAGCTCCCATTTTGGACCTCGGTCATACTATCCCCATGGGTCTTACCTCGGTCCTTTATAAAATATGATTGTCCTTACCTAAAGTTCCCCCTTCTGAATCAATCAAAACCACTATAGACCAATTTTCATTGAGATCGGAGACTGAAACTTTAAAACAGGAAGTGGGCCAGCGGCCATCTTGGAATACCAAAATCTTTACGAAAATGTTTGCATGTTGTTCGGCATCAATTAAAACCCCTATAGACCAATTTTCATTGAGATCGGAGACTGAAACCTTAAACAGGAAGTGGGCCAGCGACCATCTTGGAATACCAAAATCTTTACGAAAATGTTTGCATGTTGTTCAGCATCAATTAAAACCCCTATAGACCAATTTTCATTGAGATCGGAGACTGAAACCTTAAAACAGGAAGTGGGCCAGAGGCCATCTTGGAATACCAAAATCTTTACGAAAATGTTTGCATGTTGTTCGGCATCAATTAAAACCCCTATAGACCAATTTTCATTGAGATCGGAGACTGAAACCTTAAAACAGGAAGTGGGCCAGCGGCCATCTTGGAATACCAAAATCTTTACGAAAATGTTTGCATGTTGTTCGGCATCAATTAAAACCCCTATAGACCAATTTTTATTGAGATCGGAGACTGAAACCTTAAAACAGGAAGTGAGCCAGCTAAAATTAAGAAAATTTGCCCTTTTGGGGCCCCACCCCTCAGTTCCTAGGGTTCAGACCAGACTCATTTATATAAAATATAATTGTGTTTCCCCAATGATGCTTCACACCAAATATGGATAAAATTCATCCAAGGATGGAGGAGGAGTAGGACTTTAAAGCTAAAATTAAGAAAATTTCCCCATTTGGGGCCCCACCCCTCAGCCCCTAGGGGTCGGACCAGGCTCATTTGTAATATGATTGTCCTTCCCCAATGATGTTTCACAACAAATATGGATGAAATCCATCCAAGGATGAAGGAGGAGAAGGATTTTAAAGCTAAAATTAAGAAAATTTCCCCATTTGGGGCCCCACCTCTCAGCCCCTAGGGGTTGGACCAGGCTCATTTATATATCAAATATAGATTGTCCGTCCCCAATGATGTTTCACATCAAATATGGATGAAATCCATCCAAGGATGAAGGAGGAGTAGGATTTTAAAGCTAAAATTAAGAAAATTTGCCCATTTGGGGCCCCACCCCTCAGCCCCTAGGGGTTGGACCACGCTCATTTACATCAAATATGATTGTCCTTCCCTAATGATGTTTCACACCAAATATGGATGAAATCCATCCAAGGATGAAGGAGGAGTAGGATTTTAAAGCTAAAATTAAGAAAATTTGCCCATTTGGGGCCCCACCCCTCAGCCCCTAGGGGTCGGACCAGGCTCATTTATATAAAATATGATTGTCCATCCCAAATGATGTTTCACACCAAATATGGATGAAATCCATCCAAGGATGAAGGAGGAGTAGGATTTTAAAGCTAAAATTAAGAAAATTTGCCTTTTTGGGGCCCCACCCCTCAGCCCCTAGGGGTCGGACCAGGCTCATTTATATAAAATATGATTGTCCATCCCAAATGAATGTTTCACACCAAATATGGATGAAATCCATCCAAGGATGAAGGAGGAGTAGGATTTTAAAGCTAAAATTAAGAAAATTTGCCCTTTTGGGCCCCACCCCTCAGCCCCTAGGGGTCGGACCAAGCTCATTTATATAAAATATGATTGTCCTTCCCTAATGATGTTTCACACTAAATATGGATGAAATCCATCCAAGGATGAAGGAGGAGTAGGATTTTAAAGCTAAAATAAGAAAATTTGCCCTTTTGGGGCCCCACCCCTCAGCCCCTAGGGGTCGGACCAGGCTCATTTATATAAAATATGATTGTCCTTCCCAAATGATGTTTCAAAACAAATATGGATGAAATCCATCCAAGGATGAAGGAGGAGTAGGATTTTAAAGCTAAAATTAAGAAAATTTGTCCTTTTGTGGCCCCGCCCCTCTGACCCTAGGGTCGGACCAGGCTCATTTATATAAAATATGATTGTCCTTCCCTAATGAAGTTTCACACCAAATATGGATGAAATCCATCCAAGGATGAAGGAGGAGTAGGATTTTAAATCTAAAATTAAGAAAATTTGCCCTTTTGAGGCCCTGCCCCTCTGACCCTATGGGTCGGACCAAGCTCATTTATATAAAATAATGATTGTCCCTTCCCCAATGAAGTTTCACACCAAATATGGATAAAATCCATCCAAGGATGAAGGAGGAGTAGGCTTTTGTATAAATAGTCTTACGCACGGCGCACAGCGGATGGCGGACGGCGCACGACGACGGACGAAACACGATGACAATAGGTCATCCTGACCTTCGGTCAGATGACCTAAAAATCCAAGATGGCCGCCAGTCGGCCATCTTGTTGACCGATTGGTCCCAAAATGCAACATGCACAGCTAGGGCCCTAGGGGAACCTACATGTGAAATTTGAGAAAGATCCCTTCACAACTTTCTGAAAAAAAGCGGTAACAAACTTTAACTATCAAAATCCAAGATGGCCGCCAGTCGGCCATCTTGTTGACCGATTGGTCCCAAAATGCAATATGCACAACTAGGGCCCTAGGGGAACCTACATGTGAAATTTGAGAAAGATCCCTTCACAACTTTCTGAGAAATAGCGGTAACAAACTTTAACTATCAAAATCCAAGATGGCCACCAGTCGGCCATCTTGTTGACCGATTGGTCCCAAAATGCAATATGCACAACTAGGGCCCTAGGGGAACCTACATGTGAAATTTGAGAAAGATTCCTTCAGTACTTTCTGAGAAAAGCGGTAACAAACTTTAACTATCAAAATCCCAGATGGCCGTTCTTCGGCCATCTTGTTGCCCGATTGTTCCCAAAATGCAATATGCAAAACTAGGGCCCTAGGGGAACCTACATAGAAATTTGAGAAAGATCCTTCAGTCTTCTGAGAAATGCGGTAACAAACTTTAACTATCAAAATCCCTGGCGCTCGGCCATCTTGTTGACCGATTGGTCCCAAAATGCATATGCAGGCCTTCATTTCTTCAGAGAAATAGCGGTAACAAACTTTAACTATCAAAATCCAAGATGGCCGCCAGTCGGCCATCTTGTTGACCGATTGGTCCCAAAATGCAACATGCACAGCTAGGGCCCTAGGGGAACCTACATGTGAAATTTGAGAAAGATCCCTTCACAACTTTCTGAAAAATAGCGGTAACAAACTTTAACTATCAAAATCCAAGATGGCCACCAGTCGGCCATCTTGTTGACCGATTGGTCCCAAAAATGCAATATGCACAATTAGGGCCCTAGGGGAACCTACATGTGAAATTTGAGAAAGATCCCTTCACAACTTTCTGAAAATTTGAGAAAGATCCCTTCACAACTTTAACAAACTTTAACTATCAAAATCCAAGATGGCCGCCAGTCGGCCATCTTGTTGACCGATTGGTCCCAAAATGCAATATGCACAACTAGGGCCCTAGGGAAACCTACATATGAAATTTGAGAAAGATCCCTTCAGTACTTTCTGAGAAAAGCGGTAACAAACTTTAACTATCAAAATCCCAGATGGCCTTCCTTCGGCCATCTTGTTGACCGATTGGTCCCAAAATGCAATATGCACAACTAGGGCCCTAGGAGAACCTACATATGAAATTTGAGAAAGATCACTTCAGTACTTTCTGAGAAATAGCGGTAACAAACTTTAACTATCAAAATCCAAGATGGCCGCCAGTCGGCCATCTTGTTGACCGATTGGTCCCAAAATGCAACATGCACAGCTAGGGCCCTAGGGGAACCTACATGTGAAATTTGAGAAAGATCCCTTCACAACTTTCTGAAAATAATAGCGGTAACAAACTTTAACTATCCAAAATCCAAGATGGCCGCCAGTCGGCCATCTTGTTGACCGATTGGTCCCAGCAAAATGCAATATGCACAACTAGGGCCCTAGGGAAACCTTGGGGAAAAGATCCTTCACAACTTTCTGAGAAATAGCGGTAACAAACTTTAAACTATCAAAATCCAAGATGGCCGCCAGTCGGCCATCTTGTTGACCGATTAGTCCCCAAAATGCAGAATATGCACAATAGGGCCCAAGGGGAAACCTACATGTGAAATTTGAGAAATAAGATTCCTTCAGTACCCGGTAACAATCTTTAACTATCAAAATCCAAGATGGCCGCCAGTCCGGCCCCTAGGGGTCACACCTATCTCAAATATATAAAATATGAATGTCCTTACCTAATGATGTTTCACACTAAATATGGATGAAATCCATCCAAGGATGAAGGAGGAGTAGGATTTTAAAGCTAAAATAAGAAAATTTGCCCTTTTGGGGCCCCACCCCTCAGCCCCTAGGGGTCGGACCAGGCTCATTTATATAAAATATGATTGTCCTTCCCAAATGATGTTTCAAAACAAATATGGATGAAATCCATCCAAGGATGAAGGAGGAGTAGGATTTTAAAGCTAAAATTAAGAAAATTTGTCCTTTTGTGGCCCCGCCCCTCTGACCCTAGGGGTCGGACCAGGCTCATTTATATAAAATATGATTGTCCTTCCCTAATGAAGTTTCACACCAAATATGGATGAAATCCATCCAAGGATGAAGGAGGAGTAGGATTTTAAAGCTAAAATTAAGAAAATTTGCCCTTTTGAGGCCCTGCCCCTCTGACCCTAGGGGTCGGACCAAGCTCATTTATATAAAATATGATTGTCCTTCCCCAATGAAGTTTCACACCAAATATGGATAAAATCCATCCAAGGATGAAGGAGGAGTAGGCTTTTGTATAAATAGTCTTACGCACGGCGCACAGCGGATGGAGGACGGCGCACGACGACGGACGAAACACGATGACAATAGGTCATCCTGACCTTCGGTCAGATGACCTAAAAATCCAAGATGGCCGCCAGTCGGCCATCTTGTTGACCGATTGGTCCCAAAATGCAACATGCACAGCTAGGGCCCTAGGGGAACCTACATGTGAAATTTGAGAAAGATCCCTTCACAACTTTCTGAAAAAAAAGCGGTAACAAACTTTAACTATCAAAATCCAAGATGGCCGCCAGTCGGCCATCTTTTTGACCGATTGGTCCCAAAATGCAATATGCACAACTAGGGCCCTAGGGGAACCTACATGTGAAATTTGAGAAAGATCCCTTCACAACTTTCTGAGAAATAGCGGTAACAAACTTTAACTATCAAAATCCAAGATGGCCACCAGTCGGCCATCTTGTTGACCGATTGGTCCCAAAATGCAATATGCACAACTAGGGCCCTAGGGGAACCTACATGTGAAATTTGAGAAAGATTCCTTCAGTACTTTCTGAGAAAAGCGGTAACAAACTTTAACTATCAAAATCCCAGATGGCCTTCCTTCGGCCATCTTGTTGACCGATTGGTCCCAAAATGCAATATGCACAACTAGGGCCCTAGGAGAACCTACATATGAAATTTGAGAAAGATCACTTCAGTACTTTCTGAGAAATAGCGGTAACAAACTTTAACTATCAAAATCCAAGATGGCCGCCAACCCCTATATCGGACCAAGCTCATTAAAATATGATTGTCCTTCATCAATAATGTTTCACACCAAATATGGATGAAATCCATCCAAGGATGAAGGAGGAGTAGGATTTTAAAGCTAAAATAAGAAAATTTGCCCTTTTGGGGCCCCACCCCTCAGCCCCTAGGGGTCGGACCAGGCTCATTTATATAAAATATGATTGTCCTTCCCCAATGATGTTTCAAAACAAATATGGATGAAATCCATCCAAGGATGAAGGAGGAGTAGGATTTTAAAGCTAAAATTAAGAAAATTTGTCCTTTTGTGGCCCCGCCCCTCAGACCCTAGGGGTCGGACCAGGCTCATTTATATAAAATATGATTGTCCTTCCCTAATGAAGTTTCACACCAAATATGGATGAAATCCATCCAAGGATGAAGGAGGAGTAGGATTTTAAATCTAAAATTAAGAAAATTTGCCCTTTTGAGGCCCTGCCCCTCTGACCCTAGGGGTCGGACCAAGCTCATTTATATAAAATATGATTGTCCTTCCCCAATGAAGTTTCACACCAAATATGGATAAAATCCATCCAAGGATGAAGGAGGAGTAGGCTTTTGTATAAATAGTCTTACGCACGGCGCACAGCGGATGGCGGACGGCGCACGACGACGGACGAAACACGATGACAATAGGTCATCCTGACCTTCGGTCAGATGACCTAAAAATCCAAGATGGCCGCCAGTCGGCCATCTTGTTGACCGATTGGTCCCAAAATGCAACATGCACAGCTAGGGCCCTAGGGGAACCTACATGTGAAATGTGAAAGATCCCTTTGAGAAAAGCGGTAACAAACTTTAACTATCAAATCCAAGATGATCAGTCGCCTTCCGACAAAATGCAATATGCACAACTAGGGCCCTAGGGGAACTACATGAAAAAAGAAGATTCCTACCAGTCTTTCTGAGAAAAGCGGTAACAAACTTTAACTATCAAAATCCAGATGGCCGTCTTCGCCATCTTGTTGCCCGATTGGTCCCAAAATGCAATATGCAAAACTAGGGCCCTAGGAGAACCTACATATGAAATTTGCGAAAGATCACTTCAGTCTTTCTGAGAAATAGGGTAACAAACTTTAACTATCAAAATCCAAGATGGCCACCAGTCGGCCATCATGTTGACCGATTGGTCCCAAAATGCAACATGCACAGCTAGGGCCCTAGGGGAACCTACATGTGAAATTTGAGAAAGATCCCTTCAATAGCGGTAATTTAACTATCAAAATCCAAGATGGCCACAATCTTGTTGACCGATTGGTCCCAAAATGGGCACAACTAGGGGGGCCTACATGTGAAATTTGAGAAAGATCCCTTCACAACTTTCTGAGAAATAGCGGTAACAAACTTTAACTATCAAAATCCAAGATGGCCGCCAGTCGGCCATCTTGTTGACCGATTGGTCCCAAAATGCAATATGCACAACTAGTGCCCTAGGGGAACCTACATGTGAAATTTGAGAAAGATCCCTTCAGTACTTTCTGAGAAATAGCGGTAACAAACTTTAACTATCAAAATCCCAGATGGCCGTTCTTCGGCCATCTTGTTGACCGATTGGTCCCAAAATGCAATATGCACAACTAGGGCCCTAGGAGAACCTACATATGAAATTTGAGAAAGATCACTTCAGTACTTTCTGAGAAATAGCGGTAACAAACTTTAACTATCAAAATCCAAGATGGCCGCCAGTCGGCCATCTTGTTGACCGATTGGTCCCAAAATGCAACATGCACAGCTAGGGCCCTAGGGGAACCTACATGTGAAATTTGAGAAAGATCCCTTCACAACTTTCTGAAAAATAGCGGTAACAAACTTTAACTATCAAAATCCAAGATGGCCGCCAGTCGGCCATCTTGTTGACCGATTGGTCCCAAAATGCAATATGCACAACTAGGGCCCTAGGGGAACCTACATGTGAAATTTGAGAAAGATCCCTTCACAACTTTCTGAGAAATAGCGGTAACAAACTTTAACTATCAAAATCCAAGATGGCCGCCAGTCGGCCATCTTGTTGACCGATTGGTCCCAAAATGCAATATGCACAACTAGGGCCCTAGGGGAACCTACATGTGAAATTTGAGAAAGATCCCTTCAAAACTTTCTGAGAAATAGCGGTAACAAACTTTAACTATCAAAATCCAAGATGGCCGCCAGTCGGCCATCTTGTTGACCGATTGGTCCCAAAATGCAATATGCACAACTAGGGCCCTAGGGGAACCTACATGTGAAATTTGAGAAAGATTCCTTCAGTACTTTCTGAGAAATAGCGGTAACAAGAATTGTTAACGGACGGACGGACGGACGGAAGGACGGACGGACGGAAGGACGGACCACGGACGAAAGGCGATTTGAATAGCCAACCATCTGATGATGGTGGGCTAAAAATATGATTGTCCATCCCAAATGATGTTTCACACCAAATATGGATGAAATCCATCCAAGGATGAAGTAGGAGTAGGTTTTTAAAGCTAAAATTAAGAAAATTTGCCCTTTTGAGGCCCCACCATTCAGCCCCTAGGGGTCGGACCAAGCTCTTTTATATAAAATATGATTGTCCTTCATCAATAATGTTTCACACCAAATATGGATGAAATCCATCCAAGGATGAAGGAGGAGTAGGATTTTAAAGCTTAAAATAAGAAAATTCGCCCTTTTGGGGCCCCACCCCTCAGCCCCTAGGGGTCACACCTATCTCAAATATATAAAATATGAATGTCCTTACCTAATGATGTTTCACACTAAATATGGATGAAATCCATCCAAGGATGAAGGAGGAGTAGGATTTTAAAGCTAAAATAAGAAAATTTGCCTTTTGGGGCCCCACCCCTCAGCCCCTAGGGGTCGGACCAGGCTCATTTATATAAAATATGATTGTCCTTCCCCAATGATGTTTCAAACCAAATATGGATGAAATCCATCCAAGGATGAAGGAGGAGTAGGATTTTAAAGCTAAAATTAAGAAAATTTGCCCTTTTGTGGCCCCGCCCCTCTGACCCTAGGGGTCGGACCAGGCTCATTTATATAAAATATGATTGTCCTTCATCAATAATGTTTCACACCAAATATGGATGAAATCCATCCAAGGATGAAGGAGGAGTAGGATTTTAAAGCTTAAATTAAGAAAATTTGCCCTTTTGGGGCCCCACCCCTCAGCCCCTAGGGGTCGGACAAGGCTCATTTATATAAAATATGATTGTCCATCCCCAATGATGTTTCACACCAAATATGGATGAAATCCATCCAAGGATGAAGGAGGAGTAGGATTTTAAAGCTAAAATTAAGAAAATTTGCCCTTTTGGGGCCCCACCCCTCAGCCCCAAGGGGTCGGACCAGGCTCATTTATATAAAATATGATTGTCCTTCCCCAATGATGATTCACACCAAATATGGATGTAATCCGCTCAAGGGTTAAGGAGGAGTAGGCTTTTGTATAAATAGTCTTACGCACGACGCACGGCGGACGGCGGACGGCGCACGGCGCACGACGACGGACGAAACACGATGACAATAGGTCATCCTGACCTTCGGTCAGATGACCTAAAAACCACATTGGACATCCTGGTTAATGGGCAATGTTTGTGAGTACGTGTATAAATAAGTAAACAGATATCATGAATAGTATTTTACAGGTGAATGCAGTCAAAAAAATGTCATAGTCTACTCCATAGGTCAAAAATAGAATTGGCTTTTGTTTGTTTGATTAATTTACGTCCTATTAACAGCTATGGTCATGTAAGGACGGCCTCCCATGTATGCGGTATGTAGCGTGTATGTAGTGCGAGTGTGTTTTGGGAGACTGTGGTATATTCATGTAGTGTCTTCTTGTATAGTGGAACTATTGCCCTTTTTATAGTGCTATATCACTGAAGAATTCCACCGAAGACACCAAGCAACACACCCCACCCGGTCACATTATACTGACAACGGGTGAACCAGTCGTCCCACTCCCTGTATGCTGAGCGCTAAGCAGGAGAAAAAACTACCACTTTTATAGACTTTGGTGCGTCTCGGCCAGGGGACCACCCAAAGCCTTCCTCACAGGGGCGAACGCTCAACTCAGGGCCTAAAGTGAGGCGGTGCCAAGGGCGGCATTAGGAAATATAAAGTCAGTTATGAAAAAGAGAAAAGATAAGATCCTAAGTTTAGTCGCCTTTTACGATCAAGCAATAGGGGCAGCAGGTACAATTCTTACGCCCTACCTGCTGGGCCAACTCCATTGGCCGTTTATAAACAGCAAATGCATCAGTCTTTATGGAACATGTATAATCAATAAGATATATCAACCTGTGGCTTGGAAAAATTAACGTGCATTTTATACAACTGATCCCTCTCTTGAACTTGACGTCGTTGTACAATGTCTACAATGTATATTGCAAAGATATAGAAAATAGTAGATTTGTTTTGAAAACGTTGTTTAATCTTAATTTGTTAGTTGGTTTATCTGTTATTACCTATAGTTCACAATATGAAAAATATATTTATATCACAAAACAAGATATTTTCAAAATAAAAATAACATAAGCTATATCGAACTCTGGACCTTCAGATCAGAGTGTGGAGACTCAACCGCTTGAGCTATACAGGACTTATACACATCTTTGTTCTGATTTCAAATTCATACGCAGTCTAGCTGATATTAAATTAACTACGGATATATCTATTGTGGAAAATCACGTGCAGAAATGAGAAGCGCGTGTGAATAACTTATTTGTTTATTGTTTATATATGAAAGTAATGGCGTTATTTGTAAGCTCCGTGACAAAGCCGTGGATGATATACAACCGCCTCGGAATCAGAAATATGGGATCAAATAATATACAAGGACATACTCATTCAGATCCCCCGCCAATGGAGATATCAAAGCTGAAGTAAGTTTGATTGTGGAGACTTATGTGTATGAAAAAAACCAGGAAAAAGGAAGTTGAGCTAAAGAAAGATGGAGTATAATTCAAGTAGAGCGGGGCTGCAATTGTTGAATCGGGTATACAGCCTTGACATTTGTTGGCGATAATTTCCCCATTTTTAAAAATATTTTACTCCATGCAGTATTAAATTCAAGGTCTGTGTTGTCTAATGTCTTAAGATACATATATCATTCAAATTTGACCGCAGTTTTAAATTATTGTTTGTTTGTTTGTTTGATTAATTAACGTCCTATTAACAGCTATGGTCATGTAAGGACGGCCTCCCATGTATGCGGTGTGTTGCGTGTATGTTGTGCGAGGTGCGTGTTTCGGGAGACTGCTGTATATTCATGTTGTGTCTTCTTGTATAGTGGAAGTTTTGCCCTTTTTATAGTGCTATATAGTTTTAAATTCGTATTTCTTTCAGCCACCAAATAACACTGCCACGAATATAATCCAAATGTTTTTCTTTCTTTTCTGGTAAGGGCAGATACAGCAAGGTGGATAGTTTTATGAATGTGAAGCATATAGGTGAAAAACTATTAACCTGTTTATAACTAGTACAATGACAGTGTCATAAAGGGCCTAAAAAGAATGTGACTATTAAGTTTCGTGGAAATATCTGCTGGTTTTAGAGTTATGCTCCGGAAATGAACCTGCTACAAAAATATGATATTCTTAGCGATGTTTCTATGGTTACAGAAAAAAGCACAAAAAATGAAAACCTAAAAATAGCAAAAAGCACTACTAGACCATAAGAACAATGTGTCTATGAAGTTTCATGGAAATATCTCTGCTGGTTTTTGTTGTGCTCCGGAAACGATTCTTACACAAACATCTTCATAGACTCATTGTTCTTATGGTCTAGTAGTGCCTTTTGCTATTTATAGGTTTTCACTTTTTGTGTTGTTTTTTTCTGTAACCATAGAAACATTGCTGAAAATATCATGGTAAATGGTAAATGTTACTTTGCAAAACTCCACACATCTTTGTGTATATAGTCTAATATAAATGTCAAGGCTGTATACCAGATTCAACAATTGCAGCCCCGCTCTACTTGAATTATACTTCATCTTTCTTTAGCTCAACTTCCTTTTTCCTGTTTTTTTCATACACATAAGTCTCCACAATCAAACTTACTTCAGCTTTGATATATCCATTGGCGGGGGATCTGAATGACTATGTCCTTGTTTTTAAGTGATATCTGGAATAATAAGATAAAGTAAGAATTTCCGCAACACTTCAGCGTACAACGACGTAAAGGTCAAGTATGTGTCATAGAGGCAAATGTACATATAGATTTTGCTGAAACTCCAAACCTAACAATGAAGACGTATTCAGTGTTTGCTGTTCTGGTTTTGCTAACAACATTTGATGAAGTTCTTTCGGATGATGTCGATTCTATTGAAAAATATGAAGAGAAAAGTTTAGCGAGTGAAGTTGTTGGTATTCTAAACGCAACTTACTTCAATATCAACGAGAAAGTATGTCAGTTACAAAGGCGGGTCGACGCAATAAAAGGCGGCACAAACTCCGGTCAGCAGTGTGAATGTAACTCAACGGAAATTCGGGAATTCAAACGGGAAATATCTAGCCAAATTCATGATTTCTCAAAGATTATGTCCGGATTCGAAAATGAAATGCGGATTTTGAAGAGAGAACAGGAGAATCTGAGGGAGATGGTTCAAAGGGAAAACACAAATGATGGTAATATTGTGTCTTTTTAATTGTTGGTAAAAGATGCACTTTCTTTTTGAGGCATGTTGGCTTAATATGATTACATATTTGTATATTTTGCTTTACACTGGGGTTCATTGAATATTCACCGGCCTTTTGTTACAGTCAAGGATAAATTTTAGACTTTTCTCGCACAAGGTAGGTAGAAATGTGTTTTTCTTCGTTAAACGATAGATGGCATTTAAATATAATTATATCAAGCCGCAATGTACTATTGCAATTAAGACGCTATGTTTTACATAGATATGCCTGTCTTTTTGTTTAGTAATAATAACAATACATATAGTATCCACCATACCAAATTGTTGCGGGTAATAGAGATATATGATGGCATTTATTCTTTAATTTGATTTGTAAAATGGAGAGGACGTTTATGATATCAGGCCTTGGTCATTCGTCATTTATGACAATCAGATCTATGTTTACACGTTAAAATAAATATATTGTCTAATTATAGCAACTACTGTCACTACGACCACCGTTACCACGACGAATCCACCACGTGACTGTGATGCTGGTTGGATCGCGTCTCCAGAAAAGTGTTACTACGTCTCAACAACATCCGAGAAAACCTCATGGGCGTCAGCGGTGGTGAGTTTTAATCATATCATTGATATAAAAACGGTCAATAAGAGGGTTTCGGGAAGCTTGGTGTACCATTAACCTATCATACTTGTACATTTCAGAGCGTACAGACTAGCGTTCCTATAGTCCTTGATTTACATAAAATGTATCATACTGATATTTTTTTTAATTTTGAAAATTGTTTTAATATTGGGTAGCAACGTATGATGAGGTATATCATAAGTAGTTGAATTTGTTGATGTAGGTTTTTATTTTTTGCTAAATAACCATATAATGCGGTCAAATACAACAAAAGTTCTAATATACAAGAAGACACTACATGAATATACCGCAGTCTCCCAGAACACGCACATCGCACTACACACACGCTACACACCGCATACATGGGAGGCCGTTCTTACGTGACCCTGGTTGTTCATAGGACGTTATTAAATTAAACAAAGATTGGAATAATCAATTATCATTATCCAGTCTTACTTCATTTTGCTTAATTCTTGAAAAAAATTACAGATGTTCCAAGAAGCTTTGTATTTTTAATGATATTTGTCATTTTCTAATTTTCCCTTACTCTAGAGGCGGTGCTCTGAAATGGGAGCCAATCTGGTTGAGTTTAAGTAAAACAAAGAAGCCTCGTTTGTAATGGACAATCTACCAAGTCGTGTTGGTAAGGGAAGGAATATCCAGTTAGTGCACCGATTCAGTTTTATACATTGCTTGATTTCCTAAATACAAACCAATATATTTGCAATGACATAATTTGTTACATCATAAAAGTAGATGTTATTTATTCTGAAAAACAACAACGTTATTATGGTCCTCAAAGTAGTGAGCTCGCTACGTATATATACCGGCGACGACAGGTTACTACTATTATATACTGTATCTTCGTTTTGATAGTCCACATGGATATACCAGAGTGTTTGGACAGTCTTAAATACAGTGATTTCCTTTTAAATATAACTCCCAGTCGAATTTCGTTTAAAAATATGTATGAAGCTTTTAGTAAATGACACGATTTCATGTCGATTAATTAATCAATGCTGCGTCTATTTTTTTTTCTTTGTAGCATACAGCGATATATTTTATACCGGCAGAAAGAGGAATGATAATGATGTTTGGGTGTATATCAGCGACAATCAGGTCATTCAAACAAATGAGCGGTCGTGGGCAGATGGCGAGCCCAATGGCGGAACACAGAGGTGTGGCTGTACAAGACAATCGGAAGACTTCCTTATGTTGGACTTTTTTTGTACTGGATACAACCTGTTCTATATCTGTGAAATTCCGCGATAATGGAATTTAAACTAACTTTCATGCGCGAATATCGCGATCCAAGCAAATTTGCGAAAATTTATATATTTTATGTTTCAATAATCAAGCACTTGATATTTATCATCTACATTGATAGAAATATGCATTTATTTTGTTTTTAATTAACGAATGTTCACATTTGCGAATTTGTTTTAAAATTGATACCCAGAAATTGAATATCCGCGACAGAATGAAAGTGTGTTTAGAGTATTCCCGTACAAAAAGCAATTTAGACCAATTTAATACCTTAACAACTGTACACATAGCTATCTTCGCGAGTAATGAATTTCACGGTGATCATGATGATCACGGGTAAAAACGTATTATTTTATATATTATATATACAATACATAACATGTTTTAAAAATGCTGAATCTGAGCATGAGAAAAGGCTATTATAACGTGATGGCGAAAAGCGTTAACAAGGACACACCTCACATCCGGTTATACTAGTAATTTAGCGGATACTCATTACGGAAACTTAAGTCGTTACTATAAGTTGAGGTGCTTGAGATGCGGAAATCCAATTTTTATCTTATTGTGACATTGTCTAGGTATATACATATAAAAAGCTGATACACACATTTATAGTTTATTCCTAAGTAACTAATTCATAAATGATCAACATATATATTTTCAGATTAATACAAAGCATAGAGCAAATAGAAAATTTATGTAATTTCTGGCATCATACGTTAAAATGTTTTATCTCAGGGGAAGCAACGTATAATGGTTGGACAATCTGATTAAAAAGCAGATCCTTATTATCACTACGTTTAATATGAGGATCTGACAACATACCTTTAGGGGTCACGTCAGAATGACCTTTGGAAATGGCCAATCAAATTGGCACTGCCAGAATCCTGACTGGGGACGAACTAGTTTGAAAAAGCTGTCCGAATTATTTTCGTGTACTTAGTCATCTCGCCCAAAGTGCACAACAATGCTAAATGTATATGCTTACTGGGACGAAATAGCGTTATCAATTGACGTAGAAATGTGTAGAAAATGTATTTGATCTGGAGTACACGTGGTAAAAGGTCATCCGAACGTGACCCCATATGGGATATTGTCAGATCCTATATTGAACGGAGTGTTTATGAGGATCTGTATTTTAATCAGATTGAATGGTTGGACTGAAACATACAAATGTAGCCTGTCCTTGTGGTTGAACAAAATATACAAAAAAATACTTATTTGTTTAATACTTGTATCGATCATTTTCATACGCTTAATAATAGTTTATAAAGGAAAAATGTCGTCGTTTGCAATGTTGATTCTGGTTGAGATACTCATTAAAAAATGGAGTTTTGACGAGAATATCTTTAATAAATTGCATTATAATGTTTAACTTTGATAAACTGTTTGTTATGAAGATAAAACAACATTTTGAGTGTACTCTCATCATATACTGCTTCGCGGTTTATTTAAGGTTTTGTGTTATTTTTACAAAATTATCTATTCGTTACTGTTAATATTAATCATTGACACAAAACAGATCTATTGCAAGATATGCTTTAAGTATTTCTGTAAGTACCCGTTGATGTTAATTTTTTTAAGACATGAACTTAATTTTTCATAATTATCTACAATTGAGACATGGGGTGCCAGAACCGATTTCGAGTAGACAAGCCGATGACATTGAAGACATTACAAAATCCATGACATTAGTAAGGGCAAAAGTTCCACTATACAAGAAGACACAACATGAATATACCACAGTCTCCCGAAACACGCACCTCGCACAACATACACGCAGCACACCGCATACATGGGAGGCCGTCCTTACATGACCTTAGCTGTTAATAGGACGTTAATTAATCAAACAAACAAACAAAGTAAGGGAAAATGGACACAGTTAAAACCACTGACAATTGTACGGGATAATATAGACATTCCAAAATCCAGTGACATTATAGCACGGAAAAACAGTGACAGTGGTACGGGAAGAGGGGAAATTAATATATTTCAAGCGACTTTCGTACAGGGCAATAGAAAAAAGGGAGAATAGAGACATTTACAATAGTACGGGGAAATAAAGACATTCCAAAACGACTGACAATAGTACGAGGTAAAAGAAACAATACACTTTTTGGTTGCCTTTAACTCTTGAATGTGTCGTTTCGTAGTTTCTAGTTCCGCCTGTACCGCATCCAAGGAAACTTCCATGTCGTCTTTGCGTCGTTTTGTTGTTTCAAGCTCTGTCTGTAGAGCTCTGGATTTAATGTTCATCCATTTGATGTCTGCTTGACTGGGTCTCGGCCTTTAAGTGTCGCCTAGTCAAAGGCAAGGCCTCCTCAAAATGTCATTTTTTTGAACCGCTTTGCAGAACTCCGGACCGATATTCTGTTGGTTAGTAGTATTGACCAGTAGGAATACTACTATGAAGTAGTTCACGAGATACACTTTTCTTCTAAGCTACCGTTGAAAATAAGTCCAAGTCGCACTATCCTTAATGTGTCTAACTTGAATCCTTGTGATATCACTTCTGTATTTTATCTACTTAAACTGCAGGCAAGGAACACTTAAATATTTTCACTTAATTAAAAATCAAAGTAGAACTTCACTTATCATCAAGGTTGTTAGTGCCTACAATACGTAACGCGATCTGGACAGCATAAGTTTATGAGTATTTACTGGATAAGTGGTATACTTAAGAGTATTTAAGAGTCCTTTAAATGTTCTGTCTTCACTAAAGTTGATTTAAAGTAAAACTAAAGACTTCAATTTCATTTCGTTGCAATGTATATATATTATCATTGAGTTTCTTTTCCTTCACAAGTGTAATTAAAAAAAAATATTCAAATATAAAATGATCAGATTATATATCGTAAAACGTACTATATTTATTTGTCTTTCTATCAACTCTAAGGAAACTATCACGTGGTCGTTCCGTCGTTTTGATGTTTTGTTATTTCCAGCTCCGCCTGTACAACTCTAAGTTTAGCGTTGACTTCATCTTTCTGACGTCTATTTGACTTGAGTCTCGGCCTAAAGGTGACGGTGGATAAGAGTAAAGGTCTAAAACGTCATTTATTAAACTAGAACTCCAGGCTGATATTTAGTTGGTAACTGGAACGTGCCAAGTTCTGAGTAAAGAGATGTTTTGTAATAGGTAGTCTCAATGGCAGAGATAATTGTCGACGCTTATGTTTTTAAAAACGTCACCCAATCAGAATTTGCATTCCAAATCCATTCTCATATGCCCTGCAGGTAGGGCTTTAGAATCTTACCTGCTGCCCCTTTTGCATGATCGTAAAAGGCGACTAAATTTAGGATATTATCTTTTCTTTTCTTCCTAACTGACTTTATCCTTCACAACATGAATATACCGCAGTCTCCCAAAACATGCACCTCGCACAACATACACGCAACACACCGCATACATGGGAGGCCGTTCTTACATGACCATAGCTGTTAATAGGACGTTAATTAATCAAACAAACATCTGCTTTAGCATATTAGACTACACATCGATAATTGTTTGTTAAATTTTCGTGTATTTTGTACAATGAGTCTTTTTTTCTATTTGATTCGACAGCGAATGAAGGGAGATAACTCTGTCAGAATTCCGTATCGCTGATATTGATTTCCAATAAAGGATGTGTGCAATTTTTTCACAAAGTGTATTACGTATATGACTGTCGTGACTCATATTTTTCATAAACAAACAACATCCTAGTGTACTTAATAGTGTATTTAACACCTGTTTGAAAATTGTATCATTTTTTCTGGGGTTTTTGAAGAGATGTATTCTTTACAGTTTTGTCCTTCCACTCTGTATGTGACTTTTTATCATCAGCTCCAAATGAAAAGGATTATAAATATATTTGGCAATTTTCTTAAAAATTGGGTGTGACATGATAATTGTTTTCATTCCTCTATTGAATACCATAGAGTTTGATTACTTAAGCTGTGCAAATAATGTATGATAAATTAAAGTATTCGTTATAACATATGAGTATGTACTGTTTTATTGCCTTGAATATGTTAAGATAAAAACACCGTGCGAAACTTATTTTGCCATTACTTATTATATCCTGTAAAAATGCAAATTAAAACTGCAAATAAAAACTGTAGACCACAACTTGACTTGATATTTTGTCAACATGTACATATTTCTCACTTCACTGTAAATGTAAATAAGATATTTAGCAGTACTGCTAAAATAATATCAAGGTCTTTGTTATACATGTAAAATTAAAACCTATACATTGTAAATATTGTAATGGTTTATGGTGAATGGGATAATAGAAGCTCTTCTTAATTCCCGAGTATGAATATTACAGCACAGATAACTTTAACATTCAATAGGTTTACTAAATATGATGGTGCATATTTGGTGTAAGTGCCTCAAATTGGCATACAGATTAACCCAGCTGATAAAACGCATCACATGTACGTGAATGCATTGTCTGATGAACCTTAAAAGAGTCTTTCAAAATCAATATGATTAATTAGACACTAAAGATTCCAATAAATACAGTATCAAGAGATTTTTGTACAAACAAATGGACAGAACTAATCCAAAAATCAACAAAGACAAGAATACCTTCGTACAATATACAACCGTCGAATGATCCTGCATTTAAATAACCAAGTCGATGTTGAATGTGTCGACAGTTTGTAATTGACAAAGTAACAATCTTAATCTTTATTTCTAGTAAATGGTTTTGTAAAAAACGTAATCCAAATCTGTACTTGATTTATTTTCGAAAATGTCCTATTCGGAGGCCAATTTGCTGCTTTGCGATATTTCACCGCTTTTTCCGTCATAGTTTGTTTTAATTAAAACATCATTATGACGACGCGTTTAGCTATATAAAGGTCATTTCTGCTTAAACCCTGTTGAGTTGTCACTGCGATGATAAACTGTAAATTATTATTACTGAGCATTGATATATATCAACGCATTTTGGTGGTACACTGCTTGAAATACCTTTCTACAAAATATAGCGTTTTGCATGAAAGATAGCACGAAAAGCGTTTACCTACCGCTAGAATTAGTGTGTTTACTGTATTAGTTTAGGTTGATGTGTATGGCCACAACAGTGAAAATTCCGGTGATATCACATATAGTGTCGAATAATTATATTTGGTTCAACCAGTGTATGATTTTAATCATGTTAAGCTCATTAGGTCGGAAGGATCAAGGTGAGCTTATGCGATAATGCGCGGCGTCCGTCGTCCCACCGTCATTAATTGGCTTCTTCTTCATAACCGCTAATTTTACTATTTCAAATTTTTTATGATAATAACTAAATAAACCAGGTGTGCGGTACAGACCCTCTGGCCCTCTTGTTCAACTTTGGACTGTACTCTTGTATCCCAAAATCTCTTTAGAACAAATGTAATGCTAGCACAAATTTAACATCTCTGTTGAGAAAATCCTTAATAAGTATGGTATATAGTATAACTAGGAGGGTGATTATTCTGGTGTATTAGCATTGCTGTTACTTTCGTGGCAATACTTTATATTCTTTTCTCTCCTCCACAAGAGGTCTGTCCGCCATTTGGCTAGAAATATATTGCACGAAACCTAATTACACTTTGCAGAATTATTTATTATAGTCAGGAGTTGTGAACGCGACCCGTAATGTTCTGAATCGTCAACAACACGAGTCATTTTCTTTTAATTTGGCACATCTAAGATATTGTTACATCTTGTAAAAGGCACATATGACAATTATAGAGTGAAAAACAAAGTGGTTACACCAGATTAAAATATGTTAACATGGTAAAGAAATTGAAACTTCTGATTGGTCGAAATGTACTTACCGTCCGATTTCGTTGAAATGATACATAGGGGTGAATCAAACAAACATAGGGGTGTTAGGAAATATATACGACTGTTCTAGATTAGGGTCAATTATAACAATTAAAACTAATATGAAATTATAAAATACATTTGCATTTGGTGAATACTTCCATTGTGACCTTTGGTTGAGCGCTCGCTGCTGTGAGGAAGGCTCTGGGCTCTGTCTCCTGGCCAGGACATCTTTACAAGTGGTAGTTTCTAATCCTGCTTTGAATAGCAATCTGATTAAAATACAGATCCTTATTATCACTAAAGTGGTCATTTCCAGGTGACCTTTAGAAACGGTCAATCAAATTGCAACTTGCAAAATTTTGACAGTGAATTTCAGGGGACGAAAGAGTTTAGAAAAATCCTGTCCGAATTATTTTGGTTTATGTAGTCATCTCGCTCAAAGTGCACAACAAAGCTTATTGTATTCAATGGATGTAGCAACAAAGCTTATTGTATTCAATGGATGTAGCAAGGTGCAAAAAATGCATTTGATCTAAAGTCCACGTGGTATAAAGGTCATTCGAACGTGACCCCTTATGGGATATTGTCTGATCCTCTATTTAACGGAGTGATTATAAGGATCTGTATATTAATCAGATTGCTTTGAATAGTTAACATGTGTCATTCGTATCATTTTCGTTAACATGTGTCATTCGTATCATTTTCGTTGACCTAGTTATGTTGGGAGATCATTGCGAAATCGTGATTTAGAAAAAATGGCGTGAGATGACAACGTTTGGAAAGCATGACAACCTCCAATGGAACGTTTGTAATGCATAAATTCGACGGTAGATTGAAGTTTGTTATGCGGTAAAATATCTAATGCATGTGTGTTGATTTTGATGTTGTATTTAAATGGTCTCAAAAAAGTGCCAACCGGTATTGTCAAAAAAGAAATAAAAAAAACTCTCTTTCCTACTTTATTTATTTGAACACTTACTTAATAAGACAATGAATTAATATCTTAATTAAATTAAATAAAACTTAAATAAGATATTGTTACTTTACCGTTTCTGTATATCACATGCCAATACCATTAAGTACCATACTCCAGCTCCCCGGCTTTGATAACACTAGGGATCCTGTTTGTGACCAACAGCTAACGCATAATTTAACAGATGTAGAAAACACTATACCCAATACAGGAGAAGTCATGCATGTTGAAGACGTCTGATATCCGTGTACATCCACATCTCTGAGATTCACCATCACTATAAGTAGGCTGCCCGTCCGCCCAGGTCCTTACAGACGTATCCACCTCGACATCATTACTGAGAAACACCCATCTACTGTCATCATTTCTCCTCCGTCAAGTATATATTAAGTTACGTCCCCCTAAAATAGCATTATGGGGCTACATTTAAATGTAATGGTTCAAGATCTGGCATATAGTATAGGACAAGGCAGTTCAATAGGAAAAGCATTCAATTAGTGCTCGGATGGCCTCGGGATCGAGCCCCGGTCTGAACGCGATGTTTTCTCCAATTCCACTACACTTGTTGCATTTGATTAATTCGTTTAGTATAAGTATAGGGAGTACACTTAACAGGAAATATCTTAAGATGGGTGTGTACCCTGCCAGCTAGTCCCTGGTGGCTCCAACCCTTAGTATAATTATGATATTATCTTTTAGATAATGTTCTTTCATTCCTGTAGCAGTTTTCTTTATAATATTTTGCAAATATTCTTCTGTTTACCATCATCCTTTCGTCTTTTATGAGACCATGGTCATAATTTATGCAGAAATCGACCACCAATTATTGTAAATTTGGTAACCCCATTTAGGGGTTTTTTCCAGTATAAATAATGTTTTCCCCCAGATGAAGAGTTATGTGTATAGGTATTTGTGGCATCGCAACAAACATATATACACATTTTCGTTTTGATAGGAGTTAGAAGGGTTGGGGCGCCTTGGGGTCATCTCCACGAACTACATTGTCCTCGCACAGGAGGACTCCCACACAGCATACAAAGATATAAATATAATTTTTACCTAATTTATTTCTAGTGATTCCGGTGATGTTGAAGGATTGCAGTAAAAATTTTGAAAGACACCGAAGCAATTAAAATTAAAGGGAACATTCCATTTAGTTATCCACGATGAAAAGAAATGTGAATGAACACTAAATAGAAACTCAGAAGGAAGGACAGAAAGAAAGGCAGAAGGAAGACAGACACTGTGTTATGCTGATAACATTAATTGTAATACCCCATTAAAAATGTTAATCCAAGTTGTAACGATATCGTGTGTCTTTTATATTCCCTTTTGTCGTTTTGTTCATTCTTCCCACCCAAATGCTTAATAATTGCTCAACGGTTTCGTGTTCTAAAACAGGTAAATTGAAAAATGAAAAGAAAAATAACAAATCTTACCAACATAGCCAGTGAGAGAGTTCATGATGAAGCTGTCTTCCTCATCCGTCTTGATTTCAACAAGTCTTGTACCAAGGCCAATGCATCGATCCTAATATTGTATAAAACCAGTACACATGTGGTAGTAAAGCTGATGTTATAGAGAACAATCAACTAAAATTATAACCGAATTCCCTCCGAAATAGCCAATGTGAAAAGAAGAATGACCCCAGGATAAAATATTGTCCGCAACACTGGTTGGCTGGTAAATTATGAATTCAACTGTGGTTTCTGGCGGAAAATACTCCTAGGTAACAATAAAATAAATTGAGAAGGTTAGATTGAAAGGCTCAAATATTAATTTAGATTTTTCAGCGGAAAAAGCAACCGTATCTAAAAGTAACCTTATCTGTTTGTATTGTGTTATACGAGGACTAAATCATCGGTTAATATTAAAAAGAACGACAAAAGTTGATTCAACAGTTCAAAGTTTCTTGATACCGATTCTAAATCGTCATTAACGCCAAGTACAAAAAGTCAATCTGATATTGTTTAATTTCTAAAGTCTAAACATTAAAGTCTTTTGTCTTAACTTTTATAGGATGGGATGGGTGCTCAGTGTAGGCCAGAAGAGGAACTTATTTAAAAGATGACACAATTAGAAACGAAAACTTAATGTAGGACTAGTACGACTAGAATATCACTTCTGTATTTTTATATGTTTAAACTGCAGGGAATGAACACTTATATAATAATTTCACTTAATCTAACACCAAAGTAATGTTTCACCAATCGCGAAGGCTTTTAGTTCATACAATATGTAACGCGATCTGTCATTGGACAGTATAAGTACCATACTGGAAAAGTGGTATACTTATGTGTTCCTCATTCCCCTTCTACCATTGTCCAATAAGAGGCCTTTAATTCTTCCATCTTCAGTAAAATAGATTTTAAGTTAGACTGTAAACTTCAATTCCGTTACTTTACAATGTATGTACATACATTATTGAGTTTTCGTCATTTTCCCCTCAAACAATGTAACATAAACTATTACTTTATATTTCATTTAAAAAATAATCAGAAAATGGATATTGTAAAAGGAGATATATTTAGGAGATAACAATGGTTTGTAGCTTATGGTAATATTTCTTCACTGGTTTTAGTTATATTTATATTTTTTCTCTCAACTCCGAGGAGAGAAAACAGTCATGTCGTCGTTCTGTATTCTGTAGCTCCACCTGAACCATCTGGCAACTTCTTGATTGAGGCTCGACCTCAAGGTGATAGCGAATCAGAGTATAAGAATATTGTAAATCTTCATTTGCCACATGTCTGGCCTGTCCATGAATGTCATACAGCCATGTCATAAATATCATAGGACACATGTGTAATTAAACTATAATGACGTCACTGTAGTTTTGAAGTCATACTATTAATTATTCAGTAGACCGAAACGGCACATACTTATATTTCTATCAATAAATAAAGTTATATGATAAATAACATCTTGCTCTGATGACTATACGATGTGAAATATAAAGTGGTATGGTCTATAATGTTTATGTAAAGTTAGCATTCGCGAAATTATTAAATAATTAAATTAAAATATTAAATTCCCACGTGAATACGTATATAATAGCTCGAAAATCTCCAAATTGTTCCGATCTGTATGGGTATTGCGGATATTGGTCACGTGATACGACTCGGGATGTTCCTATCCATACGGCAATTTTCGATGTTGATCACGTAATGCAATGCGGGTTTCCGATATTACCCGAAAGCTTATAATATGGCGTTGACTGTGGCGGTTCTTTCATTACGTGAAATGTTTCATGTGACATTTACCACTATGTCAATAATATATGAGTATTTTTATTGACCTGAACCATCATAAATTAGTACATAACGTGACTGTTTTCTCGCGTTTTCATTGGTTCAGTCCCCAGTCCCCGTGACTATGGTTTAACGCGCTTTTAATGTCTCATTGACAAAATGACGTCACTGTCGCTATTTGCGATGTTCACTGGCAAACAAGCTGTATGCAGACGACGTTTTGCGAAAAAAAAACCAATAACAAACAAACAAACCAATACGGTTTGGAAACTTGGATGCCGACGAATTTACACAGAAAAACAAACCGAAAAAAAACCTGACCAATTAACAAAATATGCAGTGAGTATTTTCAAAGATTTCTGCCTGAAACAAAATGTATGATACACGCCTCCAACCATGACTTTCTACCATAGACGTGGCCGCATTCGTTCAAATAAATTGTTTTTGTTGCCCGTACATATTGTTTGTCCTATCATATAGTTATTTTCTTCAATCCGTTATGTACTTAAAAACATAATTACCTTCTTTTGAGGGCACTATGGTCTTAGTGTTGTCTTTGGATGGCATAGAACCCTCGCCTCCGGATTTGGTACTATGCCATCCCTCGTCAACACTATATGACCAAAGTGCCCTCATGAGAAGGCTATAATATAAAATAAGCATCCATATTCACGCATTGTATGTTTTATGACAGCTTGTGATGGTGAAAATAACAAGAAATACAACTTAAATATCTAGTTGTTAATATAAATATCTATGTGGAATGAATGAATACGATATTTTGTGAAAAAGTGTGCTATATCAATCTGTAATTAAGTATGATCGATGCGGGGGGTTTGTGGGGTATGACATTATTCCATAAGGGATGTTGTTGTTCGGATGAACTTCAGATACCTATATACAGTTATATAAATAGACGCAGACATCAATTTGCAATCTATGTCCATATCTTAAATATTATGGATGATACGATTTTCAATATGAAGATTGTTGAAAGTTCTTGACTCATCTCAATATTTTACAAGTTTCTATGATGACATTATCGTATTTGGTTATTCCTTCCTTCTAGACGGACGACCCTCCTATCCCATGGTGGCCTGCAGCGGACTCGCAATCTGATTAAAAAAATATCTTATAACACTCCGTTCAATAGAGGATCTGACAATATCCGATTAAGGGTCATGTACGAATGACCTTTATACCACGTGTAATTCATTCAAATACATTTTCTGCACGCTGCTATATGAATTGACAACGCCATTTCGCCCCAAAATACGTATATGATTAGCTTTTTGAGCTCTTTGGGCGAGATGACATTTGATTGGCCATTTTAAAAGGTCACCTGGACATGTAATGGGATTTTCTCAGATCCTCTTATCCAACGTAGTGATAACAAGCATCTGTATTTCAATCAGATTGGCGGACTCGGTAAAGAACATCGTCTTCTTCTCCGTCTTGCTTTTCCTTT
The DNA here is from genome assembly GCF_041381155.1 of Argopecten irradians. NCBI lineage: Eukaryota > Metazoa > Mollusca > Bivalvia > Pectinida > Pectinidae > Argopecten > Argopecten irradians. The sequence continues at coordinate 3,157,653 of NC_091148.1, read as the reverse complement.
GCTTCATCTCTGAGTATATTTTCTCTTTCTCGCTCACATTTCGTTAAGTCGTTCCTAATGTATATCGAAGAGTGTTTTCTGTTAGATTTTAAGTTTCGAATCTTTACAGTTCAACGTAATCAAAATAGGCCTGTTGGAATTCACTTCGTTTTCTCTAAATGGTTTGCCCAGTTAGTGTTAGTCTAATTACCTTTTCAACTTTCCCGTGTTCTGGTGATTCTACTCTACATGCTGATTAACGTTCCTTTATTTCTTCTGTATTGGCCTTTATCATTTCGTTCGTTTTCCTTTGACGTTGTTCACCAATCCCGAAAATAACTTCTTTTTTTATTTATTTTTTTTTATTCTTTTCTTAAGTTTCCGATATTTATGGTGTCTGTTTTTTTGCCGTAGATACGGAACAGTTTTCTTGTATTTGTGGTAGCTTATCCTGTATAGCTTCCAATCTGATTTTCCGAACATCGGTTTCCTTACATTCTAATTCCACTAATAAATGTTCAAACTCACTGATACGGGATTCGTAAAGTGTCATTATATCTTTACATCGCTCCTTTTTTTTTACGATCCATCAAAATACTTTTCTCTATTACAACTAAACATGAGGTACAGAAGCACATGCAGTCAGATGTGGACAAAATCTTGAATTGTCGATCTGCCATCTCAAGACAGCTGGTACGAAAATGCCCTTTACAACGGCAGCAGTTTATTTGTTTATCCTCACTTCCGTACACACGTTATAATGCCATTGTTTTCATTGGAGATAGAACAAGATTGGAATGCTTACATTCCCCTAGGTCCCCGATGCGACCTTGCATACTTTTTTTTTTTTTTCTTGCTTGAGTTTTACGGCCCATCGACAAATAAGGTCATTTAAGCAGGCAATTATATCAGGATATAAACAAAAGTGCATATTAAAAGAGCAGGATAATACAAAAAACAAGTAAAAACTAAAACACAAATTGTAAATGTGATTTAATAAAAAAGAGTTGCATAGGATAAAACAGTTTTGGCTAAAACACATGAGAAGACTCATGCACAATGTTGATGAAACGATGATTGTTGCCTTGATATGATGATAAGATGAGAAAACGTTCAAATTTTGTAAAATAAAAATGCCGATTTCTTAGAGATAGTTGAAAATAAGATTATGTCTCACGACATAGAACTACGAACATGTCGGAGACATTGTAATACTTATCTCGTATGTGTTTAAAATCAATACAGTGCACTAAAATATGTTCCACTGTGAGAGGAGAATTCATGCATGGCATGTAGGAGGATCCTTCCCTCTAATAGATAGGAATGTGTAAAATATGATCGGAGCCGAGAGAGAACAACTTCCCCTCTGTGGTCTCTCCGACTGGACAGTCTTGGATTAAGTGCAGGTTGTATTTTAAACAGTTTTTTGTTTGTTTCGGTAGACCACCTTTGTTGCCAATGGTGTTTAATGGAATTGACTGAATTGAAGATTTGATGTCGGTGTAAGGTAGTTTCAAATCTGTTTGTGCTAGGCGAAGAGCAGTCTTACCTGCGTTATCGGCCTTTTCATTCCCCTCTATACCCACATGGCTGGATAAGTAATTTGAGTTTTAGAAGTTATTGGAAATATTCGGATCGAAAGATTTTGGATTAATGTGTTTCTAGGGTTTCTTGATTTCAAAGCCTGAAGAACCGAAAGAGAGTCGGAACAGATGATTGCCTTTTCGATGCGGTGTTCTTCGATATGGTCAAGCGATAGACCGATAGTACATGCTTTCGCAAAGTAAATGGAGGCAACATCCGGGATTCGGATAGAGGAGCAATGATTAGATGTACAGCATGCTGCCGCAACATTATCACCATCTTTTGAGCCGTCAGTGTAGATCTGAACATGGTCAGGTAAAGCCCTAATGCACTCCCAAAAGGAGGATTTGTGTTCTTTGGGTAATGCACTGAATTTTGCCCTCTCATGTAGAGATAAATTGATATCAGGCGTTTGAATGAGCCATGGTGGTACATCCGATACGGTGTACTCGTCAATGGTGTCGAAATTTATATTTAGTTCCTGCAAAAATTTTGAAATCTTATTCAAGGTCACAGGGGTCAAAAAAGGCTAAAATCGTTAAACGATTTCTTGTGAATAGCGAAGAAGTCTAGAAACATGATATTCAGTCTGTAGCATGTTGAGATAAAGGGCTACCAAGTTTGTTCAGGTGAATAACCTTTACCTACTTGTAAGGTCAACTGGTTCGGAAACTACAGCTTCAAAGAAGGAAATACTTGTATTGCCTTAAGTGTTAGCCACTACTGCATCGAATATGTTGGGGGTTTTGTTGCCAATAGTCAGATGACCGTTAATGTCCTGTTGTTGGTGATAATGAGCATATGTTTATTTGTTTGATTCATTAACGTCCTAGTAACAGCCAGGGTCGTGTAAGGTCGGCCACCCATGTATGTTGTGTGTGTTGTGTATGAATTGTGTGGTATGTGTTTATTGTGATGTGTAAATAAATAGATATCAAATTAAGATTTCTTTTGTTATTTATATTCCATTTTATTATTATTTTTTATTTACTTATTATATTTTGATTTGAAAACATCCGATTTTTCAAGTTGACTCAATAAATTATAATAAAAAACATTGAATATTTAGAATTTCTTATTTTCATCCCACATAAAAAACATCAACAAAAAAAAAGAAATGCTTGATGTACCAAATATTGTTGTGATATCCAATCTATAAACATTCATGTGTGCGACAGAAGATATATCGCACTCTACTGAAACATTTTTAAAAGATTTTCTATACAACCTAAAAGCCAAAGTCAATTGCACAGCAACAGTATATGAGTCTCTTTAAGCATTATGATATTTTTATTTCATTAAATAATAATATTAATATATTCATTTATTTCTATCATTTTTTGCATCCTTTCTGTCAATAAATAAATTCGTTCATTTTTCTCAATGAACAATATTCGTTACTTTTTTCACAATCCGATTAAAATACAGATCCTTGTTACCACTAATAAGAGGATCTGACCCCATCCCATTAGGGATCATGTCCAGGTGACCTTTGGAAATGCCCAATCAAATTACTGCCTGCAGAATCTTAAAGTGAATTTCAGGGGACAAAATGGTTTGAAAAGGTGTCAGAATTATATTCGGTTACATCCCGCCAAAAACACTGCAAATCTTATTATATATGTATCAGGAAAGAAATGTTGTTTTCAATTGATCTAGTAAGGTGTAGAAAATGACCTTCATAAGATCTGAAGTACATTGTTTGTACAGGTCTTATAAAGGTCATCCGAACATGACCCCTTACGGATGTTGTCAATTCCTCTATTGAACGAAGCGGTTATAAGGATCTGTATTTTAATCAGATTGCTTTCTATTTTGTTTGTTTGTTTTTATTCATTAACGTCCTATTAACAGCTATGGTCATGCAAGGACGGCCTCTCGTGTATGTGGTGTGTTTGCGTGTTTGTTGTGCAAGGTGCGTGTTTTGGGAGACTGCGGTATATTCATGTTGTGTCTTCTTGTATAGTGGAACTGTTGCCCTTTTTATAGTGCTATATCACTGAAGCATGTCACCGAAGACACCAAGCAACACACCCCACCCGGTCACATTATACTGACAACGGGCGAACCAGTCGTCCCACTCCCTGTATGCTGAACGCTAAGCAGGAACAGAGACTACCACTTTTAAAGACTTTGGGGTGTCTCGGCCAGGGGACAGAACCCAGAGCCTTCCTCACAGGGGCGAATGCTCAAAGATTGCTTTCTATCAATGAATACACCTATTAATATTCTATCAATAAACAATATCCATTCCTTGCTCTCAATGAGTATATTGATTTATTTCTATCAATGAGTAATACTATTTTCAGGAATAAACAATATGCATTCTTTCATGAAGAAAAAAAAAACAATAAACTTTCATTTAATTAAAATATTCATTCATTTTCCTCCTTGAACAATATCTGTTTTATCAATGAATGTATTTGTTCTTTCCATCAATAAACACTACACTATCGTCATAAATTCATTTTGCTCTTCACACCACCTGATGAAAGGAGAGCCTCTATTCACTCTGTTCATTTATAGCAAATTTACTAAATTCAATGTGCACTAACCCATCTACTTTTGAATGGCTATAGAAATTACATACAGATGATTTTTTTTTTGATTTGTATCTGTATTCAGTACCATTTTAATGTAATCCATAATTGTATATGCCACGTGTACATAGGTGTGCTCTTTATTTAGCTTTTCAACAACATGTAACGCTTTTCATAATCTATGCAAAGTTTCTATTCACTACAAGACACTCAAGTTCAAATGCAGATGGGACGTGACCATTGCATGGAACAACCAACAAAAGTCTATATTGATGAGATCACAAAGTAAATCTGACATCATATAAGATTGGCAGTGATATCATCAACAACGTCTCTTCGTAGATTGATTCAATGCTTATTGCATAGTTCGAGAATAACGCATTCCTGAACACGTCATTGTAATACGAATAGTCATATGTGCTGTTTAATTCAAATATTTGTTCTTTAATCTTATTTTTCTCGATGTTTATCAACAACACATGATGTTTATCTATCAAACTTGAATATTGGAGACGTCATTAATAAATGACATGTCTATTTTGTACCCCATCTTTGTTGTTTAGTTCAAATATTTGTTCTCCAATCTTATTGTTATTGATGTTTATCTATAAACACATAATGTTATCTATCAAACTGGTATCTTGGAGAAGTCATTAATAAATGACGTTAACAACAAATATTGTCTCCATTATTATTCCGTTGAATACAGCAAACATAGCTTCGGTCACTTTGCTCCATGTTACGAAACCGAGATGACATAAATTTAAATATGAAAGACCGATGAGCAGGTTCTCGTCGTTAAGGTTCCTCTTCACACTGAAATTAACACAAACATCAATCACAGAATTGTAAATTACAGATTGCATGTAATTAATCAAGAAGATAACACAATTTGTTTAATTAATTAACGTCCTACTAACAGCCAGGTCATGTAAGGACAGCCTGCCATATCTGTAGTGTGTTTGAAGTACGCGTTGCGTGTTTTGGGAGACTGCGGTCTATTTGTATATATGCATGTGTTCTTGTATAGTGGAACTCGTGTCCTTTTTCATTGTGTTATATCACTGAAGCATGTTGACGACAAAACACAATACATTATACTTTTTCATACTATTTTAAAAAAAAAAATAAGAAGACAAGTGGCTTACTATAAACCAATTTAAACAAAATATCAATTGGGATAGCAAGAATGAATAGAGGAAAATAAAATGATGGGAAAGTCTCATAAGGGTAGGAGTTCAACATGTCATCAATGGCAACTCTCATTGTTATTGATAGCTCAAGTTTGAATTTGTTCAGCTTCCTATCCAATGACCATGGCTTAGAAAAGTGATCGGAGAAAAACCACCGACCTACGGACTGTACTTGTCAGCTTCCACACAGAGGTGAATGTCCTATGATAATATAACAGTACCTCTTAACGAATAGACGTCTAAGTGTAAATATAACTAAGGATCTACCAGGGAACATTTTAGATACAGAAAGAAGAAAAACCACAAAGCTTTTGATACTCAGAATAATTAAGTAAACAGAAATGACATACTGTCTCCGGCTCATCTGAATCATCTTCTACCACTGGAACTCCTCGAAATTCATGACTTGTGTTGTTTCCAGTTCGACCTGCGGCAGTTAATCTTAAGTTATTTTCAAAATGTCAACATAGTAAAAGCATTCGAATAGGTCTCATATTGTAGACTTTTCACAAAAGTCGTAGTACTATACATTTCGAAGTTACACGGATAGAATTAACATTTTATATACGCGTATTCGCTTTTGAATATGACAATAGTGTTTATATAAGATATCCGGTGTACAGATGTTGTACAGTGCTCAAAGAACCACGTGCATGTTTATGTCAGACATCACTGTATTGCTCTGTTCTAATCTGATACTAGCAAACGAAATACGGATAGTTAGCAAACACTTAAAATTCATACGTTTGCCGTTACCTAATTTTATAACGAGACGTCCCTGTTTCGAGACTATTCCGCTCATTTCTGTCGGATTCTAACCGATTCATGTATAACTTTACTTCAGTCCTTGATCCCACTTCCTATGAAAAGCAAAATCATGTACTGCAATGCTAGTGTTGCCATGCGGGCTGTTTGGACCTTAGCATGTTGTTTTCAAATTAATTTCCCCAATTTTACCTCACTTAATGGCGACCTCACCGACAGCAGGTAATCAACCACTTCTTACTAAGAATGGCGACAAGCGAATGTAAATGATCCTTGGAAAACCTCCCTAAGGTGGCTGTTATACCTACCGATTCTAAATGAGCAATGAATTTGCAGTAGAGACACCGATAGAAATGCAAACATATTTAATGAGTTGGTTTTGTGTAATAGATTAACGTTTTATTAACAGCCAATGTCATTTTAAGTTACGTGTGCCGTATTTTCATACTCACGAATCAAGTACAGTTACGAGCTGATAATATGGTACATCCATCGGCCAGTCCACGAAGCCAAAATTGTTATCTACAATTTCATTTCACATTTTTACAGTGTAATGAATAAAAGTGATTGATGCAGGTATGTTTTCGTCTTATAAATATTGTAGCACGCATTTTTACTTACTATAGATTTGTTCGCCTTGTAGGTAAACAGGACCATTTGACATAGGTAAAGGTTGCCCTGAAAAGTAAAATACATATTTGAAATTTATTAATGTATTTTGACCCATGAGTTACTTTACCATGGGTTTAATTTATGAAATGGTTATCACCTTCCTATTAAGAGCCAGGGTCATTTAGTGTTGCAACGTGTGAATGTTTTGGGAGGCTGTGGTATATTCTTGATCGTATCAAACTGCCATACTACACTGGTTATCTATAACAATGCATCTTATGCATCGCGTTATTAAGAACCGACAGAAAAAAACTTCATAATTAAAACTTCATAATTAAAACTAAGAAATATGAAGTTACGACACAAAAGCAGATGAATGTGTCATAATTCTAAATCGTAGTTTAAAATTTTTATTTGTTTGTTTGATTAACGTTCTATTAACAGCCAGGGTCATGTAAGGACGGCCTCCCATGTATGCGGTATGTAGCGTGTATGTAGTGCGAGTCTGTTTTGGGAGACTGTGGTATATTCTTGTTGTGTCTTCTGATATAGTGGAACTCTTTTTAAACTGCTATATCACTGAAATGCTGCTGAAGAAGACACCAATCAACACACCCCATCCGGTCTCATTATACTGACAACGGGCGAACCAGTAGTCCCACACACTCATTGCTGTTCGCTAACCAGGAGCAAAACTACCACTTTTATAGACTTTGGTGTGTCTTGGCTTGGGAGACAAAACCCAAAGCCTACCTCACAGGGCGAGCGCTCAACAGAAGGCCAGATGTAAGACAGTGTCAAGGAAGATGATTGAAGAAGAAAGCTTAATAGGAAAAAGAGAATAAATAAGATGACTACTTACCTCTAGGGTCGATGTCTGATAGTCTCCCGTCACTACCACCATCGCTCTACAAACATAGAAATCAAACTTAACAATTGACAATTCGGTCTAAGAGTACATTACATTTGCACATATATCGGAACAACCCAGCTCTAATGGAAGTAGATAGTTGAATTACTGTGATATGTCAGAAAAGCCCACTGTGGTGAAATGTGTGAAATGTTCAAACTCGCTCGTTGTCCGTCATTACACGCTGTGGCCGGGCGTCTTGTATGCCGAACCCTGGCCCTGACCATGGCCAGTGGAGTAAAGCAACTTTTGTCTAGACGTACTCATATCGTTCTAACATTAGTGTGTATATCTTCTTTAGAGGTGCAATTCCATCAACTCTTCGGTGGTTATGTATTGCATTTGTTTAAAGTGAACAGTCGGGCAAGGATGGCTGAAGTTGGTAAAATGGTGTGAATGTATCCAGTATTATTTCTTATGAAATAGAAAAATAAAATCTCTCGTCAAAATCTGTCTGCGTACACAAAAAATCAGTTTAAAGTATGGGAATTCTAAAACGTCCTCCCGGCTCACTATGTCTGTGGTTACATTTCCACGCAGCCTCGCTTTCAACTTTTCTTTACTTTAATGGTCAGAACTGGGAAACTAAGCAGAACTTGACCGTCCTATTAATATGTGAGAACTTTTGGAAGGCCAATGAACGCATTTAGACTGGTTTTCTTTGCCCGACTATTCACTTTAACTTCCGTGAATTTGACTCGGGTGTGGGTACAGTGTACATATTATACCAGCTTAATGGTATTACTATACGATTGGGAATCTCAACGGTGTCAATTAAAACACTTAACAAAGTCATGGAATTTGTCAATATTTTTGTTACATGTTCCATAAGGAATGTAAAACAATACATTTATGCCATATTTAGTTTCACTGAAGTGTTGTTTTAAAGATTAAAAAAGATGAAACAAGCATTAAAACAATATTACTGAAAATCTCTAAATTGAGGTATGCTTTGTTTGGTTATTTCAACAGTAATAACGATATTAGGGGTTTTGTTACATTTTAATTTGTGAAGAAACCATTTACATCTAGCAATCAATCTATTCGTTTTTATTAGTTTATCATCCTATTAACAGCCAGGGTCATGTATGAACGTGCCAGTTTGAGAGTGGAGGAAAGCCGGAGTACCTGGAAAAAAACAACCGACCAGCAGTCAGTACCTGACAACTGCCCCACATGGGATTCGAACTCGTGACCCCAAAAAATGGAGGGCTTGTGGTAATATGTCGAGACATCTTTTTTTTTTCGGTCACCGCGTCGAGACATCTTAACCACTCGGTCACCGCGGCCTGGATTTTTAACAGTCAGCTTCTATTCATTTATTGTACACAGCCCTTCACTCAAGAAACACAATTAGCATCCATGAAACGCAGTATTTTTAATTAATTTGCTGAATAATTTTAACATACCGAAGATAAAGTATATCGCTCCAACTCTGCATTAGCCAGACATATCAGGGCGGCTGAAAGTAAATAAATTTTGTTCAATAAGGTATTGTTTTATGTCAAACTGTCTCATTTTAATTACTGAAACAATAGTCCATATGTTTTAATCATGTTTTATTTTATTTATGATATTTCATTTGTTAATTATCAATTGAATTTAAAAACAAAGCATAAACAGTCAATATCTTGGAATTTGAAAATTTATAAGACTACCAAAAACTCCAAAATGCATTCCATGTAAGATAAGATATTGCCTGTGTTACATGAGGGTGTAGCTAATAGTTGTATTCAACTTTTAGGGTCAAACACTTTTGTATCCCCTTCACAAGAGCTAACCACATTTTATATAATCATAAACGTGGTAATACAAAGATACCTGTGGCATTTTTGTTATCTTCACTTTCACTACTTGAGCTCTGTAAAATGTAAATAAATTTAATTTCAAAATACATACATATGTTGAATATCAGTGTATCACTTAACAGATTTATGAAGAAAAAAAAAGAAAAAATAAATATTTTTTGAGAATAACAAATTCTAACATCACTTACCATATGTTTCTCTAACTCTTGACTAAGTCTCTTAACCAGACCTGAAAACATGCATATATGTTTTTATCGCAATTCAATATGAAATCTAAATCAAACGATTACATTCATTTATTAATTTCATTCTATATAAACTAATATCGACTTACTTTATTCTTCCATTCATATTTATATCAAGTTAAATTTGAAGACAAAGTAATTAAAATTATATTATCGTGGTTTTTTCCCTTTTTCTTGTTTTTTTTTAAACTGGAATTATGATATTAATAATGGACGGTTTTCTGGAATGATAGTTGTACAAATGTATATTTATCAGCGATTTCAACAATTGCGTTTTGTTATTTTCTTATGTGTGCAGTAAGGGCGACAACTGGACATTGAATGGTTTACCTGGCATGTTTGGTCCAGGGATTCCCAACTTGTACTGACCAATTGATCGTTTAAGTATATCTTAGAAAGATCAGAAATGATTGCATTATAAGTAAATCAGACAAAATTCATTGTAAAAATTCAAATAACGGTAAACCAAATCCACTAATTGTCACTATTACTATTGAACTCCGAAGTTCTACAACACTTTTTATCAATACATAACATTAAAGAATCAATAAGATAATTAACGATTCATTAATTCTGAATCTTCTGGACTATCAACAATATTGTCCCTTTAATATCTTAACATGTCCATATTTACCTAAATGGCGAATGATCATGTTCGTATTGCTTACTGACTTCTTCGAATCAGTCTCCATTTGTCTTCGAATAGTTAAGGATTGTAGTTGAATTTCAGTTTTTACGTTCTTTTCCGATTTCCGAAATGACTCTTCTCCAACAAACGTCTTTTGCGTCGCTTCTATAATATCCAATTTATCTCTCATACTAGCTAGGTCAGTACTAATTCGGTCGAGATCATTTCCTAGTTCTGCTACTTTTTGACGAGTTTCTTTCATTTCTTTAGTCTGGTCAGAGATGTTGTCCTTAAGCGTCGACGTAAACTTTTTTTGTAAATTCATATCGTGTTCTATGGCTGTTGATTTTATTTCATGTTCGTTCAATCTTCCGGTCATTATAATTATAGAAGATTTATGATCATCGAATTTATCAAAAAGTATTATAATATTGTTTCTTTCCGTGGTAATATCCTTTTCCAATTTCCGCCGCGTTTCTCCTAACATCCCAATGCATGTATTGACTTCGTCGGTATTGTTATCTATGTTAGCCTGAAGAACAGTATTTTGATGATCAATTCGAGTTTGATTTTGTAATGCTAAATTCGCGATATCCTCCATAGATAGATGGCGTTTGCTTTCTTGAGATGTAGTTTGCATTGGCGTGATCCATTTATCTAGTAGAAAATGAAAATAGGGGAAAAAAGTAAATCCTGTGTTACTAACGCCCTTGAAATTAAAACGAAGATTTGTTTATTTGATTAATTAACGTTCTATTAACAGCTATAGCCATGTAAGGACGGCCTCCGATGTATGCGGTGTGTCGCGTCTATATTCATGTTGTGTCTTCTGGTATAGTGGAACTGTTGTCCTTTTTATAGTGCTATATCACTGAAGCGTGCCGCCAAAGACACCAAGCAACACACCCCACCCGGTCACATTATACTGACGAACCAGTCGTCCCACTCCCTGTATGCTGAGCGCTAAGCAGGAGCAGAAACTACCAATTTTATAGACTTTGGTGTGTCTCGGCCAGGGACAGAATCCAGAACCTTCCTCACAGCAGCGAACGCTCAACTCAATGCCAAAATTGAGGCGGTGCCAAGGGAGGCATTAGGAAAGATAAAGTCAGTTAGGAAGAAGAGAAAAGATAAGTCCTAAATTTAGTCGCCTTTTACGATCATGAAATCGGGACAGCAGGTACAATTCTACGATATTTTCTGTGTCCCGCCTGGCCATTTCAAAACTTTGATTTTTTCATTATATTGAGACCTATTGTAACATTATCAATATTTGTTCTTGTTAGGCTTATGAACAGTATGGATTCTTTAGTTGAGATAAAGGGGATATTAAGAAACTGGTCAGAGATCTGGAATTCTCTACATTCCCGTAAAACATGAAAAGTGAGGATCATTGAAGGACGGCCTCCCGTATATCTGGTGTGTAACGTGCGAGGTTTGGGGAGTCGTGTTGTGTATCGTCTGATATAGTGGAACTTTTGCCGTTTTCAAAGTATTTGCCTTTGTATCAAAACAATATGGCTTGGAAATATTTTTTGTCTGTTTGTTGTCGCTTTATTATTATCATAATTAAAAATAATAATGATAAAAAACAACGTATAAGGACCACGCAGCTGAGGTCTCTTACAATGGAACCGTGATCGTTGCCCATTGCCAGTATGTGATCGGGTTGGTGCGTTTGCTTCAGTAAGATAGCACTTTAAAAGGGCAAAATTCAGTAAGATAGCACTTTAAAAGGGCAAGCGTTTAAGAGAGACAAAATACAAATATACCGTAACCTCATAAAATATAGATATTCACAAGGCGGTACTTAAAGATTGTAAATGAAGCGTTAAACTTAGCTTACCCTAAACGGAAATGAAAATATATTATGGTATCAAAACTTGTTTGTATGATTTTAAACCACTTACATTTTTCCATCGTACTCTGTATACAATATGCTGAAAAAATACAAAAGATGTAGTGGGGAAAAAAACCACAACCGCGTATAAATCTTCTGTACATAACGAATTATAATTCAATTTTACTTGTAACGAGCATTTCCATTGGCTTAAAAATTTACTTTATCAGCCCATAAAGGAAAAAAGGTTGAGATGACGGCATTATGATATCATGGACAAAAGAGTCCCAAAATGAATTTTGAATATTGAAGAGATTATCTTTAGTGAATTGAATTATAAGGATTAATTTGAACAGCTTTTACATGTTATGGAGATATAACACAAAAATCTGAGTGTACTCGCATCATAAACCGCTTCTCGGTTTATTTAGACTACACTCAGATTTTTGTGTTATATCTCCATAACATAAAAAATCTATTCAAGTTAATCCTTAAATATGCAAAACACAGTATCTAATTTGACTAATAGCTATTCAAGACAATAAAATAAAAGCTTAGACAATTTCTCTATTAATGAATATACAAAGAAGAATTTTTCATTTTTCTACAAATCAATTTGCGAATGCTTTGCGAAAGATAAAACGTGATACTTACGTATGTGTAGAGATAATAAAACAGCTAGAAGTCCCCATAGTATTATTCTACGAAAAAAATGTTATTGAAAATATTAAATTCTTCGAAAAATGTGTGAGGTAATTGAGAATTCAGTCAATGCAACTTTTCTATTTCAAAATGGTTTTTTGTTACCGTTTACCTGAGGATTTGATTGTACTAGATGTACGTTTATAAAACTTGACTTACTGATGTTCATGTTCCTCTAACAACTGATGGGCGACTTCCTCCCATGATGAAAACTCAGTCTTCTCATATTTTTCGTCATCAGTTTTCCCATCGTCTGAATAAAGCCAATAATAACAAGAGGCCCATGGGCCTTAACGGTCCTCTGACAAAACAGTCACAGTATAAAGTAGTGGTTAAAAATGTATATAAGCAATACAAAGATCATCTTAGTTTAATATGAAAGTTTCTGAAATAAGTAAAGGTCATTTGTTAATCCCCGCCACTTTGTCCCTAAGAGTGAAATCTGGTTCATATATATAAAATATGAGTATGGTTGTTATTCACTCAAGTGTTAAGGAGAAGTATGATTTTAAAGCCAAATTTCAGTCAAATTACCCCTTCTGAGCCCCGCTCCTCTGTCCCCAGTCGTCGGACCTAACTAGTTTATATAAAATATGATTACCCTTTCTCCAATGATGTTTTACACCAAATATGGATTTAATCCACTCAAGGGTAAAGAAGGAGTAGGATTTAATGCCAAATTTTATCAAAATTCCCCCTTCCGAGTTTGTTTGTTTGATTAATTAACGTCCTAAAACAGCTATGGTCATGTAAGGACGGCTCCCATGTATGCGGTGTGTTGCGTGTATGTTGTGCGAGGTGCGTGTTTTGGGAGGCTGCGGTATATTCATGTAGTGTCTTCTTGTGTAGTGGAACTGTTGCCCTTTTTATAGTGCTATATCACTAAAACATGCCGCCGAAGACACCAAGCAACACACCCCACCCGGTCACATTATACTGACAACGGGCGAACCAGTCGTCCCACTCCCTGTATGCTGAGCGCTAAGCAGGAGCAGAGACTACCACTTTTATAGACTTTGGTGTGTCTCGGCCAGGGGACAGAACCCAGAGCCTTCCTCACAGGGGCGAACGCTCAACTCAAGGCCAAAGGAGAGGAGGTGCCAAGGGAGGCATTAGGAAAGATAAAGTCAGTTAGGAAGAAGAGAAAAGAGCCCTGCCCCTCAACTCGTTTATATAAAATATGATTGTCCTTTCCCAATGATGTTTTGCACCAAAATATGGATATAATTCACTCAAGGGTTAAGGAGGAGTAGGATTTTAAAGCTAAGTTTCATCAAAGTTCCCCTTTCTGAGCCTCGCCCCTCTGTCCCCAGGGGTAGTCCTATCTCGTTTATATAAAATATTGTAGTTCCCAAAGATGTTTCCCACCAAATATGGATGAAACCCACTCGAGGATTAAGGAATTGTAGGTTTTTAAAGCAAAATTATGAAAATATCCCCTTTTGGGGCCCCACCCCTCAGCCCCCAGGGGTCGGACCAGGCTCATTTATATAAAATATGATTGTCCTTTGCCAATAATGATTCACAATAAATATGGATGAAATTCACTCAAGGGTTATGGAGCCAGGAGTAGGATTTTAAAACTAAAATTAAGAATTTTTCTCCTTTTGAGGCCCAACTCCTCAGCTCCTAGGGGTCTGATCAGGCTCATTTATATATAAATGATTGTCCTTCTTCAATGATGTTTCACACCAAATATGGATGAAATCCATTTAAGGATGAAGGAGGAATAGGATTTTAAAGCTAAAATTAAGAAAATTTCCTCTTTTGGGGCCCCACCCCTCAGCCCCTAGGGGTCGGAACAGGTTCATATATAACAGATATGATTGCCCTTCCCCAACAATGTTTTAAAACAAATTTGGTTGCCATCCATGCAAGGATGAAGGAGAAGTAGGATTTTAAAGCTTAAATTAAGAAAATTTGCCCTTTTGGAGCCCCACCCCTCAGCCCCTAGAGGTCGTACCTTACTCATTCATATAAAATATGATTTTCCTTCCATAATGATGTTTCACACCAAATACAAATGTAATCCACTCAAGGGTTAAGCATGAAGCTAAGTATTGGCCTACAATGTCATTTGACAGTGTTACATATTTTAATGTTGATATGGCATCGTACAAGTTTGTCTATCCATTTGAATGGTTTTCACAGCTTCATTCATCAAACCAGATGGTTTTCAATTGATTAGTAAAAAATCAATTGCATTTCAAGACTTAAAGACGGCCTTCCATTGTAGGCCGCTACTTAGCTTTATGGTCGGACTCTATTCATGTCACTTACTTGTACAAATCCTAGTTACAACACAGAGTTTATGCAGTGTAAAATTCTTGTTTTTATGTTTACATGAACACACACCTGCAAAAGTTGCTTTACATTACCAATGTAAAATAAAATTTCAGACCACAACTTGGCTTCATGGTCTGACCGTAAGTACTCATTTCCGCACTGCATTGTAGATGTAAATGTAATGATTTTTGGCAGTACTGCCGAACTTAATTTTCAGCTCCTATTTATTCTTGTAAAATTATAACCTATGCATTGTAAGTATTAAAATTCTCAAAACCTTTGTAGCTTTTGGTAGTGAATAACATATTAAAAGCTCTTTTGATACGTGTGTATGAAAAGTACGACACATATAACTTTAAATGAAAAAATACTTGTGCATAGGAAATTAAGCAAAATGTAGCATTTCATCCGGGTCACTTTTTGACTGGTTAATTATAAATTTGCAAAGTAAATGGTATTTCTGACAGATATCTTTACGTTACAATGATACAAATTTAGAAAATCAAATTGATAACGCGAGTGTAACATAAAATGGTTTGTGGAAAATCTGCACGTTTCTGGCCTCGCAAAAATGGATATATTCATTAATATTGCTAAAGTGTGATTTTTATATATTCACCTTTCGTATCAGCTGTGTCCGGAAGTTCATAGAAGTCCTTGGAATAACCTGCCTGTTCCTTTTTATTAGGATAAAAAAATAAACAGAACAAACATAAAATCAGAACATCAAAGGAATTACTGCAAATTACTTAGATTCCCTAAGGCATTTATTTTTATGTTAATTAATTCGTGAGGAGTCATTCGTGAATTCAAATCTCGCGAATATTTGTATAAAATGTCGTTCATTTCGATCCACACATTACCGTACAACTTCGTTATAGATTAATGCAATGTTAGTTATAGCTATAACATACTATTGTATGCATAATATGAACAAGAGGCCCATGAGCCTTTAGTTATCGATCACTTGATAATAATTAATTTTCTCTTTGTTTCTGGCTTTCTGATTGGCCTATTCATTTTTTTCATTCCACGATGAAACAAGAGGCCCAGAGGGCCTGTATCGCGCACCTGGTTTGTTATGCCAAGTAATGATCTGAATACAGGTTCATTGTTTCTTTTCTGAAGGAATTTTAATATTAACCTTTTAATCCCCTATTGGGCCCCAACCCTCCTGCCCCAAGGGTTTCAGAGCCAAAATTTATACAAGTTCTGTTCCCCCCTCCCCCAAGGATGTTTGTGGCCAAATTTGGTTACAATCCATTCAGAACTCTAGGACAAGTAGCGATTTAAAGGATTTACCTCTATTTCCCCTATAGGGCCCCGCCCCTCCTGCCCCCGGGGGACCAGAGCCAAAATTTATACAAATTCTGTTCCCCTTCCCCCAAGGATGTTTGTGGCCAAATTTGGTTACATTCCATTCAGAACTCTATGACTAGTAGCGATTTAAATAATTTACCTCTATTTCCCCTATTGGGCCCCGCCCCTCCTGCCCCCGGGGGGTCAGAGCCAAAATTTATACAAGTTCTGTTCCCCTTCCCCCAAGGATGTTTGTGGCCAAATTTGGTTACAATCCATGCAGAACTCTAGGACAAGTAGCGATTTAAAGGATTTACCTCTATTTCCCCTATTGGGCCCCACCCCTCCTGCCCACCGGGGGTCAGAGCCAAAATTTATACAAATTCTGTCCCCCCTTCCCCCAAGGATGTTTGTGGCCAAATTTGGTTACAATCCTTGTAGAACTCTATGACAAGTAGTATTTAAAGGATTTACCTCTATTTCCCCTATTGGGCCCCGCCCCTCCTGCCCCCGGGGGGTCAGAGCCAAAATTTATACAAGTTCTGTTCCCCTTCCCCCAAGGATGTTTGTGGCCAAATTTGGTTACAATCCATGCAGAACTCTATGACTAGTAGCGATTTAAAGGATTTACCTCTATTTCCCCTATTGGGCCCCGCCCCTCCTGCCCCCGGGGGTCAGAGCCAAAATTTATACAAATTCTGTCCCCCTTCCCCCAAGGATGTTTGTGGCCAAATTTGGTTACAATCCATGTAGAACTCTATGACAAGTAGCGATTTAAAGGATTTACCTCTATTTCCCCTATTGGGCCCGCCCATCCTGCCCCCGGGGGACCAGGGGGACCAATTTGGTTACAATCCATGAGAAATCCAAAAGCGATTTATACCCTATTGTCCTGCGCCCGTGTGGGTTAAGCTGTTCCCAATCCATGCTTCCCTCAATTGGGCCCGAATGTTTGTGGCCCCTTCCCTCAAATTTGGTTTGGTTACATTCCATTCAAAACTCTATGACTAGTAGCGATTTAAAGAATTTACCTCTATTTCTCCTATTGGGCCCCGCCCCTCCTGTCCCCCGGGGGTCGGAGCCAAAATTTATACAAATTCTGTCCCCCATCCCCCAAGGATGTTTGTGGCCAAATTTGGTTACAATCCTTGTAGAACTCTATGACAAATAGTGATTTAAAGGAAAAGTTGACGGACGGACGGATGGACGACGGACGCCGCGCCATGACATAAGCTCATCGGCCCTTCGGGCCAGGTGAGCTAAAAAAAATCCGAGAATGGCGCGGAAACCCGACTTTATCGTGACGTCACAATAGAAACATTGACGTTGCGTATTGATTTGGAAAAAATAATTCCTTGGAAAAAATCAATGGAATCGTACGTGTAAACGTATTTCATTTTATAAAGTAGCCTGGAAAATTGATTATAAGCGTTGAAGTTACTATTTTTTAATTTCATCGGGGTATGAAAGAAATTTTGTTTGGAAACTGTCAATCCGCGTAGCGGATTCTCACAAAAGTTTGCAAACAAAATTTATTTCATAACCCGATGAAATTAAAAAACAAGAGGCCCATGGGCCTTAACGGTCATCTGACTCATGGCACAAAACAACAAAGTCACAGTATAAAGTATTGGTTAACGATTAATATAAACAATACAAGGAACTCCTTAGTTGAATGTGTAAGTTTCTGAAAAAGGTAAATGTCATTTGTTGAACAAACTTGGTAGCCCTTCATCCAAATATGGTCGAAACCCATTCAAGGATTAATATAAGGAGGAGTCAGATTTTAAAGCCAAATTTCAGCAAAGCTCCCATTTTGGACCTCGGTCATACTATCCCCATGGGTCTTACCTCGGTCCTTTATAAAATATGATTGTCCTTACCTAAAGTTCCCCCTTCTGAATCAATTAAAACCACTATAGACCAATTTTCATTGAGATCGGAGACTGAAACCTTAAAACAGGAAGTGGGCCAGCAGCCATCTTGGAATACCAAAATCTTTACGAAAATGTTTGCATGTTGTTCAGCATCAATTAAAACCCCTATAGACCAATTTTCATTGAGATCGGAGACTGAAACCTTAAAACAGGAAGTGGGCCAGCGACCATCTCGGAATACCAAAATCTTTACGAAAATGTTTGCATGTTGTTCGGCATCAATTAAAACCCCTATAGACCAATTTTCATTGAGATCGGAGACTGAAACCTTAAAACAGGAAGTGGGCCAGCGGCCATCTTGGAATACCAAAATCTTTACGAAAATGTTTGCATGTTGTTCGGCATCAATTAAAACTCCTATAGACCAATTTTCATTGAGATCGGAGACTGAAACCTTAAAACAGGAAGTGGGCCAGCGGCCATCTTGGAATACCAAAATCTTTACGAAAATGTTTGCATGTTGTTCGGCATCAATTAAAACCCCTATAGACCAATTTTTATTGAGATCGAGACTGAAAGCTTAAAACAGGAAGTGAGCCAGCTAAAATTAAGAAAATTTGCCCTTTTGGGGCCCCACCCCTCAGTTCCTAGGGTTCAGACCAGACTCATTTATATAAAATATAATTGTGTTTCCCCAATGATGCTTCACACCAAATATGGATAAAATTCATCCAAGGATGGAGGAGGAGTAGGATTTTAAAGCTAAAATTAAGAAAATTTCCCCATTTGGGGCCCCACCCCTCAGCCCCTAGGGGTCGGACCAGGCTCATTTGTAATATGATTTTCTTTCATACCTACAGGTGTAATACTGGCTGGTCCAGGGCAATACACTCATGCCGCCTGAGGCTGTATTGCATGACTACCCATGCAATAAAGCTTCGTGACGTCACAGCGTCAACAAAATTTCTATTTCCTCAGTAAAATGTTCACATTTTTTTCACAAACTTGCCTGGTTTTACTATAAAAGATGCAAACAACGGAATTTGTGTTGAAAATATCACGTAATTTTTCATGTATAGGAAATTGACTTTCAGTCGTGGATTTCTTCGAATTAATTTCAAAATGGCGGGATATTATAGTTGTAAAATTGCAATAAAACGTCGAGGTATGAAAGAAAAAATACTCTTTCATAAGTGGATATGAAGGATAGGCATATTCTACCCCTCGGGATCACAAAATGTTGCAAAACCCTCGGCAAGCCTCGGGTTTTACTACATTTTGTGACCCTCGGGTAGAATATCCCTATCCTTCATATCCACATATGAAAGAGTCTTATAGTCCTTCCCCAATGATGTTTCACAACAAATATGGATGAAATCCATCCAAGGATGAAGGAGGAGTAGGATTTTAAAGCTAAAATTAAGAAAATTTGCCCATTTGGGGCCCCACCCCTCAGCGCCTAGGGGTTGGACAACGCTCATTTACATCAAATATGATTATCCTTCCCCAATAATGTTTTACACTAAATATAGATGAAATCCATCCAAGGATGAAGGAGGAGTAGGATTTTAAAGCTAAAATTAAGAAAATTTGCCCTTTGGGGGCCCCACCCCTCAGCCCCTAGGGGTTGGACCACGCTCATTTATATAAAATATGATTGTCCGTCCCAAATAATGTTTCACACCAAATATGGATGAAATCCATCCAAGGATGAAGGAGAAGTAGGATTTTAAAGCTAAAATTAAGAAAATTTGCCTTTTTGGGGCCCTACCCCTCAGCCCCTAGGGGTCGGACCAGGCTCATTTATATAAAATATGATTGTCCATCCCAAATGATGTTTCACACCAAATATGGATGAAATCCATCCAAGGATGAAGGAGGAGTAGGTTTTTAAAGCTAAAATTAAGAAAATTTGCCCTTTTGGGGCCCCACCATTCAGCCCCTAGGGGTCGGACCAAGCTCATTTATATAAAATATGATTGTCCTTCATCAATAATGTTTCACACCAAATATGGATGAAATCCATCCAAGGATGAAGGAGGAGTAGGATTTTAAAGCTTAAAATAAGAAAATTCGCCCTTTTGGGGCCCACCCCTCAGCCCCTAGGGGTCACACCTATCTCAAATATATAAAATACGAATGTCCTTACCTAATGATGTTTCACACCAAATATGGATGAAATCCATCCAAGGATGAAGGAGGAGTAGGATTTTAAAGCTAAAATAAGAAAATTTGCCCTTTTGGGGCCCCACCCCTCAGCCCCTAGGGGTCGGACCAGGCTCATTTATATAAAATATGATTGTCCTTCCCCAATGATGTTTCAAACCAAATATGGATGAAATCCATCCAAGGATGAAGGAGGAGTAGGATTTTAAAGCTAAAATTAAGAAAATTTGCCCTTTTGTGGCCCCGCCCCTCTGACCCTAGGGGTCGGACCAGGCTCATTTATATAAAATATGATTGTCCTTCCCTAATGAAGTTTCACACCAAATATGGATGAAATCCATCCAAGGATGAAGGAGGAGTAGGATTTTAAAGCTGAAATTAAGAAAATTTGCCCTTTTGAGGCCCTGCCCCTCTGACCCTAGGGGTCGGACCAAGCTCATTTATATAAAATATGATTGTCCTTGACCAGCCCCAAACGAGAGGTTTGCACACCAAAATATGGATTCCATCCACAAAGTAGGTTTGCCCTTTTGGTGACAAACCTTCCCTAAAATTTATTTTACATAACCCAAAACGACGACGGTGAAATCACCGTAGTGACAAAAAAGTGACCTTCAATACTTAATTATAAGATCCAAATTAGTCATGCCATTTAATATCCAACTGTTTTATTTTTCATTTGACAAAAAATTCATGAAATTGGAAACATTTTTGTGTGAACGAAAAACATATTTACGTAAGATATAGTAACCAAGAACATCAAAATACAAATTAATTGCATTTAATATGACGTAAATATAATCATGCAAACAATGTATTGTACACGGTCGGATACACACGGCATAACACGCTATTCTAAACGTGTTATTTCCGACACGGCTTTTAATTGTTTGCTGATAATTTTTAGTCAGCATCTATCTTATTCGCAACACGCAGTCATTTTGATATGATAAATCGAAAAATTGTGTTATAGATTTGTCCAACATGAAATTACTCAGTTATGAAAGAGGATCGAACTAAACGTAAACGATTTTCTTTTCAACTTTGACAATATTACGCCTATAATCACATAGAAAGAATTTCCATTTGAAGTATAATGCAATGATGTCCATATTAACGTTACACTGCCAGAACATATATAATCATTCGTCGAGAATATAACGGAAATGAAATGATTTGAGCTATGATTTACTATACAAACCTTCATCATGGTTTGGATATCAATTATCGAAGATATGGCGGCATCCAATAACATGGAGGTTTCGTTCTGCAAAAATAAAAGTCCAGTAATAGTAAAACCAACAGCAATCACATTTGAAAACAAAAATTAAACCCATGATTATTTTTTTTCAGGCTTCTATATTCCATCCTTCTGATCATTAATAGAGTTACTTTGTTCGTTTTACTCCATTGGTGGACTAAAACGAAGGGAGGCAATTCGGACTGGCGGAGTGATACGAAGGGAGGTAACTCTAATAGATTAGAAAGACGTATATGGACTACTCACTTGTTTATTTTCTGTCTCATTTACTCTTTTTTTTATTTCTTTTACTTTGTCAACCAGCTTCATCTGAAAAACAGATAATTATCAATTAATTGTATCGTAATAACCGACTGTATAAGGACTCTGTCGATACCGAATCACTTTTTCACCTTCGGTCGAACACTCGCACCTGTGGGATATTTTTTATGTTCTGTCACCTAATCCCTAATCAAGACACGAATCAAAACAATATCGATCTTGATAATCTGGCCCAATTCATTATATTCCCATGGCTTTGTGACATATTATAATATGTTACAAGAAAAAACTCTTTAGTAAGTGTCTATTTCCAAACCTGTGTATAGTGACCTGTTACCATAGCAACCAAACATTCGACAAAAGAAAACATGCATGCACATCAACACGTGGTCTCTACTATTGGTGTTTAGAATTATTGAAATTCACCCAGTAATTTAAAAGTTGTCCAGAAGATTTGTTTCGGACAGAAAAGCAGAAAAGCTGATTCACTTAGGGGGAGATGTGTTGTAGGATAAAAAGTTTTCAATTCTGAACAAACATTTAATTACAAAATAGAGGAAATTCTTTCATCATTTCCGTGTCTTAGAATCTAACAGGAATAACGAAGCGTTCATTTTGTTCCACACTATTGATTTTTTCCATATATACATACATGAAAACTATTAAGGTTAAGGTTATGTGATAAAATTCATGCTAACAAACCTGTACATACCATTCTCTCTATAAATGTCGATTTCATTTCACCTATCAAGGTAGACTGCATATCAGTTTTTGCCTGAAAATACATAAAATAGTGTATTGGATATATCAATAAGTATATTTATTTATGAAAAAGTTGTAACCTCAGGTAAAACTTCATGAAACCAACAATTTTGCAGTTAATACTGTCTCGTGAATTAAAAAGTGCTCTATGGCAAGTAAAGTAATGATGAGTGGGACTTCAAATAAATCTAATTTGATATCTATATAAATATATATATGTATCCCCTGAACAGCATTGGTAGCTGCGAAAGCGCTAGGCAGATTTGTTTTAATATTTGTTTTTTTCCATAAAATATATATTACTCTTTCATATGTGGATATGAAGGATAGGGATATTCTACCCGAGGGTCACAAAATGTAGTATAACCAGAGGCTTGCCGAGGGTTTTGCAACAGTTTGTGATCCCGAGGGAAGAATATCCCTATCCTTCATATCCACTTATGAGTATTTTTCTTTCATACCTCGACGTTTTATTGCAATTTTACAACTATTATATCCCGCCATTTTGAAATAAATTCAAAGAAAACTACGGCTGCAAGTCAAAAATTACGTGATATTTTCAAAAAAAATTCCGTTGTTTGCATCTTTTATAGTAAAACCAGTCAAGTTTGTAAAAAAAATGTTAAAATTTTACCGAGGAAATAGAAATTTTGTTGACACCGTGATGTCATGAGCCTTTATTGCATGGGTAGCCATACAATACAGCCTCAAGCAGCATGAGTGTATTGCCCTAGACCAGCCAGTATTACACCCACGTTTGTATGAAAGAAATTTCAGTAACGTATGCATCTAATTATCGGTACTTTACCTGAATTTCCTCAAAACGATTCATTGCTTCTCTTGAGAGTTCGCCTAATTTTTCTGTTTTCATCTGAAAAAAATATTTAATTTTGTTTAGCTTTCAAAATATATCATTATAAAAGTGGCATTATTTATTATTAGCTCACCTGGTCCAAAGGACCGAGGTGAGCTTATGGGATACCGCAGCGTCCGTCGTCCGTCGTCCGTCGTCCGGCGTCCGTCATCCGTCAACAATCGACTTCTTCTCCATAACCGCTGGTCGGATTTCAACAAAATTTGGCTGGTAGCATCCTTATGGGCTACTAACTGAAAATTGTACAAATGATGGGGCTGATCCCCTGGGGGCCTGAGGGGCGGGGCCAAAAGGGGTCAATTTGGCTATTTTCATATAAACGACTTCTTCTCTGAAACCAAGCATGGGATAGCACCCATAATGCAATGGTAGCATCCTTATAGGGTGGGGATTCAAAATTGTACAAATGATGGGGCTGACCCCCCAGGGGCCTGAGGCACGGGGCCAAATGGGGTCAATTTGGTTATTTCCATATAAACGACTTCTTCTCTGAAACTAAGCAAGAGATAGCACTCATAATGCAATGGTAATATCATTATAGGGTGGGGATTCAAAATTGTACAAATGATGGGGCTGACCCCCCGGGGGCCTGAGGGGCGGGGTCAATTTGGCTATTTCCATATAAACGACTTCTTCTCTGAAACTAAGCAAGAGATAGCACTCATAATGCAATGGTAGTATCGTTATAGGGTGGGGATTCAAAATTATACAAATGATGGGGCTGACCCCCCGGGGGCCTGAGGGGCGGGGTCAAATGGGGTCAATTTGGCTATTTCCATATAAACGACTTCTTCTCTGAAACTAAGCAAGAGATAGCACTCATAATGCAATGGTAGTATCGTTATAGGGTGGGGATTCAAAATTGTACAAATGATGGGGCTGACCCCCCGGGGGCCTGAGGGGCGGGGTCAAAAGGGGTCAATTTGGCTATTTCCATATAAACGACTTCTTCTCTGAAACTAAGTATGGTATAGCACCCATAATGCAATGGTAGCATCCTTATAGGGTGGGGATTCAAAATTGTACAAATGATGGGGCTGACCTCCCGGGGGCCTGAGGGGCGGGGGTCAAAAGGGGCAATTTGGCTATTTCCATATAAACGACTTCTCTGAAACTAAAGCATGGGATAGCACCCATAATGCAATGGTAGCATCCTTAGGGTGGGGATTCAAAATTGTACAAATGATGGGGCTGACCCCCAGGGGCCTGAGGGGCGGGGTCAAAAGGGGTCAATTTGGCTATTTCCATATAAACGACTTCTTCTCTGAAACTAAGCATGAGATAGCACTCATAATGCAATGGTAGTATCCTTATAGGGTGGGGATTCAAAATTGTACAAATGATAGGGGCTGACCCCCCGGGGGCCTGAGGGGCGGGGTCAAATGGGGTCAATTTGGCTATTTCCATATAAACGACTTCTTCTCTGAAACTAAGCAAGAGATAGCACCCATAATGCAATGGTAGTATCGTTATAGGATGGGGATTCAAAATTGTACAAATGATGGGCTGACCCCCCGGGGGCCTGAGGGGCGGGGTCAAATGGGGTCAATTTGGCTATTTCCATATAAATGACTTCTTCTCTGAAACCAAGCATGGGATTAAATGCAATGGTAGCATCCTATAGGATGGGGATTCAAAATTGTGTACAAATGATGGGGCTGACCCCCCGGGGGCTGAGGGGCGGGGTCAAAAGGGGTTCAATTTGGCTATTTCCATATAAACGACTTCTTCTCTGAAACTAAGCAAGGATAGCACCCATAATGCAATGGTAGCATCGTTATAGGGTGGGGATTCAAAATTGTACAAATGATGGGGCTGACCCCCCGGGGGCCTGAGGGGCGGGGTCAAATGGGGTCAATTTGGCTATTTCCATATAAACGACTTCTTCTCTGAAACTAAGCATGGATAGCACCATAATGCAATGGTAGCATCCTTATAGGGTGGGGAATTCCAAATTGTACAAATGATGGGGCCGACCCCCCGGGGCCTGAGGGGCGGGGTCAAAAGGGGTCAATTTGGCTATTTCCATATAAACGACTTCTTCTCTGAAACTAAGCATGGTATAGCACCCATAATGCAATGGTAGCATCCTTATAGGTTGGGGATTCAAAATTGTACAAATGATGGGCTGACCCCCGGGGCCTGAGGGGCGGGGTCAAAAGGGGCCAATTTGGCTATTTCCATATAAACGACTTCTTCTCTGAAACTAAGCATGGTATAGCACCCATAATGCAATGGTAGCATCCTTATAGTGTGGGAATTCCAAATTGTGCAAATGATGGGGCAGACCCCCCGGGGGCCTGAGGGGCGGGGTCAAAAGGGGTCAATTTGGCTATTTCCATATAAACGACTTCTTCTCTGAAACTAAGCATGGTAGAGCACCCATAATACAATGGTAGCATCCTTATAGTGTTGGGATTCAAAATTGTGCAAATGATAGGGCTGACCCCCCGGGGGCCTGAGGGGCGGGGTCAAAAGGGGTCAATTTGGCTATTTCCATATAAACGACTTCTTCTCTGAAACTAAGCATGGTATAGCACCCATAATGCAATGGTAGCATCCTTATAGGGTGGGGATTCCAAATTGTGCAAATGATAGGGCTGACCCCCAGGGGCCTGAGGGGCGGGGTCAAAAGTGGTCAATTTCCATATAAATGACTTTTTCTCTGCAACTTAACATGGGATTACGCTCATAATGTAATGGGTACATCCTTATAGGGTTTGGATTCTAAATTGTGCAAATGATGGGGCTGACCCCTCGGGGGCCTGAAGGGTGGGGTCAAAAGGGGTTAATTTAGCTATTTCCATATAAACGACTTCTTCTCTGCAACTAAGAATGGAAGAGCACTTATAATGCAATGGTAGCATCCTTATAGGGTTGGGATTTTAAATTGTACAAATGATAGGGCTGACCCCAGGGGCCTTAGACGGCAATAGATGCGAGGTCAAAAAGGTCAATTATGCTACTACTTTCATATAAATTACTTTGTCTCTGAACCTATGTATTGGATAGCATATTTGTATGGTATCAATAGCATCATTGTATGGTTGTGATTCAAAATTAAACTTTGTGAGTCAATTTTGCTTATTTTTCTGATTGTCAGAGTCTTGTGATAATTACTAACAAAAAACCAGGTGAGCGATACAGGCCCTCTGGGCCTCTTGTCATATTTTGCGTACGAAAACAATATATATCGCAGATATGCTTGTATTAGATAATTTTACCAATGATACATGACTTCTTCCAATTACGCCTTTCAAAAGAAAAGTATATAATGTGAAACCTGAAACCGACACCATGTTGCGTGTTTGTTGTGCGAGGTGCGTGTTTTGGGAGACTGCGGTATATTCATGTTGTGTCTTTTTGTATAGTGGAACTTTTGCCCTTTTTATAGTGCTATATCACTGAAGCATGCCGCCGAAGACACCAAGCAACACACCCCACCCACTCACATTATACTGACAACGGGCGAACCAGTCGTCCCACTCCATGAATGCTGAGCGCTAAGCAGGAGCAGAAACTACCACTTTTATAAACTTTGGTGTGTCCCAGCCCTGGGGGCCTAGTAGCGTTTTAAAGAATTATCAAAAATTTCCCCTATTGGGCCCCGCCCCTCAGGCCCCAGGGTGTCAGAGTCACCACCTATACACAATCTGTTCCCCTTCACCTAAGCATGTTTCTGGCCAAATTTGGTCAAAATCTAACGAGAACTTTACGACTAGTAGCGTTTTGAAGGAATTTTCCTGTTTTTCCCCTATTGGGACCTGCTCCTCAGGCTCCAGGGGGGGCTGCGGTTCAGGGAGGTCAGAGCCATCATGTATACAAAATCTGTTCACCGTCTCATAAAGATATTTTAGACCAAATCTGGTAGAAATTCTTTGGAAATATTATGACTAATAGCATTTTGAAGGAATTTCCCATATTGGACCCCGCCCCTCCTGTCCCAGAGGGATCAGAACCATCATTTATACAAAATATCTTCACATTCCCCCAAAAATATTTCTGACCAAATTTGGTCAAAATCCATGGAGAATTTTATGACTGGTAGCGTTTTAAACAATTGTCAAAATTTCCCCTATTTGGCCCCGCCAATCCTGCCCCAGGGGGGTCAGAGTCACAATTTATACAAAATCTGTTCCCCTTCCACCACAAATATTTCTGGCCAAATTTGGTCAAAATCCAATAAGAACCTTATGACTAGTAGCGTTTTGAAGGAATTTTCCTCTATTTCCCCTATTGGGCCCCGCCCCTCAGGCCCCAGGGGGTCAGAGTCACCATTAATACAAAATCTGTTCCCCTTCCCTTACAAATGTTTCTGGCCAAATTTGGTCAAAATCCAATAAGAACCTTATGACTAGTAGCGTTTTGCAGGAATTTTCCTCTATTTCCCCTATTGGGGCCCCGCCCCTCAGGCCCCATGGGGTCAGGGTCACCATGTATTCAAAATATGTTTCCCTTTCCCTAAGAATATTTCTGGCCAAATTTGGTCAAAATCCAAAGGAACCTTATGACTAGTAGCGTTTTGAAGGAATTTTACTCTATTTCCCCTACTGGGTCCTGCCCCAAGGGGGTCAGAGTCACCATTTATACAAAATCTGTTCCCCTTCCCCTAAAAATGTTTCTGGCCAAATTGGTTAAAATCCGTTGGAAACTTTTTGACTAGTAGCGTTTTAAAGAAATACCAGAATGTCCCCTATTGGGCTCCGTTCCTCAGGCCCCTGAGGGGTCAGAGTCACCATTTATACAAAATCTATTCCCCCTTCCTCTAAGGATGTTTCTGGCCAAATTTGGTCAAAATCCAATAAGAACTTTATGACAAGTAGTGTTTTGAAGGCGCTTCCTTCTATTTCCCCTATTGGGGCCCCGCCCCTCAGGCCCCATGGGGTCAGAGTCACCATGTATTCAAAATATGTTTCCCTTTCCCTAAGAATATTTCTGGCCAAATTTGGTCAAAATCCAAAGGAACCTTATGACTAGTAGCGTTTTGAAGGAATTTTACTCTATTTCCCCTACTGGGTCCTGCCCCAAGGGGGTCAGAGTCACCATTTATACAAAATCTGTTCCCCTTCCCCTAAAAATGTTTCTGGCCAAATTGGTTAAAATCCGTTGGAAACTTTTTGACTAGTAGCGTTTTAAAGAAATACCAGAATGTCCCCTATTGGGCTCCGTTCCTCAGGCCCCTGAGGGGTCAGAGTCACCATTTATACAAAATCTATTCCCCCTTCCTCTAAGGATGTTTCTGGCCAAATTTGGTCAAAATCCAATAAGAACTTTATGACAAGTAGTGTTTTGAAGGCGCTTCCTTCTATTTCCCCTATTTGGCCCCGCCCTTCCGGCGCCAGAGGGGTCAGAGTTACCATTTATACAAAATCTATTCCCCCTTCCTCTAAGGATGTTTCTGGCCAAATTTGGTCAAAATCCAATAAGAACTTTATGACAAGTAGTGTTTTGAAGGCGCTTCCTTCTATTTCCCCTATTTGGCCCCGCCCTTCCGGCGCCAGAGGGGTCAGAGTTACCATTTATACTTTCCACTTCCCCTAAGGATGTTTCTTGCCAAATTTGGTTAAAATCCGTTGAAATTTTGTTTCAAAGAATGACCAAAATTTCCCCTTTTGGGCCCCGCCCCTCAGGCCCTAGGGGGGTCAGAGTCACCATTTATACAAAATCTGTTCTCCTTCCCCTAAGGATCTTTCTGGACAAATTTGGTTAAAATCCATCAAGAACTTATTGACTAGTAGCGATTTAAAGGAAACGTTTACGCACGAAGGGCGACGACGGACGGTGCACGATGACAATAGGTCATCTTGACCCTTCTTGTCAGATGACCTAAAAAGTTAGGTATTGGTGTTGATTATTATTGTTCACGGGAATACGGTACAGTGTCGGATTGGACAGAATGTTTGAAGAGTCAGGCTTCACTGTATTTATCTTATATTATTTCTTTTTTTTTACTACATTAACCTCTTGTTTATCTTACTTTGGTGTTCCGTATCTCTCCATTAATTTATCTTAACTGAGTTTCCCGTATTCCTTCATCAATCTTTGTGACATTTATTTATCTTACTTGAGTTTCATGTATCCCTTCATCAATCTTTGTGACATTTATTGATCTTACCCGAGCTTCCCGTATCCCTTCATCAATCTTTGTGGCATTCATTTCAAGCACTACTGCTATCCTCTGTATCATGAATCAACACAAAAAATTCAAAACGTTACCTTAGCAACCATTAGAACATATTGGTATTTTCATAACAAACATATCAAATAAATGTTAGATTTTCATGACCAAATATTAACAGATTTCGAGAGAAAAAGTCTCAAAATGAATTATATATTTTATACATTTTGATACGTTTTATGCCCTTATGAAACTAAAACAAAATTCAGTGACAACAATGCTTAATTAATATCAAATAGCCATTGACATTGCAGCATAATTAAATGCCGATCTGATTGAATATCTTTATCGTCACTCCGTTTAATAAAGGATTCAAAAACATCACATAAGGAGAACGTTCTGGTGAACTACTCTATGCCACCTGCACTTCTGATCAAATGCTCAAGCTACATCAATTGAAAACGAAATTTCGTCCCTGTATACAACTGCATTAGCTGTGTTCTGCTCTTTGGGCAAAACGACTACGTACACCAGAAAATATGATAGCTCTTTAAAATCGTCCCCCTTCAATCCACTCTCAAGATTCTGGTATCAGCAATTTGATTGGCTGAATCGAAAGGTCATCAGAACATGGCCCTTGATGGGACGGTATGAAATCCTTTATCAAACGGCGTTATTAATTAGATTTAACGGAGTGATTGTAAAGATTAGATTTTAATTAGATTGAATTAAATGCAAAACAAATCATAAAGATGCAAGCAATATCAAATAACGATCCTAATGATCAACATAAAATGTGCGTACATTTGTATATTGTTAAACCATATTTAGTTATTGTTGGTTGGCACTGAATATTGAAAGTAGTTTATTAATTGATTTTTTTTTTTGTCTTATATATTCTTTGCAGTATTTAAGGATTACATTGAAAATACTGGTTGCATAGGTGAGCTATGTAAGCAATCCTTAATTTTTCAAAATAGGGACTCGCTTCTGCAAAAGAATTACGCCGTTCTACCAGGCAGTCAAAAGCGACGTTAAAACGCCAGTGCAATTTCTTTCCTTTATGGGATGATACAAGTAGTGTGTAGCCAAACTGAATGAAACAGCTCTCACAAGCAAAATTCAATGATATCAATATTCTACCTCCATGGCCTTCATATCCGTCTTGAGGCTTGCCACTTCTGTACTGAGGGAAGTCATCTTTGTCTTAAATGAAACAAACATAATAAATCCAGATAAGCTTTCCGGAACTCTTTGTATGTTCATTATTTCTGGATCTTAACATATTTTGTATCTATTTCTACAATTTTATTTTTATTCAGTTGTTTTTCTTTCAATTTATTTAAGACTACTAGTGCTATTTTTTCCGGCGGTTTTGCAATTGACTGTGATTCCAAAGATACTCAATCTGATTATATTATTGTAGTGGAAGTATACTTGGTGATAAACTCCAATTCCATTTATACTAAATATTGCACAGCAATATGACCATAACTACTTTCAAAGATTGCAGGCAAAGGATAGAACACTTAAAGAATCTTCCTCATATATAAATTAACAACGAATTAATTATTTCAGCGTCTGGTCATTTAACCATGAGATTTGACGTTTTTTATGTGAAAAATTAATATCTAATGACAATTTGAATCCAGGCAAACTTAATAATAAATCATTCAAAGCATTTCCATACATGTATTTGTAAATAAAAAATGTAATTAAAATAAAGACAAGATGATCAGAAACATTGGCCTATTGTTTATAAATATATTAAGTCAATTTCCCAATCTTACATAAATATTCAAAGTAACGATACATTTATTTTTAGTTAGTTTTAGATGACAGTTGGAATTGATTATTTTTATACCAATAAAACAGATTACCTCGACAGTACCGAACTTCACCATCACATCACTTATCTCAACCTGTAAATAGAAGGGAATCACAATTTTAGAATAAACAAACCTATATCAGTTCGGTACAACTATCATCCAATCTTAATAAGTCTTTAAATATAGAGTAGACTCCAAGACCATATGTAAAAGCAAACGCTTGTTAAATCAATTTCATAGATTTTATCTATACTTTGAAATTTTGGTTGGTTGGTTGGATAGTTTATATCCTTTTAACGGCTAAGTTTATTTAAGGACGGCCTCCCCTGTATGCGGTGTGTTTATGTTTGTATATTTTTGGAGGTTTCGGTATGTTGATGCTGTTTTTTCCAATCTATCGCTATATCTATCTCACTGCAGAGACAAAGGACACATCGGTCAAATTATACTAGAAAGAGGAAAACCAATTATGCAATTACTACGGCTATTTAATTACATTTGAATTCAAAAATTCTACGTGTGAAAGGAAGCCTGCATACACATCATTATAACGTTTTATTGATATCGGTCCCGTCGTTAAGGAGTTCTCCATACGAATATCTACGGGCATACTTACAAACAAATATGATGATTAGTGTGTCCTTCTTAATTTAGTTCTGGAGATATAATAAAGGTTTTGTTTTCTTAAAATGAGATTTTAAGCAGAGTTTTTACTAAATGAAATTAAAACAATTACAACAATAATCAGTGAAATCAGTCATAGATTGAACGAGGCGAAATCTAAGAGCAAAACATATCATTATAGGCGAGTCTTATTACAAAGACTTGAACTACCCCAGTTTCATTTTTAAATAATTTATTAGTTATCATAGACAAGGTTAACAGGGCAATCTTGAAATGGTCTTCATAAATTACCTGGGTGCTTCTTGCATCCCTCTTCTGAGTAGCAATACGAGTTTCCTTCTCAGTGGCCGTAACCTTAATATATACAAAAGAACCAGTAGGTGCAATAAACCGGTGGCGTTGTCATAAGAAAGTTTTTACGCCTTGGTCATTATTTGAAATACTACCAGGGCGATAATTATTCTAAAATTCATTTTAAACCATATGGACCGAAACAAAGGTCCTTATTTTTTATATTGGACATGTCGTTTCTTCAACAAATATCAAACACTACCTCGTATGTGCATATTAACTAGAACACTGACACTTCAGAAAGGGCCCCGCTCAATGTGCCTTACGATTAGAAAATGACTGATGACAGTATAGTATGAGAGATCCCAGAGGGATCATGGCGCCTAGCAAATATATGTGTGACAATGGAAAAAATTGTTTGTTTGTTTGATTAATTTTTTTTGTTTGTTTGTTTGATTAATTAACGTCCTATTAACAGCTGTGTCATGTAAGGACGACCTCCCATGTATGCAGAGTGTTTGTTATGCGAGGTGCGTGTTTTGGGAGACTGCGGTATATTCATACTGTGTCTTCAAGTATAGTGGAACTGTTGCCCTTTTTATAGTGCTATATCACTGAAGCACGCCGCCGAAGACACCAAGCAACACACCCCACCCGGTCACAACCCCGAGCCTTCCTCACAGGGGCGAACGCTCAACTCAAGGCCTAAAGTGAGTCGGTGCCAAGGGACGCATTAGGAAAGATAAAGGCAGTTAGGAAGAAGAGAAAAGAAAATATCCTAAATTTAGTCGCCTTTTACGGTCATGCAACAGGGCAGCAGGTACAATTCTAATGCCCTACATGCAGGGCCAAAATTAACGTCCTATTAACAGCTATGGTCATTTAAGGACGGCCTCCCATGTAAGCAGTGTGTTGCGTGTATGTTGAGCGAGGTGCGTGTTTTGGGCGACTGCGGTGTATTCATGTTGTGTCTTCTTGTATAGTGGAACTGTTGCCCTTTTTATAGTGCTACTTGTATAGTGGAACTGTTGCCCTTTTTATAGTGCTATATCACTGAAGCATGCCGCCGAAGACACCAAGCAACACACCTCACCCGGTCACATTATACTGACAACGGGCGAATAAGTCGTCCCACTCCCTGTATGCTGAGCGCTAAGCAGGAGCAGAAACTACCACTTTTACAGACTTTGGTGTGTCTCGGCCAGGGGACAGAACCCAGAACCTTCCTCACAGGGGCGAACGCTCAACTCAAGGCCAAAAGCGAGGCGGTGCCAAGGGAAGCATTAGGGAAAATAAAGTCATTTAGGAAGAAGAGAAAAGATAATATCCTAAATTTAGTAACGCGCCCTACCTGCAGGGCCGATATTAAATTGAACGTCACGAGACTATATGATAACCAATGAAATAGTGGTAAATCAGAGCATATCTAATATAAATTATTGTTGTCATGAGAAGATCGATATATACAGTATCAACTCGGTGATAATATGTATTCAGATATAATATTGCGACGTCTTGATGGCGCTTAAGAGCTCAACCGCTTTATCAGGGTGGTGTTTTATGGCCATGGTTGTCCATACAAAAGGTCCTCTGTTTCGCTCATCATGGTGCAAACACAAACTGGTAGAATCTTGGGATCTAACAAGTTAACACCCCATTCGGAATCACGTGCTATAGTGAGCTTTGGAAATGGCCAACCATATTGCTGATGCCAGAAACTTGACTGGGGAAGAAATAGTTTGAACACGATGTCAGAATTATTTTCTTGTATGTAGTCATTTCGACCAAAAAGCACAACAAAAATAATTTACGTTATACTGGGACGAAATAGCGTTTAAGAAATTGATGTAGAACGGTGTAGAAAACGTATCTGAAAGTACAGTTGGTATACAGATCATCCGAACATGTTCTATTGAACGGAGTGGTTAAATGGACCTGTATTTTAATCATTGACCTCAAGAAATGCCAAAATTATTATTATACACATTGGCAGTTGCCTTGAAGATATTTGAATTTTGAAATTAACTATCTAGTCAATCTTCTTGGGAACATGTTTGATTTATTTCCTACATAGATTGAACATAAAATGCTAAAAAGTGTTTTCCTCCATGTAAACTGCACTATACATGACATTTTTCAAAGAAATTTTTAGACCCGTGTCATTTCTGTAAAGCACCTTTTTGGGCCCTCCCTCAGCACCCAAGGAACAATACAATTCACAATTGTTTGTTTGTTTGATAATGGCTCACTTCAAGTCAAAGAACTCAAACATTGAGCAACATTTGTTGAGTTTTCTTTAGTAATTTCGGAGAAGGTAAAAATTTAAATTGTTAAACGACACAAGGCGACCGACAAATCGCCGGCGATTAAAGTAAAACCTCTCCTATTTGCTTAGCAATGGAGAATATTTTGACTTACCTTTTTCTTTATTTCCTGACTTTGAACGGCCTGGGATGATACCAACAATATGATCACAACTGTGAAAATCATTTTTACACCGCAAACCCGCATTCTCTACAAATAAAATAAAAGTTACGCTTATCTCGCGTGAACTCGAGGCCGCAGACACCAACTAAGCACACCCCTAGTCACGATATGTAATTAAAAGAAATTAAAATGATAAATTATTATTTCCTGAAAAGTAAAAGGTATAACTTTTACACTTGTGCTTAAAAATGTTCGTTAGTGAAAGACAAGTCACATGTGTGATCAACTTCCGAGTATTCATTTAATGTGTAAAATTTCTCAACGTGTGTTTGTTTGTTTGATTAATTAACTAATTAACGTCCTATTAACAGCTATGGTTATGTAAGGACGGCCTCCAATGTATGTGGTGTGTTACGTGTATGTTGTGCGAGGTGGGTGTTTTGGAAGACTGCGGTATATTCATGTTGTGTCTAGTCACTCTTGTTATTCAAATTTGCTCTCGGTATACATTACATGTACGACACTTTCGTGACGAAAACTAACACCCAATGTATGAGAAAATTAACGATTGTTTACTCAATAACCTAGAGTATATCTGCATACACATATTTCACCTACCGGCTTACCTGTGTGTGATTACTGGTAACTTTGATATGTAGATACAAACAGGGAACAAAGCGAATAGCTTATCATTTTATGAAGGTAAATCCCTTTAATATCACAATAGCATACCGTATACACCTATGTCGAGTACTACTGATCACCCTGACCTACATGAAATCTATAAATAGATTTTATGGAAAATGGAAATATACGATACGTTATGCTAATACTACCTTTACTGAAAATTTACTTGTCAAAATATCTTAATAAAATCAGTCAAAAATCTAACGCATAAATATGAATTCAAAAAACGATAATGCTGTAAAACGAAAGTAGATGTGTCAGTTGTTTTTCACTGACCGATCACAGACAATCCATCCCTGAATCGATAGTCAATTGCTGCCACGGAAATCTCTTTGTTGACTATAAATAAATATCAATCAGTAGTTAGTCTTCGTAAACATAATCGATTCAGTATTTTAAGTAACAGTATGTGCCTCCAGTTGTTGTTAGGATCAACAGGTCAATATTATAACCCAGGTGCCATTACCTCTGAGGTGAATTTCTTTATGCTTGCCTATATTTGATATATTTTGAATTCTAGGTCAGCATTGTGTAAATTGTTTGCAATGTTTAGTCTTACCTTGTGAACCGTAAGCGTTCTCTCGTTGTGCAAAATTCTCGTCTGTATCAAGTCGGTGTTGAAATTAGCATACGTACAATTGCATCTGGGGTATATATGGTAACCTTAAACCGCTCGGTGCCTCAATTAAACGACAGAAAAGTTGGGTTTATTGTCGTCCAAGTTATCTCACTCTTCAGTTATCAATATGTTACTAAATATTTATCCACGAGGAGACGCGGAGTTTACAGTTAACATGGAGACTTATCTGTAATTTCTGCTTGTAACGTAGTGTTCATTGGACCAGGGAAACACTAGCATAACATACTGTATGATACGAACCGGAAAAACACGACCATTTTTAAATGTCCACTTGAATGTTTACCGACGAGCTATAAATAACTAAACTATAGAATCGGCTTATCACAGTATTATTTTCATATGCAGATCAATGCAATTTAAGGATCTGCTCTGGTGAAAAGCAAACAATTTTTCTAATATAGATTATTAGAAATAGGAATACATACCAAAGTTTAAACTGTTATAAAATGAATATGGTTGTGTGCTTGATTTTTAACTATTATATGTATATGAATTAAATATGGTAATTTGTCGTAGATTGTGATTAATACCGGAATTTCACTGTTTTGACCATACACACGACAAACTAAAGCAATAGTTTTCTTAGCTGTCTGATAAGCATAAAAATTCGTATTTTTTTTTAAATTGTTTGATTAATTAACGTCCTATTAACAGCCAGGGTCGTGTTCATTAGCACGGCCTCCCATGTAAGCAGTGTGTTGAGTGTATGAAGTAAGTGGCGTGTGTTTTGGGAGACTGCTGTATATTCGTGTTGTGTCTTCTTGTATAGTGTAAATTTTTATTTTTATTTTTTCATAGCGTTATATCACTGACGCATGTCGCCGATGACACCAAGCAACACACCCCACCCGGTCACATTATACTGACAACGGGCGAACCAGTCGTCCTACTCCCTGTATGCTGAGCACTAAGCAGGA
Organism: Argopecten irradians; assembly: GCF_041381155.1. Lineage (NCBI taxonomy): Eukaryota > Metazoa > Mollusca > Bivalvia > Pectinida > Pectinidae > Argopecten > Argopecten irradians. The sequence continues at coordinate 3,120,528 of NC_091148.1, read as the reverse complement.
GCAGAAACTACCACTTTTATAGACTTTGGTGTGTCTCGGCCAGGGGACAGAACTCAGAACCTTCCTCACAGGGGCGAAATGGACACCTGTCAAGTAGATAGAGACAGTGTATTTGTGTTTTTATTACTTTACATACTCTTCATTCATTTTTTTTAGATTAGCAAATCAGTCACGACATGAAAGCAAATCAATTCTAATAGTATCAGGTTTTGTATTTAGATATCAATACATTGTTCAATTTGAAGATTGCAATCGTGACACGGCTGTATGGAATAGTGCGTGACTTTTATTATCTATCTTTCACATGACATGTGACTGTATTTAGACCACTACATTCCGTCTTATCTTCACAAGACATAAACCGGACAATCACCCTTGAAAGAGCAACTAGAACTAAGATAAGCTAACGCAAATTTCAACATGAAAATGTGGCCGTTGCTGTTCTGTGCTTTGACAATTATCGGTAAGAAAGTAGCTATAAGAATCTGTAGTTTATAGTCGTGTCCTCTTAAGTTTGATTGATTCTGTGTACAGAGTAACTTTAAAGGACCCGATATATTATGATTAAAGTACATGTGATTATGTACAAAACCTGAAAATACATATTTACATATATGGTTTTATAAGTCAGTGAAATCTTATGGTCTTTTAAATTATTTATTTTATCCATGATGTATTCAGCGGGAGAATTGTATCATATATTTGGTTTGGTTTGGTTTACAAATTAACATCATATTAACAGCCAGTGTCATGTATGGACGGCCTCGCATGTATGCTTTATCACTGAATCATGCATACCGCTGAAGACACCCTTTTATAGATCAATCATGCACACCCACCCACCGATCACATTATACTGAAAACGGGCGAACTGTTCGCCCTAATTCCTGTACGCTGGAGCATAAACTTCCAACTTTTATATACTTTTGGAGTGTTTTGGGTAGGGGACAGAACCCAGAGCCTACCTCACAGGGGCGAGCGCTCAACCGAAGGCCAAAATTGAGACAAGGGAGACTTTAGGAAAGACCATTTCGAAAGAAGAGAAAATATCCTAAATTTAGTTGCCTTTTACGATCATGTTATTGGGGCAGCACTGAGCAGGTACAATTCTAATGCCCTACCGTTATTGGGTAAAATTATGTTTTTGCGGTGAAATTTTACGGTCATCTAAATTAATTTTTATCCGGGATTTGTTGGGCGGGAGAATTGCATCACATACAAACATATCTTCGCATAGATATATATTTTTATGAAGCAGTGTTATTCTTCATCTAATTGATTTCTTTTTATACAGGGTTTGTCCGACCAGAAAATTGTACAGTAGCTGATATGTGTAGCCATATTGTATGTGACGAACACACCACAGAGAAATCCTGTTTTGATAACGTCTGCACGTGTAGAGATATCACCCCGCACGCCCGTAAGTTATATACAGCCTAATTAACTTCATTACCGCGCGTTAGTTGATTTTCACATTTTGCAGCGTGGCGCAGTGATAATCAACCAAGCGTGGCGCAGTGATAATCAACCAAGCGTGGCGCAGTGATAATCAACCAACCGTCGGTAATACGGACAACGCTGGGATGCATAGGACGAACCGAATTATAGCAATTAAACAATAAAATGTAATTGAATTTGAATTGAATTGTTTCGAAAGTGAGGATCAAGGTAGTTTTAACGGTACGCTATTTTACTTTTGCGACTCTACATAAAATATCAAAGTCGTTTTAAAATTTTTACTCGAATCATTTTTGCTGAAATACCTTATAATTCGAAATATATTTTTCTTCAACACGAATACCATTTTGAATTCACCGACGTGTCGCCAGGGTTGGGATGCTTAGCCCGATTATAACATATGGAGGACACTATATTATTCGTAGATCATTGTACATACCTACACTGTATTATATGATGTGTATTAATACATATATTCTAGAACTTAAAACATCATTTAGAACATTGATTAACAATAATAACTTTTTTTTTTTTTTTTTTTTTTTTTTTTCTTTTCATAAAAAAGGGAGAACAAATATATATAACACATAACTTCCAGAACACTGTCAACAAAACATTACTGTCGGTTCACTTCCATCTTTCTCAAATATCATTTTCTCTGGTACATAATCGTATTTTACGATATTATTATTTTGCCACAGAGACTTCCATTACTCTAATACTACCCGTGATCTGCATTATGAGTCAATAAATGAAGCCAGGACTTGATGTATTAATATCCATATACATGAATGCGAGTCCTTTTTACTGACACCATGTTAGTCCGCGCGGAAAAATTGACCTTGTATTTAAATGAACCAGTTTGGTTACCAAACTATGAAGTTCTTTTAAATGTCTGTATTATCAAAAGATAAAGAAGAATCTATTGAAAAAAAACTTGAGATTTTGTTGTCTTTTCAATTTTGTATAGAAAATTCTTTAAATCACATTGAGTTAATGTAAATATTGAAACCAAATTTGGGCCACAAACCCATGCCTCCAGTAAATGCAATCGAAATTTGAACTTTCCCATTCAAATTACATATTTACTTTGAACTTGAAAAACATAGGATAAAATAGATTTGGTTACAACACATGAGAAAACTCATGCACAATGTTGATGAAACGATGAGTGTTACATTGATATGAATATAAGATCAGATGAGAAAACGTTCACATTTTGTTGAGACATCATAATACTTATCTCGTATGTGTTTAAAATCAATACAATGCAATAAAACATGCTCCACTGCGAGAGGAGAATCACATGCATGACATGTAGGAGGATCCTCCCCTCTCAGGGGCCCTACAGGTAGGGCGTTAGAATTGTACCTGCTGCCCCTATTGCATGATCGTAAAAGGCGACTAAATTTAGGATCTTATCTTTTCTCTTCTTCCTAACTGACTTTATCTTTCCTAATGCCTCCCTTGGCACCGCCTCACTTTTGGCCTTGAGTTGAGTGTTCGTCCCTGTGAGGAAGGCTCTGGGTTCTGTCCCCTGGCCGAGACACACCAAAGTCTATAAAAGTGGTAGTTTCTGCTTCTGCTTAGCGCTCAGCATAGCGGAAGTGGGACGACTGGTTTGCCCGATGTCAGTATAATGTGACCGGGTGGGGTGTGTTGCTTGGTGTCTTCGGCGGTATGCTTCAGTGATATAGCACTATAAAAAGGGCAACAGTTCACTATACAAGAAGACACAACATGAATATACCGCAGTCTCCCAAAACACGCACCTCGCACAACAAACACGCAGCACACCGCATACATGGGAGGCCGTCCTTACATGACCATAGCTGTTAATAGGACGTTAATTAATCAAACAAACAACGTGTAAAATACCAAATATCTCTCGAACAATCAGAATGCTGGATTCTCGCTTGAGGTATAATAAATTACACTATTAAAGTTTCAAAAATTCTGAGATCTTTGTTTGCCATGTAGTTCTACATTCATTTGCTCATAACTTGCTGGCATATTCCAAGAACATATTACCGCTGTGTTTGGTAGCAAGACTTTTAAGCTTCGTTATCATGATGCTGCCTCCAAAATGCTTGATGCCTGACTCTACTTTGAGGCTCCAGCATGAACATCACTATCACGGTGATCACTTACACTATCTATATTCACTAGAATATCCTGGGGTTGATAAATTGTCCCTATCGACCTCGGACACAAATCGCCTAAGCGATTCACTTTCGGACATGAACTGGGTTACAGTGTCAACATTGTTAACCCATTTCACCTTTCCAGTGAAGAAACTGGGTAAAAACGCAGCTGAATATCCAGTCCTCCATGGAAATGTTGGTGCTGTAAATTTCTTTGACCGACTCGGGTATCACACGTGTATCCTCATTAGCTCCTGTTAGTAAAACAGTTTCAATGTCATTGACGATATCCATATTCTCTCTGTTGGATCGGTTTTCAACCCTTGACTAAGTTAACACACTCTATATATTGCTGCCTTCTTTGGCATCTATATTTTCTCTTTTGCGACACTACTAACGTAGTTATTATGGACATCTCAAGAGATTACGTCGTAATTCTTGAAAAAAATCAATCCTTAGATTCCTTAATCTAGTTTTGATTACAAAATGAAATATTTAAGTATATAGAACATCACATTTTGTTGAGGATCGTTCAGGTATTCTTAGGACCACTTCTCGGACGAAACATTGGTTCAAAACACTTTGTTTGATAAATTAACGTCCTATTTACAGCTATGGTCATGTAAGGACGGCCTCCCATGTATGCGGTGTGTTGCGTGTAAGTTGTGCGAGGACAGTGTTTTGGGAGACTGCGGTGTATTTATGTTGTACCCAGGGCGTTAGAATTGCACCTGCTATTGCATGATCGTAAAAGGCGACAAAATTTAGGATCACATTTTTTCTCCTCTTTCAGCTGACTTTATCTTTCCTCTAGCCCCTGTGAGGAAGGCTCTGGGTTATGTCCCTTGGCTGAGACACACCAAAGTCTATAATAGTGAAAGTTTCTGCTCCTGTTTAGCGCTCAGCATACAGGGAGTGGGGCGACTGGTTCGCCCGTTGTCAGTATAATGTGACCGGGTGGGGTGTGTTGCTTGATGTCTTCGGCGGCATAAATCAGTGAGATAGCACCATCAAAACGGCAACATCTTCACTTCTAATCTTTCCTTGTTTTCGTAACACCGATTACAACAAAGTTACACAAATGCTTACCGATAGAGTGCCCAATATGACGTATAAAAAAGTAAGGAGTTAAAATATTTGTACCTGCTGCTAGTGCATGATAGTGAAAGGCGACTACATTTAGAATCTGTCTTTTCTCTTTTTAACTTCCTTGAATTTTAACAAATAAGAATAAACACCAAGAATCAATCATCCTTTTTTTATTATCATATATACATATATATATCAAATCATCACATATATATATGTTAACGTGTATGTAGTTTCTTTAACTCTGTAAATAATCAACATCGAGAATAAAAACACCATCATGTCCAATTGTTCATATCGCGGTAATGCCCATTTGGCTTCAGTAAAGTTTCAATAAAAAAACTGATGACATGACATCGATGAAAACTTTTGTGTATATTACAATGTAATAGAATAATAAAACCTTCCTTTCTGAGTCGGTGGTAGAAAACATGAAATTTCGGATGAAAGTTCTTATATGAAGTAGGTTTGGAATTTTATTGCTGACGGAAACAGATATTTTACCTTGAATGTGGAAGAGTATCTGAATTTAGTTATAACTATTTCTGAAATAATTATGAGTTTGACCCTATGTGACGGCAACAAACAAAAAGAATATAACTCATACCTTGTAGTTTTAAACAAAACAAAATCGACAAATTATCTCTACGCGGGAGAAGATGACAGTGAATTAGTGTACATGCACCGTACCGGTACTCGAAATGTCACACATAAAATGCTACTGTTTGTGTAACAATTAAAATAACCTTAGTTTCTAATATGAGGGAAATTTTTATAAGTTATCTTCACAAGTTCAAGTTCTTTATTACTTCAAGTCATTTGTATTTTGAGTTTAAACTTACATAGATATATATATACAAACATGTAGTACAGATGTGAACAAAAACAAACTCTCTCACCCATCCACTTGTTGGCTAGCATATAGTGTAGAGGAAATTCCTAGTATACACTTACACTTATAATTAAATTTCTGTCCCTGTTATCATAACAGTTCCTTTTTGTTTTCTGATTCCATAAGTTCTTAACATTTAAACATGCTAAGCCTTACATAATAATATTTCTTAGTAAATCGTTTTCTTAATTCAAAAAACCTTATCACATTTAATAATAAAATGAAATTCATCATTAATATAGCCACTATTACAACATGAACAAATTCTCGTTCTTTGTTATTATACCTCCCAATTTTTGTTTTTAGTTTATGTGATTATAATCTAATTTTTAAATTCGCACGGCCTACATTTTACCACCAAGATGAATTATTATGGTACTCATTTTTGTTTAGCGTGCAATTCAATTTTCATCACATTCTTCCAAAAAACATCGAACTTGCTCATATTCTCATTAGGATATATAATGTACAGTGTTTTTCGTCACACACACCCTCAATCACCGACTTTCATTCCTCATCTCAACTCCTGTCATGAGATCTCAACATTCTACATATCTCGAAGAAACAATTCTCAATGAAACCTTAATTTCGATACGTTTCTTGCTATACCATGCATATATCGAAATGATAAATAATATGATATTTCACGCTTAAATATTTTTATATAAGACAAATATTTCCAAAGCATTATCGCAAATTGGAATGAATAATATAAAATGAATTTAGAACTAGCAGAAGGCACTTTTCAAAATAAAGTTTAGATTAATATACAAAGTATTTTCATCAAACTAGTTGTTGCTGTATGATAGTAATTGCACTTGTAAAAATTGCACATCAATAGTTATTGATATTTTCACCACTCTGATTAAAATACAAATCCTTATGCCCACTCCGTTCAATAGAGGATCTGACACCATCCCATATGGAGTCATGTTCGAATGACCTTTATATTATCTGTACTTCAGATTAAATGCATTTCGACACCTTGCTGTGTCAATTGTTAACGACATTTCGCCCCTGTTTACTTACAAATTTAGCTTTAGTGTGCTCTTTGGGCGAGATGGCTACGTACATGAAAACTGTCAGACAGCTTTTTCAAACAGTTTCGTCCCCAGTCAAGATTCTGGCAGCAGCAATTTGATTGGCCATTTCCAAAGGTCACCAGAACGTGACCCCTAACGGGATGTTGTCAGATCCTCTTGTCAAACGTAGTTATAATACGGATCGGTATTTTAATCAGATTAATATTTTCATTTGTAAAAGATTAATTTCAAATGTTTAAAAATTAGAAATAAGTAATCTAAAAGTAATTTGAGATACTTGCAAATATTTAAATGTTCGGCCAAGCAAAGTGCTTCCCACTAAGGCCACTAGTATGATTCTTTCCGAATTAGTCTTATATACTCATATGAAAAGTAGAGTACACGAAAATTATATTATATCTGTCCGAGACGTTAATGTTTTCTTTTTCTGTGTCATCTTCGTTACCTCACACTTTTTCTGTCGACAGAGATTGTACTCCCGGTCCTAAAATAGGCTACTTCCGGTCTATAAATAGTCTACTTCCGGCACATGGCAAATATGAGCAGAATTCCCGCCAAAGCAAACAGCGCCCCTCCTGTCGTTGATAGAGCAAAGGCCCAGCCGAGGTCGTTGTGTTCCGTCCCAAATATTACCACCCCGATCAAAATAGCTCCAGCTGAGAAATAGAACACAGAAAACAAAATCAATAAGGATTAAAAGATAAAGTAAAAAAAGTCATATGACATAGCTGTTTATGTTTTGATGATGTTAAAACCCAAAATGTGAAATAAATAATCATAGACAGGCGTAAATAAAAAAAAAAACACTGATATTGACAAGACAATTGCGACAGTGGCAAGTCAGATCGGGTAACGAAAATAGCTATTTTATACAGTTTTCAATTGTTAGTCGACAAAATGTCTATTATCTAAAATCACGATTATTACTTTGATGTATTTATTCTATTTATATAATGTGATTTCGAAAAAAAAATATGGCGGAAACTGGTTGATATATATTAGGGAGAAATATATTCACATTTGGACTTTAAATGAGAACATTACATCGCAGCGATCAGGACTTTAAAGTATTTATAGTTATAGTTTACTTATTATTTTCGTGGAAAGCACTGTAGTTATTTTTATTACATGATAAAAAAGGGAGTTTGTCTTACATGAGGCTAAACAGACAAGCACATCCAGAATCCCAAGAATCTTGTTCCCGGCAACTTTTGGCACGCATATGTATAGTACAGTGAAAAACAATACTACAAGCGTCCCAACGAATCCTAGTCCTTCGAACGCTCTAACTTGGTCGAATTTGGCGAAAGCTGTAAAAGAGTAAAAATGAAATATTACATTTTATTTTATTTTATTTTTTTGTAACAATGTATGTTTGAGAACACATTATTTTAATATCATGACTTATTGTATGATTGAGTGGTTAAGGTTCTCCGACGTTATAACAGTAGACCTCAACTTTTGGGTGGCGAGTTTGAAACCCATCCAGAGCGGTTGGCAGATGCTGACTGTAAGTCGATTTTTTTCCGGATAATTTGTTTTGACTCGCCGTTCTAGACCTGCCACGTTCTTGATTAATCCTGACTTTTAAACGGACATACAATGGCATACACCTTTAATGAATATGTGTGTCTGTTGCATAAGTTTTGTTTACTGATGTTTTCTTTTCATGTGTTTTGTACACGTGCATGTTCGAAAGAAAGTAGGTGTTACCGATACTCTGTTCGTTCCACTGACTGCCTTTTCGAGATAACGAGTTAATCGCAGATACAATATATATATTTTAAAGGTTTTACAAAATTTGATTCAGAAACTGATCGATTAAAAAATCGAAAACAAGCCAAGGGTCACTCAGTGGGACAAAATCATTAGTTACAAAAATTTGCAATCAATTTATGTTTGTTTGTTTGATTAGTTAACGTCCTATAAACAGTCATTGTCATGAAATAAAATAAAGAAATTATTTGGTATTCATATTTGCAGTCTGCGATTCATTAAGAATCACAGGTACATTGACCGTCAGGCTGCAAACATCGTCACAAACGATAAAGCGATGACTCGATGGTCCCCGAGGGTGATTGTGGAGTCACGGGCGTTTGGCTCTATAGATATAGGTACACCTCTATATAAGCAATCTGATTGAAATTTTCTGTACATTGTTACATTATTTGAAAACGTCATTTCATCCCAGTATACATATACAGTTTGTTTGTTGTGATCTTTGGACGAGATGACTACGTTCACGAAAATAATTCTGCTAACTTTTTGAAACTATTTCGTCACCAATCAAGATTCTGGCAGCAGCATTTTGATCTTGACCGTAATGGAATGTTGCCAGATCTTCTTATCAAACAATGCAGTGATAATATGTGTATTTTAATAATGTTAATTTATATGTGTGTTATAGTATTAAACATATATAGAAGTGTACTATGTATCTACTGAGCCAAAAGTCTCAAAAGTTTGTGTCGAATACACTAGAATCTTTCATTATCAATAATAACTATAGCGAAATGTCTATTATATAGAGGCTAAATAACATTAAATGTAATTTAATTATCAGAAATAAGTATTGATACCAGAGATCAAAGCAGTGCATCAATGACATTCAAACACTCTCTGTGGTACCCCTGGGAGCGCATATGATTTGTAAAACGATACAAGAGTTATTCCCCTTTGATCTCTGTATATCGCGCTGCGACCAATAGAACGAATGATCACATGTGGGATTTTATGAATGTCATGATCGTGAGTGGTTCCATGACCTATATTTCCTCTTTATTAGTAAATCAGATGACGTTACATGTTGCTGTGTGGGACAAAAATGATGGATCAAGATTATTTCAGAAAGGACATCCTCGATACCTCAGGGGTTACTATAACTGACGTTATATCCACCCCTGGACTATATCATAGTAAAATGGAACAGTCAACCACAGTGTATCGTTATACGGTTCTTTTGATGTACATCAAAGGACTAGATTACATGTTCTTAGACAATTCAGGGGTGGATATAATGCCAGTTATAGTAACCCCTGGAGTATCAAGGATGCAGAAAGGAAGGATTCTGATTATGATAATAATTTGCTCGTAGAGTGGAATTTTATCGACAAGATTTTCTCAAAATAGATATTTTTATAAATAACCGAGGGGAAAATGATAAAACAGTCCGGACATGAGGGAACTACGACGTTAACAGATATCTTTCTGCTTATATTACATAGAGAGGAAAAATGTTGAGAGTTTCGATTGATTCAAATAAAACAATGACGTTGACATATACATATATAATTTTTGTTGCCGATTGTATTGTCAAACCGACTCATTGCTTCGTAAACTACAGTTAAGATATTGTCAAAAAGTAGAAGCATTTACACTTGTAATGTTAAAACCTTGTGACTTGTAATCACCGCTTGTTGCTTGTTCCGCCTGTCTATGATATAGTTATCACTCGTAAATTCACGTGAGCTGCACGCGAGAATGTTAGACTCACGTGCATCTTGTTAGTCAGCACAGTTAGCCAATATAGGTCAATTATCATAACTGAGAAGTCGGTATCATTAGAGAACAGGAATTTCTCTCACTAAAGAACGCTGGAATCGAGAACTCAATACCAGTACAATCTAAGATTTCTTGGTTCAGAATGTCTGTTATGGCTAGTGGTTAGTTTAACAGGCGTGAGTGCTGAGGCTGTGGTCAGATACTTAACTATCGGCTTTTCACGGCAACATAACGAAACGACACCATGAGTAAACATAATTTTGCATTTTGTTTTGAAAAGACGAGATTTTTGAAAGCGTAAAACTGAAAATAGAATTAGTGTGAATCACGTTCACCTTTTCGTGTTTGACTTTTCACCTTTTCGTGTTTGACTTTTCACCTTTTCGTGTTTGACTTTTCACCTTTCGTTTTGACTTTTCGTGTTTGACCTTTTCACCTTTTCGTGTTTGACTTTTCACCTTTTCGTGTTTGACTTTTCACCTTTTCGTGTTTGACTTTTCACCTTTTCGGTTTGACTTTTCACCTTTTCGACTTTTCACCTTTCAGATGTTAAAAGACGAAATTTAAGGTTTGTTAATTTTCGTCTTTTCGGGGCAAAAAGACGAAAAAACGATAATTAAGATGTTTGATTTTGGTCTTTTCGGGGCGTAAAGACGAAATGGCAAAAATCAGCCACTGTAATTTGGTCCACCAGAGCGTCCATGGATCATTTTTAAACTTAAACATTTAGAAATCTAAATCAAAAATAGGCAGAATTAGCATATTATGTGCTATGTAGAATATGATTTTACCGATCATTAAAAATCTGTAAAATTCGTCTTCTAAAGTTGTATATAATATGTACCGACTTTTTTATCTAGACACCCCCCCCCCGATCCCCCCCCACCCCTGAAACGTCTTAAAATGGTCTATGGGCACTCAGGTGGGTCCAAATTGATATCCCTTGAACGTCTTAAAATGGTCTATGGGTACTCTGGTGGGTCCAAATTGATATATAAACTGTAACAAATTCTCAGACCCCTGTGATTGTATTTCTACGGTGTCAGCAGCGATGTGTCTATATAAGTTAAGTATACCTACTTATACCATTCGAATCCCATTGATGACAGTTGTTGAGGAAATCACAATACATCCATAGACCATAGCGTGACCCCAGGGCCGAGGATACCCAGTACGGGGCCGCAAACCCGATAGTGTTGAGTACGAATCCCACCGCTATCATCAACAGCGCCACCAGACTCTTAGGGGATTCACTTACTCCAGCCATTTTGGAAATATGAGAGAAAGAGAATGATCCGGAATTATCTGAAAGTAAAGAAAAATCCCGACAATGATTGAATATGGAGTCGGGTGAAAATTGGACCCGCTTACATCATTCGCTCTCAACTGGTCAAAGTATTTTGGCAGTGAATTGGCCTCGAAGTAAGATTCACGTCATTGCAACAGAAACACATAAATATTCCTCAGTCTCCCAAATTTCATAACACAACATATATTAAATGGCAAAAACATGCAGTCTTTATATTGATAGCTTAATCACAGTACCGAGTTTATCTTTATATAAATACATGTGCTTGTTCATAAACGTTGAACACATATTCAGCTGAGCAGGAAAGGGGAGGGGGTAATGGCGGACTTGTTAACCTTTGTTACGTATCCTTCACTGTTATCCACGTACAATCGCACTCAATCAAATACACTTCTGTGTGATGTTTGTTCTACGTAAGATCTCTGAGATCCCTGCACCAGACTAAGAGTTCAGGTTGTGTTAGCCCTTTCACCCCTCCCGGCCTTTTGGACAAATAAACAGAAAGTTCCGGAGTTCATTAGCGAGATGCTTTAACATCAAAGGTTATCAGGGGAGGATGTGTACCGGTCTCCCACTTTACGCCGATTGAATTATCGCCTTCTTTGCCTTTAGTTATATAACAAAAGAGAAAAGTGACGTCATTATATGACAATTTTGATATCGCACCCTTTATCAGCCCGAGACCGCCATATCAGCCCAAGGGCCGCAGGCCCGAGGGCTGATATCAGGTCAAGGGCTGATAAAGGGTGCGATATCAAAATTGACATATCATAACCTTTTTATCACACATTTTGAAAAAAAAAAAGAGAAAAAAATTTTAACAATTTAAAAACATGTATTAAAATGTATTGATCGACCGATATTCCTCTGGTCATAATAGGCCAATTTAATATTGAAACAGTGGAAAAACTTCATTACATGTACATGTGTATGTTTTTAACAAATACATAATCCCCGGTTAAATGAACGAAGTGAAACATATATTTTAAGCAAAATTAACAAGATCCTATTGAAGGCTAACTATCACTTAAAAAATGATAATGTTCAACAAATTCCGGCAAAGCGGGTTCATTTCAGAATTATCAGTTTTACAACGGACATGAATTATGAATTCGACGGGAAAATTAAACTACACGTATTAAACTGTCTAATTTATTCCTGTGTCTCTTCTTGTTGACAAACGCATGTCGTTGATTTCATTTATACCGAATACATTCTTTTCGTGTTATAATTATGTGAATTGCGATGCTTAGTTTTCGGCACTGTGGACAAAACTCATTTCAACCTGATCTTACTTAAGACAATATCTCCAGTAAAATCATCATGAAACAGACTATTTCTGATTTCTGATATCTTTCTCAATACGTTTATCCGAGAACTATTTTGAAATTGAAAATTGTATCCGTTATTCAACTTATCGTCTGTAGGAAACTGAATCAAAGCGGCAACTCTAAAATCCGGAGTGAAAACCCCGGATGACGTGATATCAGCCCGGGCCGATAACTGATATCAGCCCGGGCCGATAACTGATATCAGCCCGGGCTGATAACTGATATTAACTGATATCAGCCCGGGCTGATATCAAATTATGACGTCATAATGTGATATCAGCCCGGGCGCTGATATGACGGCACGGACAACACTAATATCGCATGGGCAAAACGTTCATTATCAAAGACAAAAGTGTGATAATTCGATGTATTACGAAAGAAAGAAAAAAAACATGAAAAAATGTTAGGAAATCTGTTATAATATCAGTCAACCTAGGGGGTGATATTAGTTTTTTTGCCTTAACCTAGATTAATGTATCCAACAAGTGTATGAATTAATATTATTATTACATCTGCCGGTATATTTACCGTCCGAGCTGTTATCATGAAAAGCATGTACGCGAATACCTTATCAAATCCTACAGCAGTCATAATACCCTTTCCTGTAACGTGTGTGGTTCACATGTTTTTTACATTTTATATTACAGTCTAATATTAATAACTTTGGTTTCTTTTTATGCTAGTTTCAACTATGGTTAGTATTTCATTGTATCGACACTGGTTTCATCAAATTAAAATTATTTGATTCTCAATATTAAATTTGTAGCGAAATTTTAATTGCCGAAAAGTGCCAATGAGTGATTTATATGGCCATTTTGCCTATTGGATTTCCTGTGTTGTGTCGCCACGTAAGACGAATTTAACTTATTACATGATAAATAGGTCACACAAGTGGCTGAACAATGAGAGAATGGAATAAATAAAATGAATATTGATTTATTCCGTCTTTGCATGTGATAGAGTTACCTCCCATGCGGGTAGGTATTCATTACGACGTAATAATTTTGATAGCGAATCTCGAGTCGATTTCTCTTTAAAGTATGACGTCACGCTCGCAAAAAGATGACGTCGTATTCAATACCTACGCGCAAGGTCAGATAAATCTGTTATATGCATATAATGATCAAATTGATCATATATTTTAAAAAAAATCTTTTGCACAATTTATAAACGTTAAAACAATTCGTAAACTGATTTAACAAACAATTAAAACGCTTATACATATTACTATACACGTGCTCTTTTATCGGAGATTTTATTATTTACCAAGCAAAGATGATATTTCACCGTATGTTTGTGCAATATAATGTCGGAAATGCAAACTATTTCCCTTTAGTTCCAAAATTTTATTTAGATCCAGAGAGGGTAATAAGGATTACTTCTATCAGTTATGAAAAGTTTTCATCATTTAGCCATTGGGTTTGTATTGCAACTCCACTGTATGATGAGACTAATGATTTTCTTTTCTCAATTAATAGTTATGCATTTCTGTGTAGCAACATACCCACGTTAATTAATATACAAAAGGGTTGTATTGACATGGCCGAGTGGATAAAATGGTCTAGCCCATGTTTCTACTAATTATACTTTTTTGTGAGAAATGTCGACCACTTGTTGTTAGGTGATTACGATCTCAGACTGGCTAAAAGATTCCTTCGTGCAATGCGGAAGGATTTCAGTTTCATTAGTATTGCGTCGCTTTTCCGCTTAAAATGGACGTTCGCCCTTGTGAAGAATATTTTGAGCTCTGTCTTCTTACACGTATATAGCATGACTGTTTCTGCTCTTGTTTAACATTCGGCATGAATAGGATCAGACAGCTAGTTTCCCTGTTTTTAGTATAATGTTGTCAGTTGAACTATGGTGTTCAGTATCTTTCAGAGTATATTTCAGCGAGATACGGCTATAAATAAGCCAGATGTCCTATACCGAAACCTCACATAGTACACACGACACATTGTAGACAGGGAAGACTGTTTCCTTCTATCACCTTGATAGGACGGTAAGCAGCATTAACCAACAAAACGAATCTAATATTGGTTTGTATAAATCCTTAAATAATCAGTTTTTAGTGATTTTATTCCAGTATCGTTAATCAGCCGAAATCAACAGATCATTTTGACGGTTAGTTTAAATTTCGCGAATATTGTGGACGATAAAAATTCACAAAATACTCACCAAGTAAGAACAATAGATCCTTTAAACTATATCATTTACGAAATTAAATCCAAAGAGAAAAAATGGTTGTCGTGAACACTAGATATATAATTGCCATAAAGTATAAGGTTTGTATTATAACACCGAGAGAATACCATCTTTGAATAATCTGATAAAAATGTAATTCTACTCCGTAAGATAATGAAATCTAATTTTAATTAGATTGAACTTTGAACAGCATAACACCATTACAACATCAAAGCCAAAAATATAAATTATATGGTGACCATTTATTTAAATAGGCTGACCAGATCTTTGATTAGGCACGGCGTATATATTATAGAGATGGGGTCGAACTCATTGTATCCATATTAGTCAGGGCGTAGACCTTTGTAGATTACAAAATGATAATACATAAAGGATGAGAAATCGACAACTTATTCACTTCACAAAAATGGTAATATGAATTCACACATACCCAATGTACTTAATATACGGAGATAAGCTGTTCGGTAAGTCTTGCATCCAATTCACTTGGCATTATACTATAATTTTTTTACAGTATTTTATCCTATCTGTTATAAAGCTATTGCAGTAGCAGATCATGAGCAAACCGATTTATAATTAACCAGATCACCTTGAACTCAAAACTCATTTTTCACTAGACGCCTATAATACATGTACTTGTTTATTTTAATTCAACGTTACTGTTTCATAAAAAAATGAAATGGCATGTCTGTTTTTTATATCATTACTTTCATTCTATGTCGTAAAAACGCATGTCACTTAGACAGAACACACTTATCATGAAGATGATACTTAGAAAACGAATTCGTATCCCTGACAGAATTTTGAAATAGGATTTGACCTTTATACTAAAACTCAGAACATTGTATACAAAGTACATAACTTTTATCTAAAAAATAACTTATGAGGATGTCTTCGATAATAGGTATACCTGTCAAGCGTCACATCTTATCTCTATCAGTGTCAATCAGATGCTTAATTGACACTCGGAACCCCTTTGTTTACTTCCAACGGATACAGATTAGATCACCCTTACCATACTTCAGCAAACAATTAAACATGGAAGGTCAGATAGATACACATGTTGGGACTTAAAGTGATACGCCATTTTGTTTCGGTTCGTAAGATCGTTTTGAAGATGTCATTCAGGTCGCATTTATCATCTCTGTTGACAAGTCTCGGATGAGTGAATACAGTGCGCATGCGTCGTCATGAATATGATAAACATTTGATGACAATTCAAAACCCTTACAACTTCAAGGATTCTATTGAAACTATAACTTTTTAAGGTGGTCAATACACTAATCATCTTAATATCATTCCAATTAGCGTTAACTATCTCTGTTAACATTGTATAATTTACAAATGTTTGGTATTACGGTTGAAAATTTCTAAAAAGACATTTTCAATGTATACCGGCGTATGAATGAGTTCGGATCATTGATATACATGTATGATTCCTATGTAAAATGTTACGTGGAATCTGATACATTTCTGACAATTATGAATATTAATAAAATACAACATTGTAAATGTTTTTCATATGATTTGTTAGCTATTAAATATTCATAGAAATATTCTTTTGTAAATGTTTATTTCTTATCCAAATCCCATGTCTTATTGTAATAATACTAGATAATTAACTTAAAATTTCAGTCATTCGGGAATATCGTTTGTAACAGGCATCCAACCCTTTCGAAAATTGTCTTTTATTAGCAGAATGTATCTGAGACACTATCAGGATATGTGATAGATACCATGAATAATGCAGCGATGTTCAGTGGTAGAAATTCACTCACGATTTCTGTAAATCTTCATCCGATTTCCAAGCCTAATTTATCGATGTCGTATTTTAACAATACAATCAATATTTAAAACTAATACTGAGGATGAATAATGTGTTTCAACAGGAATACTAATAAATGGTGTGTTTATTTACTTTTGCCAGAACATCTAAAACAGCTGTCGGTTCGTGTGTTGTGCACATGGATGTTATCAAATTTCTAAAAATGCACATATATTCATACTTTTCAGTTGTGTAGTGTGTGCGAAGAATCATTACGTAAAAGATACATTTATGATATTTCAATAAACCATAATTTAATATCCTAAGCTTAAATTGTTTGTTTCAGATCCTCGAATGATGAGCCAGAGGCATCGATTATATCCCTACCCAACCTGTTTGTTCCGCACTGCTTTCGTCTCTCATCTTTAACTGTCCTTACTTCCTTTCAAATTGTTTGACGTCGTTCCCGTGTGATCATCATGTAGAGAAGAATGTCATGGTACAGGACTATGTTAGTTACTTCTGTGATTTGGAGTAAATTTATTTGTTGTTTTAAAGACATGTTTCGATAACATTTATTTCGATGATATTTTTATGACATGGTCCACATTGATTATTGATGCTTTTGGAGAATTCATTATAATATGTTGCTTTTGACAATCGAGTTGTGTTTTGACTACGTCCTATTTCGTGCTTGTGTTACACGTGTCAGAAATTTGAGGTGGACGAAAACTAGAGGTAGCAGATCACGGTAGTCTTTGGAAAAAGGAGAATAATCGTATTCGTATATATTTGATTTTATAAATGTTACAAAATCATTTCTTTCATAGAATTTAATGTTATCAATGTTGAGAAATGTGCCCAATCAGTCATTTTCTATAACTAAACGAGTGCCAAGTCATTCCTTTTTTCTCGTTGTTTTACGAATTTTTTGCATAATTTGTGCATGTAACATTTCGGCGTTAAATTTAGTCATGGATGCAGATGTAAAGAGGACTATAAAAGAGATTTGTAGGTATAGTCTTAACATTTAATGTCGTGTAATTATTCTCCCTGTACAAAATATCAATTACCTACGATACAAAATTCCTTATTTACAAAAAAGGAAACAAAACACAATACCTAATTGAAATACATGTTACCGACTACAATCAAGTAAAACTGAAACCCCAATAAAGATGAAACAGTTTATGAACTTTGACACCTTTCTAACAATTCTTCCACCACAAGATTAAAATTTTCCAATAGGTCAATGAGTCGGTTAGAAGGTCATCCGGTCTTTGACCTCATTTACGACTTTATTCCTTCATTTCGTTAATTTGCCATGTACTTGGATTTGTTTTTAATTATATATGAACATTATTTCATCCCATATTGTGCTTGTTTATAAAATTTATTTATTAACGAGTCTTTTGCTTCTTTTTAATTTCGCAATTATTTTTGTGTTCAATTAAAATTACAAGTCATATAAAATCACACTGGATGACTTTGCCCATCCTCTTTTTGTACTTTTCAATATAAGTAATCATATCTTACGCTTTGAATCACCCATAGAAATCCAAAACAAAGGAATGTATGTATTGCAATTGTAATTGTATTGTAATGATTACCATATCATTGGTCAGATCCGTATACCGTACAATGGTATATCTGTTTTGATAGGAGGAACAGGTCACATATAAAACGAAATATTGTTGATGAACATATTTTGTGGATGATAACCGTAATGACATTTTCTACATATCTTTGACAGGGTTGTTACGACGTATTGTTAACGGGCGAATTCATTCGTTATTTCACTTGTTCAAAATCAATTTTTGAAAAATGTAATTGCTGCAAATAAGTACATTACTTATTTCATAAACAGAACATTTACCTTTATGAAGAAAACTAGTAGCTTTACATTTTTGTAAACCATATCCGTCAGGAAATTCTAATCCAACTGAACACATTTCAGCCAACTTTGAGGTTAAAAGTAGTTTTATCTACAGAGTAACACTTATTACCCCAGAGGAGATACTCGGGGTATGTTCTTAGGTCAATTGCGGATATCGTTTCAGTCACAAATATGAATCGATCTCAACTTCCCCAGCGTTTATATTGCCGCGCCTGTGCATCTGTTGTGACATTGGAAAGTACTACACGCGTAAAATTACAACGTCAATTTATGATTCATTTAACTGATATTTGATGAAAATGCAAACAATTAAAGATTATTCCAAATTGATACACAACTCGTGATAAATGTCAATGTCTTGTTCATGTATATATGGGATTTATCTCCCTTTATTCTTCTTTTTAATCGTAATGTGTAATGATGTTGTTCGGGTATTTTTGTTTTGTAAAGTAACCCTCATCCGTCAATGTTACAATTTTACAAAAATAAATGACTATTAAATTATGAATCTTTCATGTCTTTTCCCAGCCACTGTACGAAGTTACAATGTTACATTACAAGTGTTAATGAAAAATATTGTTTAACGTGTTTCACATGTAAAGGCCATGACTCTATCTTGAACTGGATTCAATCTAAATCACCATGAACGTTTTCTACACTAATAATATATAACTATATACCTTATCTAGGGGCTGCGGTGGCCGAGTGGTTAAGATGTCCCGACATATTACCAAAAGCCCTCCACCTCTGGGAAGCGGGTTCGAATCCCATGTGGGGCAGTTGCCAGGTACTTACCGCTGGCCGGTGGTTTTTCTCCGGGTACCCCAGCATTCCTCCACCACGTCCTGGCACGTCCTTACATGACCCTGGCTGTTAATAGGAGGTAAAAATAAACAAACCAAACCAAATATACCTTATCGAATAGGGCTTTTTTGGTTTCTCAGAGTTGCATCCATTATTTCTTTAGTAGTCGAAAGTTTATATCAAACGTTTCAAGTATTTTTCATAAAATCATTGAAACTAACACAAAGTAACAATTTACTCTTGAAGTATTCTGACATTATAGATTTTTTGGTGAGATCATTAAACATGGAACAAGTAATATAAATCACCATATTCAACATTGTCGTCATTTATACAACCCTTACATGTTATTTAAAGATGCTCCACCGCCGACAGAGCATAAATGATATTCCTCATTTGGTGTTTAGTAGTGTATATTTATGTCTAATTAACACGAAAAATAATATGAAATAATTTATTTTGCATTTGGTGCATGTGTAAGCAGTACTTCATTCCATATAGGATATAGTACCACGGAATTTTTTCGGGATGAAATTAATTATTTTTCATATATTTAACTTGAAGTAAAATCAGAAGCTCAAACTTTTCAATGGTGGTAATGGTGTTAAGTAAGTAACTGTTGTAACTGAAGAAAAATACTAAGTCGTCTGCTGCTGTTTTTCATAGTGAAAAAATACCATTTGTCAGCGATGGAGCATCTTTAAGGAATAACTTGAATATATTTTTTTTATGTTATGGCGATATAACACAAAAAATTGAGTGTACTCTAAATAAAATAATTCAATTAACTAAAAATAATCTATTCCAAGTTCTAAATTCATATTGGAACTCTTTTTTCTATGAAATCATTACGCCGTTATATCAGCCAGAAGCGGCGTTACTAACGGCAATGCCATTATTTCCTTTAAGGATTGGTAAGGTAATTTTTAAGCCAATGGAAATGCTCGTTACAAGCAAAATTGAATGATTATGTCATGTTTAGGAGTGAAATGTCAATACATAATCGGTTTTTAAGTAACTTTTGTTTAACTTAGTAAGACCTAATCCATTGCCATAACGAATCAACATGATACTCTACTCGTTAAATCTATAGCATAGCTAATAGTAATCATTACTGTTATCGGTCAACGGGACATGCATTTAGAAAACGAATGCATGCACATTCACGCAGAAGATAAGTAATTATAGTAAACAAGGCACATTAATGCGCATGAACTGCTTTACACCCAATTTGTAAACTAATAGATCACTACAGAAAATTATTCTTTTACTTTAATGTTAATATCTTTTATATTATGAGAAATAAAGAGTGTGTTAGAACAGTATACAAATCATTCATACCATAGGCAGTGAGAGATGTACTCTAAAATAGTTCGTACCAACATTACAAGAATGATGTTTACATACATTTGTACAAGAAGGATAACTCCTGTATACTTATGAGTAAATGCTCACAACTTATATAATATTTTTTCAATAGCAGTGAACTCTTTTTTAAAAGTAGGCCTATGTAATTACGATAGACCTTCGTCACGGTATAATTTCATAATCCTATCAAGTAGCAATGAACTTTTCTCAAAATCCAGATTCATAATATAAATCTGGTTATGACGCACATGTATGTATACAGACCTTCGAGCAAAGTATTTGTGCCAAGTAGGGCAAAGTAAAACTGCCAAAAACTGCTTTAATTTCATTCTACTTAAAAGACTAACTTCTTATAAGACTAATGATTTACGAAATGAGTGTAACGATGTTTATTTTGAACAAGGTCAACTCGAACTGTGTGCACTATGTCCCCGTGTATAGTACAAACTGATGTGTCAGAAATTATCAATAATCGAAATTGATAATTTCTCAAGAGCATAAATTAAAGATAAGTCCAATACGCCCGATTCCATAAGGGACGACACCTTTTGGTATGTTTCCATGGTGACCGATTATCTTGTGTTGTTACCGCAGAGAGCGATTCTTGTAAAACTGTTGCTATGACGACTCACCATTATCATTGTGTTTGTATTAGTTCCCTAGTGACGACTCCTTCAATTAGAATTCACAGCCGTTGTTCCCCAGAAAGTTGAATATTATAATTGCATATTTCAGCAGAATCTTTTCAGAAAAGACAGTTGCATATGTATTATTATAATTATGTACAGAGGTATTTTTAACATGAACCTTCTTAGAAACAAATTCATGACATACATTTAGTGACAAAGGTATTCTATATTTCTATACGTCAAACTAAATCTGAAATCGACCTTCCGTATACATACTTTTAAATTACACATTCAATATTTAATAAAGAATATAACTACTTCAGTTTTATAACTCCGTTCTTATCCACAATATAATGCTGGGATTTATGCCACTAGAAATGCATTTAAGATGAAGCACTTAGGCCTGAACGCAATTCTTCACATGAGAACTTTAGACTCGACCTAATATTATTTAGACCGAGTATCTATGATACTTGAAGTCGACGGACGTGCTCCTAATTTCTGTTTACAATAACAGTTTGGTTTTTGGTAGGTCAGTTTGATTAGAATCACGTGGTTTCAAAGGCGACTCGCCGTGTGAAAGTAAACATGGGTATATGAGGTGTATTATATATAGTTTACCGGGTTATTGAGATTTAGGTAGTTTACTTATAATATTGTGTATTGGCAGTGCTTTGTGTATTGACTTAATCATTATTTGGGATTTTAAGTTCATGCTGAGTCCGTATGGGGCAAAGTTGATCTCGAAATATTACTTATATGTAAACTTTCTCTGAGTAAGATATCTAGCATTATAATATTATATGTACTGATAGCCTTCTGAGGTCGAATTTGAAATTACAGATTTAAATACTTGTTTTGTTATTATTATTATTTTAGTTACTGTATTTCAAATAAATAGTTAATCTGATGAGAGCATATTTCCTATACATATTTTTATAATTGATAATTGTGATGTTTATGCCGTAGGATCTCCAAATTCTCATCTTCCCTAATACAATTTTTGTTTATTTATGATTCATTTACACATTTATTTACTTTTTTTCTATTTTGATGTAATATTAATTTTTTTCTTATTTCTAATATTTCTTATGGGTATAATACTTACATTATTGTTTTAAGTACATGCACTTCAACTCATAAAGTTTATATTTATCGACCGAATTCGTTAGTAGCTATACTACGTAACCAAATACTGTAAAAGTAAAAAAAATACTTTCTTCTAAACATAAACAGATGTATGACCATTCAGCATCAGATGGATTTTCAACATTTTGTTTATAGAACTCTTTATGGATTTGAAGACAACAGTCTTTGTTGCTAAGATGTCAGTGTTCGATAACACGGTTGTTAAGGATAAACCATCGATTTCATGGCCAGGACTTTTTTTCCAATACGTACCAGAGCTTCTGTTTGGCGACGTCAACCCTGTTCGAGTTTCTGCGGTGGTAAATTGAATTGTAAATGCATAACACTTCTACAGTGAAACCTGTCTTAAAGACCACCTGCTTATTGAGACCGTTTTAGGCTCCCGAATGGCTATTTATCACCCGTGTATAATGACCACTTGGCTATAGATACCAACACTCCCTTGTCCAAAGGATAGTCTCTATAGACAAGTTTGACTATAAATATAAATGTAACTAGAGGTTTCATTATTCAGGAAACTTAATTAAATCCAGGAAGCTTAATTAAGACCAAATCGTAATGAAAAGCAATTCAAAGTATTTGTACGAAACGGAGCCTGAATATGATACTCATATATATTTTTTTCCTATTTATAGGGGCAGGATTGATCTACCATAAAAAGCAATTTTCAAGCCGGCATTTTGGCAAACATGACGATACGACTTATATGTGTGGTTTTGATTAACCCAGAAAACCATGGAATCAGACTTTCTATTAATCATGCCGCTCACAATTGACTTTTCTCTCTGGGAAAGTCTGGGAAGTCAGCTACATCAAGTTTGATTAACCCGAGAGATATCGAGTTACCGAACGCAAAGGATTCCAACTTGTCGGATGTCATATGTTAATAACTCTGCCTGTCTTTGACGCCGGGATGTGTGGAGAATAGACACTGTATTATAAATCTCTTTATGATATGCTCTTCAATTAGAGTCTGTATGAGCATTGTCCTCTTACATCGTAGCTTGAACTGACCAACGGTCATCATGGCTATAATCTCTATAGCAACATAATCCAAATCAAAACTGATATAAAATATTCAACGTTTAGTGATTTACGCATTGTCATAAACACTAAAACTGATTTCTCGAATATTCTATTTACTTATTCAAAGCAGTCAAGTGGCTTTATTATGGTATGAAAACATGAGTACTTTGAGTACTTAACGGGGAGTTTTAATACATACTCGAGATAAAGCTATGTATTGTTATCAATACAATCACTACAGTCGGATCGAGTCGAGCCGGCTAGGTCTCTCCACGAACATTTAAACATTGACGAAAGGACGTCATTGTGGATAAGATCCTAAACAAATAGCTATTATTCCCACCAAAAATCACAAACATATATTACCGTTTTGAAAATAGAATATACACAATAGCTGAATAATTAAATTATTACAGATATTATGTTCGTAAATTCAAGTAACGAAAGATTTGACCTTCATTTTAGATATTATCTCCAAATAAAAGGTCCTTGATATCAATATTCGCCAAACCGAACACCATAGTTATGAATATCGGCATCATATTATATTGATATTTTACCGGATTTTTTTTTAAAATTTGACTGCAGTAGATGTCCCGTTGTTGTCAAATTACAAAAGCACAGTTTGCATTTCTAAGTGAAAAACATTGAATATTGAATACAATGACAATTTGGAAGGTTTTTGAAATCGTTAGATGATAAAATTGCGTATGTCATTTCCCATGACTGCTAAGGTCTTCAATATATCACAGAATGTTAATTAATACGATTGCTCATGTAACATCTACTGTATAACGTTAAAATTTCGCGTAGGATTTATTTTTGCTATATTCACGCTTTCACTGAAATTCCGATAACTCTAAAGGCCAGCGAAATATTTGGAAAATCCTTAACTTACTAACGACATTAGTATTAATTAGATTAATTTAGGAATTGCATGGCTCAGTTAACCACGAAATATTTGCTATAAAGGAAACCGCGCGAAAGTATGACCCTAAAAAGAGCTATATAGAAACGGACATTTACAAGTGTTGTTTCCCCCTGGTTTGTCTTTCCTTTTCCACTGTATCTGATACCCTTATTCCATTATTGAGTCTCTGGAAGGTAAGATTTACAATTTTTATTAGGAGCTTTACTTTATTTAGCGATAAAGAACACATTCGCCCCTACAACTAGACAGGCAATGACAGGGGTTTCTCCTGTGTGTCAGATAGTGAAAGTATATACTGTACTAGGTCAGGAGGGTTTATATGATTAGTGACCTCGGCAAAATGAATTTCAATTAGTTTGTGGTATCACCGCATAAGAGATTTAGGGGAGTTTAAACACTTATCCCAGTCAATCTTACTACATTTTACACGATAGAGTTATGAATTTTATTTTATCAGCACCTTACTTTCACACAAGAAACAATATTACTGTAAACCAATTGTATTTCGCGACGTTTAAATTTCGCGATTTTCATTTCAAAACAAGTTCGCGAAGATTAAAATTCGCAGATTTAATAATTGAATGATAATTCTTATCAATATATATGATATGATATTAATTCGCGGAAAGAAACCTTCGCGAATTTACTCCGATTGCGAAATTCGCGAAAACAAATCAAACGCGAATGAAAGTTGGTTTACAGTAGATGAATCAATTTTAAATCACCGTTCGCATTTTGTTTCAATTTAAATATGTTTTAATCTAAAATAAAAATTACATGTGAACGAAAAATATGAATGTTTTCGAGTCATTTTTATAGGGTGTCACGAATAAAAGTTTTCATGCGATATTGTTTAGTTTCAGTGACTGAAAAGGATTTGAGAAGAGTCTACCGCAAACTTACTTCCAGCGCCAAAATAAAAAGAGAAAAACAACAAAGGATATTAAAGTCTATACTTCAAGGTCAAGTTTGTTTAACAAAAGTGGTGATTTAAAAGATCATGTTTAGTGAATAAAAAAAAATAAAAATCATTAACTGTTGTATATTTGCTTTTAAAGCTGGAATCTTGTTTGTTGAAAAACAAACAAATCGTTTTTTATTTGGATATTTCTGAATTCCCTGTTCCCTTTATGAAATCTTTAAAAACCTAAAGTCTTGTTAGTTGTAGAATAAACAAATATTTTTCTATTATGATATTTCTGAATTGTCTGTTCCCTTTATAACTACCCGTGATAAAACGTGTCAGGCCTACCTGTTTATCTGCAGGGCCGGGTAGATAGACTGTATTGTTCATGGCTTACCTGTGTGTCGGGTAGAGGACTGTATTTGTCGAAGATATGTATTTGGTAGAGAGGGTTGTTTACTTTCGCTTCAAGTTATAGCTAATAACAAACGGTGCGATAAAGGCTGACATGGATATCCAATTTATCGGATGCAAACATCCAGCAAAATCAACCGATCCTAAACTCCACCTTACCATTATATATATCTATATATCTGTCTGTTGTCTCGTATCGTTAAGATGATTTATTAGTTTCTATATTTCCATTAACTGGTTTAAATCAAAATTGATTTTGGTTGTGTTTTTTTTTTATTTTCTCTTTATAACGATGGCATGTGTTCTTGTTTATTTAGTATAGTCATGTGCGCTTTTTATTGTCCTGTTTATAAATGCAGCAAAAATATATGATATATGACATGTGTATATGTATTCGTATAATAATTGTACATATACATAATTCTTCGTTTATAAATCATCGGAGATAAATACTGTTTGACAGCATTTCTTGTTTACATTTGTAACACTAATGAAGATATTTACTCTAAATCTTAGTCAACAAATACAGACGCGTAACGGACGCCGACAAAAATCAATATTGAAATATTTGTCTGGTCAATTTCAAGCTGCTGAAACACAAATTGCATTATCTTTGAAACCATGGAAACCGTCGTTATGTATTATCTCTTTCTGTAAAAAGAATTGACAGTTTAAGATGTTTTTCAAATGTTTCGAAATGTTACGACATCTGTGTTTCCGGGTAACCGACGTCTGTGTTGACGATTAGTTAGCACCGTGAAGTGGGTCTTTGTTGTCTCTTTGTCAACACAGTGTGCTTTGAGCCTTCTGCCTCTGTTTGTTCCATTATGATCTTCACAAGTGTCATGCATTGGTCGATGATGCAAGCGCCCAAAGGATCGATGCTGCAATCCATTGCGCTGAACCGTTTGATTTTTTCTCCATTTACAGTTTAATGCCCAAGTCTTGCTACACAATGCATTTATTGACAATAACAGTGGTGCTCTGATAAGCATGTATTTGTGCTATATGTCATAATATGTTTAATAAGTTTTACTCGTATTCTGAGGTAAAAAAAAAAAATCTGATTAATATAGCCCACCAGCATTTATGGAATAGATATTCTTGAACTATTCCTAAGCTCTGGACTACTTTTGAAAAGCAAAAATTGATAGTTCTGGATAAAACAAGATTTAAAAAGGAAATTTAAAAAATATATCGTAGAATCAATCTTAGTATAATCTGTCAGCCAACTGGAAAGAAGGCATTCTGTAACGTGGAATTATTCATGGACTGGACATTGTCGCTTATTTTCGCTTATTTGGCTCTCATTAAAGTTATTCTGTATTGGCATATTACAGAGTTATCTGCTCTTTCGGATAGGTATTGTTTTTGAAATCATGTGCTTGCGAGCATAACGTCATACTTTTCGGAGAAAACCTGAATTGCGCCCACAAAATAATGACGTTACAATGACTACCTACGCGCAAAGAGAGAATATGTGCGGTAATGTTCATACAACGAATCAAAAATATAGTTTTTTATATGTCATTTACCACCAAATGTTACCAAAATTTTGATACTTACCTTGCACAGGTTTTACACAGACAAATAAGAGCTCAAAATAAAATGTTGAGAGTACTGCCTCAAACCATTACATTCACATCTAAAGAGCAGTGAATTGATATTAGTATAGATGGCCAGACTATGAAGCCAAGTTGTGGTCGACAATTTCATTTCACATTTATAAAGTGACTCCTGAGGATTTTTTTCCATCTAAATCTATCCAAAGCATAAACGAAGAACGAAAAAAAATCATTATGCATGTTTGTATGTGCCTTTAAATGATTTTCCCAGTCTTATTCATCAAAACGTATGTTTGTATTAGATTACCTAAGAAAACACATTATATTTTAATAACATGCAGCTCTAATGAGCAGATAATT
Source organism: Argopecten irradians (assembly GCF_041381155.1). Taxonomy (NCBI): domain Eukaryota; kingdom Metazoa; phylum Mollusca; class Bivalvia; order Pectinida; family Pectinidae; genus Argopecten; species Argopecten irradians. The sequence goes on along the minus strand of NC_091148.1, from coordinate 3,092,744 downwards.
GATAGTTATTAGAGTCACCTATGAAAGTATACATAGAATTTGAATCTAAAAGCAAGTAAAGAATTTGAAGTTGGGACGATGCAAAATGCTGAACCAATATCGTATTTATGAATTTCATCTGGAAAAAAAAATTAAAGTAACATTATTATATTAAGTGTTAATGGAAAACTATAACCATCCATGGTTTATAATATAAACACCACATTATATATGTGTGTGTGTGTTTATAGACAGTCTCTTGGTTTAAAGAATTGATTTTATTTCTCTCCTACAGATGAAAAACTCGTTTCTCATATCATTATTACCAGAGGGCCTTGCGGTTATATGGTATCATGGTAAGCAAGCCAGACATTCTGCCGCTCAGCTTCATGTATCATTGTCACAGATATAATGTCCAAAGATTCCTCCCTCGACAAGAAATCTCAAAACAAACCAGTGCAAGCGAGATGTTCAATAAACGGGATATTGGATTGGTAAAAACTGGATACATAGATGTGATAAAATATCACAAGACAAGCCATTGTGCGATAAATTTCATTTATGAATATGACTTATTTGAGTTTCCAGGATATCTTATTATTGTGATTTATGTATCTTAGCCTTTCTTCGATTTTTCTGCCAGGACAGCTTTTGTTTGACAACAGTAAACATGCGTTGTTCTGTGAAGCCTGTCTTTGTTTGACAACTTTGTTTAAATACCAACACAAACACTATCACAAAAGGAATTAGTTAATGGGCGGATGTAATCAATGGATTTTCTAATCTAATAAAGACTACCCATTGGTATGTTTAAACGAAATCAAAACATCAGTTTTTTATTTTCATAAACCATGTATTAGGATAGCTCCAATGTCGGTACTAACGATAGGATTTTTAACTATTGCAATGAGACTATACACACATATAGCGAAGTCTCCCAAAACACAAATTCACCTCACACATATAACACAATGAGAGAGCGCCCTTAAATGGCTTTCATACTACATTGAGCATAACAGCCAACCAACACATAACGTCACTTATGACGTCACTCGACAATGGAGCTGAATGGATCTCTGGGACGACTATGCTTTATCACCATTCTCGATATTCCAGGGGTTATTACCACTGTCTTAATATCCACCCCTGGACTATGTCATAGTAAAACTGAAGGAAATATAAGACAGCTGAATATTGTCGTTTAATGTATATCAAAAGAATCGATTAACGGTACATTGTGGCGTCGTTCTGTCTGTGATTGAACAGGGTTTTTTCAGTTGCCTTTAGTTTTATTATGAGATAGGCCAGGGCTGAATATGACGTCAGTGATAGTAATTTCTGGGGCATCGAGGATGCTAAATGACTTCATTAGTGCAATTTTCATTTCTTATTCGTTTTCTGTAAAACCAATGATAATGTGTACTCAAATCAGTAAGTAGATGCAGCATCAAGTTTCTACGAATCTTATAAAACTTTGTTAGTAGTATTACCAGAAGTTATTTTATCTTGATTTGAATATTTTCGTTAAACCGTGATTAGCCATTTGACCAACTGGGCCACCCAGGTGTCCACGAACATCATATGTCATTCCGCATCGTAATTAGATTATGGGGAGACTTTAATAATAATTTTGCATTGACATATATGAATACATAACCTCCTAATTAGTACCTTATAAAGGTTTTATAGAGTTCATACAGCAAGCTGCTATAATTTCCATGAAGTCTCCAGTATCAATCACATGTCTTTCTTCTATTGTTACATTCATGTCGAACATTAGCGGGATACAGATAAATCGATCCTACATTTAATAAATAGGCACGGATGTAACCAGAACTGTTCGAGTGTCTTCTACCTTCATCATTTGTTGTCTCGTCATGCTAATAAGTGGACTTATTGGTACAAACTGTCGTACTTATTACGCGCGTTCTCCCCATCACGATTCCATTTGATACGGACAATGGGTCTGTAAGCAAATGACAACTACTATTCGTATCCAATTACTGTCCCCGATAATGAGAGACTAATGATTCAATATATAGAATTACAGGAGAAACTAATCCATAAAATCAATTGAAACTATTTTAAAACAAACGCGAGTCTGCTAGGCAGTCCACGAGTATATCTACTGAACTAGTGTATATAAACCAACATGAAGTATAAAAACTCGCTTCACATACCATTTTTTCCGATTTGTGAGTTGCCATGTCTTTCAAGTTACTTTTTCTGGTTGATTCCACGGTTCAAACGACAAAGATGTTAATTTTCATTCACTAGTTTAACTAATTCACCCCTTGAAGACACATTTAGGCTGATCTTAATCAAAGATTTGACCAGTCTATAATGAAATTGCAGGGGAGTATGAGTATAACTAGCATTTTGCCAATTTTCAAATTATACAAGACAGGCAAATATTCTCTTCCCTTGACTCCATATTTTTGCAAGTTCATTATGCGTTTTTAAGTATTGATGATGTTTGCAAACATTTGATAAATATTAGTACTATTGTTATAACGTCTAAGGGCATGACCTCGTTAACACCATCCAGGTAACAGTTGTCCCCGGTTCATAGCTTTACAGATGCATGTGTAGCAAATCAAGCAATCATATGCTATTTTATATTGTCTACAAACATAGCTTTGTTTGTATATCAGGGCCCGTGTGTATGTGTTCAAAGATTATTAAGCTTAATCAGAGTTAAACGACAAATTTCAATCCAAGATAAATTAACTTCTCGAAAAATTTACTTGACAACATCCATGAAGAATTCAAATCTTTACTTTCTGGATCAGTTTAGAGAAGATGTTTTCATAGTTTATGAAGCAAATTAGAAATGCACCTTATGAACACCTGATGATGATAGCAAAAGTGTCATTTTTCATTTTTCAAATCTCATGGTTATTTATCAATTGATTATAATGACTCTTATTATTGTATATTACTCTATCATTATCGAACAAGTCTCTGTTATAGACCTAGTACAAAAGTGTCCGATTAACGTGACACTGATGTTGAGTGTCTGTTATATAATCCATATTGTATGTAAAAGTGTTAACCTCTTAATGCACACGAGTGAAATACGAACCGAGTGAAATACGAACTAGAAATATCCTGTTCATTTATCAGCTTACAAAGGTTCGTATGTCCAAATCACTGATATGAACAGAATTTGCAGTGATCTTATTTTTTGCGATTTTTGCACGAACGGGTTTACGATCAAATACAATTGCGCAGAAATCCATTTATCAATATAACAACTTTTGCGAACACAATATTTATTGTCATACTAACTCGAGGAAAACAAATTATACGCTAAAATTTTATTGAACCATAGGAAGCACCTCTTATTGTACAGTATGCTTATAAACCAGCATCATTTCTGCCATCCTGCCTTGTAGGCAGTAAAACGTCACACGTCATGTAGTCATGACAACATGACAATATTGACATATTGACCGACTTGATTCGGTTCCACAAAAAGTATTCCCAATGCGTGCCTGTAGACTATAAACATATGCACAACCTTTCGAGACATTACCATCAATACACATTTATCGTAATTATGCCAATGTATTAACGTAACGGGACTCTCTATCCAAATGAATGAAATCTCTAATTTCTATTTCTAAGCGCTTAATCAATAGAGCTTTGCTCCTGAACGTAGGTTTTGTGAAAGATTAAACTAGTTGACACGGAATAAAACAATTAACACGCATTAGCTTCACAAATAACATTTTTAAAGATCTGTAACACCTTTGTGCGATTTGCACCGCTGCACTTGCGCATTTGTTTACATCAGTTGACAATAATGACGTCATTTTGCACATTAGTTAATTCAATGCTTACGTTGGAAACAAAATATAACATGGGACGATAAATATCAAAGCATTATATTAATTACTAAAACCAAGACTTATAAAATCGGCATCATGATTCTATCTTCTACAGTATGTGAGTATTAATAATTAATTTTCACTCGTTCTTATGCCTAATGTGTTTCGTTATAACATGACTTTTTTTGAACCTTAAAAAGTTAATTCATGTGGATGAATACAGGACATCGTAATATAAGCTATGCCTTTTGCGTAGACTTGGTTCAAAAGTTGTGGAATTTTTTCATATAGGCCTTTTTTCACAGCTTTTTTAAGAGAACGAACGCTAAAGCAATGGAAGAGATCCATTTTGTGCTCTAATTAGAATCCAACTGTTACCTTGACCGACATTAAACAACTGTTAATTACAGTAGAAACACTTTATAGTGTGTCTTAGTAGAAGTATGGCAATGATGTGTAATAATCCCATCGTTTCTATTTATAGATATGATATTTCTATTGGAATTAACATATTAACCGTGTACTTATAATGATACTCAGTATCAAGGTTACCATATTACATCCTAATCATTGTATACTGTTAATACAGTAACTTGGTAATGCTTCATTTCGCAATAGATTTGAGTATCATGTAGTGTAATGATATCTCTTCAGTATGAAATAGTCAAAAAATGTTGTATACTAAAGTACCGTTAAACAATTAGTTGCCTTTATATAAGTTAAAAGATTTATGCACAAACGACTTTGTAAGTTATCGTGTATAGTTTAACAGCTAGCGAATATTTATATAGTATCTAAATCTCTACAGCTAGTTTCAACTTAAAGTTAATAATAAAAATTAAAATAAAATTGAAAATCAGTGCAAAATGAAAAAAAATATATAGCATACATGAATGTGTAGAGCTACCTATAAGAAGCCGGGGAGAACACAAAATGTAATACCGTAATGAGTCAACGTCTATTACTATATTACAGAGTGTCATATGGTTTCAGTTTAACCTTATATAAATAATATATAATAATATTGGAATGAAAATGTCTGTGTTGAAGACTATAGTGACATTTTGTCTTCAACAATTCGAATGTGTACAGAATGTATCGTAGTTCGTACAAAAATGAAATTTTGGGTTTACTCTTACTGTATTTGAAATATCGGTAGCTGAAAATATTTTATATTGGGATCCCCTAATCTCTTGTGATGCTATCGCGTGATTGTGAACGATTTGGAAGAAGACTTTTTAGGGTAAGATATTTACCGTAAGGTTTAATGAAAAAAATATACATTGTATTTTCATATAGTATTACAGGTTCATGAAGTCGGAGATTGTATCGCCTCGACTCTGTCACGACCAATAATGGAAATACATAATCATTAATGACATGCAGATTAATTACGTTTGCAACACGGAAGGCATGTTCCTTGATCAGCTGTTCTGAGAAGGATGCGCGATTATCATGAATAACATTTAATCTCGTCATCGGCAGGATGATCTGCGTTTACGCTGACGAAATAGCCACCTGGGACAAAAAAAATCGATAATTCGCTTACATGTATATATAAATATGGTCTACACAGGTAAGCGGACAACAGATTATCGACACACAGCGGCGAGCCGGAGACGGATTACGTATGCGCACAGCAACACGGCCGAACCATCACTGACTTTTCATCTGTTGATATGCAGACGTGTGTGTTTTCTTGTATACCACAGAGAAAAATAATCAACGGATGTGAAGAACATACTGTTTAATGCTAACAAGGAAACTGGTATTTGTTAATAACGCAAGGTGGTTATAGCAGGCTTGGAAACGAAAGGTCATAGATTTCTGTTGATTGTATATTACAGAATAGTTATTTATCATATAAAGCTTGTGTGTGTTTACCGTTGTGTGAATGAGCTTAGAGGACCAAGACGTCATTATAAGACCAAAGGATTAATACAAGCTGCATCAGTGTCAGTTCTTGTTTGTGAAATAAGTCCAACGTAACAAGGACATCACAGTATTGATCAGCACTATTGGATTCCAATAGTCTGTCGCTCCACAGATAAGCGCTATGCCATCAGCTTCTCCTTCTCGGGATTCCGGCCAGTAGAAAATATGACGTGATGATCTTTAGCTGCATCTTCTCACATTCAAGGTAAGAATATATCGCAATTTACTTGGAACATCAACGATACCAAGGAATTAATCCTACCGTTGTTCTCGTTCACTGGGAATAGAAAGTTGGGTGGCTGCAGCCGTTATTGCTGTTAATCGTTATACGTGGTTTTTTCCGGTCAAATTCAAAGCTTGTTGCTGGAAATAATTTGTAGTTATTCATCATTATCTTTCAATGAAAGTATTGTCAAACAGAGCTTTGTGAAGCAGACAATATATATACATAATAACTACCCAAAGATTTAGATATATAATTGAAGTACCTTGATTTGTAGAAATTGTGTAAATGTTAATCGCAGTAAGTGGATAACGAGTTTTAGTGAAATAATATTCCCATATTTGTTTATTTGTCGTCTTAATCGTTGTGTATTTTATTCGTCTGATTCTTTATACATGTAGCCGGAGTTTAAAGGTAAATAGAGTAAGCCATTCAGGTGTTAAGTATGTCCTCACCAGTTGCATGGCTAATCGGCTTATTGTGATATAATGGTACTTAAATACATTACCCGGTGATTACTCTACAGAAAATATAACATCATTTGTATTATGATGTATCGATAGCCACATAGAATGACTTGATGATACCATTATATGTTTATAGAAAGCATTCATCTATCATTTGAAATCTTTGGTAGTAAAATTATTTGAACTCTTTGGTAGCTGAATATTCAATATGTGTTCGAGGTGTGATCATGCACTATAACATCACACTGTGTTATAAGAGATGTTTGTGTCTACACCGAATCATCTGTCTCTTAAAATGAATCGTTTTATTTTTTGTTTATTAATATGTTCAATTAAGAGAGACAATATATGTCTTATATTTGTTTTTATTTCTGAGAAGATACATACTACATAACACCTGACTATCCAAATATTCTTCATACCGACGCATTTTACATTGAATTCATAAGTGTTATATTGAATTGACTATTTATATTTAATCATATCTTGGCATCCTCTCTGTTTCGTAAACGGTTCTATATTACGTCAAACAAATTTACAGAACGGTCATCAGATTAAATGATTAATCAGATTGGTTTGGATTAAGGTAAAGGGATAAGGGGATAATCAGCGATAACGAATTACAAGGTGAAATGTATACCGCAAAACGAATAATATTCATATGTTTTAGTTTAAGGTCTCACTCACGACATCTTTCTTGTATTGTCTTTTCGTTGTTTGCTGTCGTTGTCGTCATAGTTACATCATCCCATCCTCTCAATCCACATCTTCGATATACCAGGGGTTACTGTCATTGTCGTTATATCCACTCATGGACTATTGTCATATCATAGACCAAAAAAGACTGCCTTTGAAGATTACAGAGAAAGACGTCCAACTTCAATGTCGTACAATCTACGTCATACGATTCTTCTGATATACATCAAAGGACAACTGTTGTCTCACACATAACCTTCAGATTTTTACTATGAAATAGTATAGGGGTGTATATAAAGACGGTGGGAGTAACATATGCAGGCTGATCTAGCTGTAAACATTAGCTTCCAGTTGGATATGGTCTTCATCTTCCGTTGAAGTGTCAGAGCTCTAAAAATATAGTGCACTTGACCTTAACTTCACCTTCCGAGTCCTAGATTAAACATGTAGCATTATCGTTTTCGGGTTGTTGTTTTCTTCTATTTTGGCGTAACACAGTTTGACAAAAGTAATTAAACCAACTTCTCATTCTGGTGTTCAAAGGAAGACAAGCTAACGCTAATTGTGAAACAAAAGTGTTGAAGTGATAGTCAATACATTAAATTCAAAGTGTGAAAATTGATTTTAAACTTTCAAATTCCAAAAGGTGTTCTCGATCTTGCTAACAGCTTTGGCAAGTCATCCACAAACTTTGTTAGTGTTGTGAACGTACTTATTTAAACGCAGTCACATGAATAAAAGCAATCCGGCGTTTCCATACAGGAAATATCCTTTTACAAACTCTAGAAGTGTACAAGAATAAGCGCTTCAAAAACACCGTGAAAAGCGTTAAAATAAAAACTACAACTTAAATAAGTATCTTTACAGTATATCGGAAGAATTGTGTTGTTGACGATACAGTATTGTCTATTCTCTGTGGGCAATAGTTCCACTATTGCAAGGGAAAACCGCAATCTCCCAAAATGCACATATTCCACATACGCAACACATCGTACAACGAACTCGTGGCCCTAGGTAGAATTTTAATGTTTCGCGATAAAGAATCAGACCAATCTTAAATGCAATAAAATCACCCGTGTGATGTTTTAACATCAAAGTGAAATCTTGCTGTAAGTTGCCGTGATGGCAGTAGAACTATCAATGGATCATGTGTTTCACACATGGAAATCAATTTGCTGTTTTACAGTACTAAGTGCATGTATAATTATGATTGAGCAGATACGCCAGCGTTGCAGGACGATTTATAGATTATCTTAATTACTGTCAGTAATTTGTGACAAAATCATCCTCTTTTAAAGAAGGTTTGGATCATGTCATCTTAGCATACAAATTATGAAGAAAAGTGCATTGAAATGTCAATTGTTTTTCTTTGGCAATGATGAACGCTAGTGATTGCGTCGTTTAATCGATTGTGTTATAGTCCTATACATATCCGTGTTTCTAATTTGTTTTAATTGTTGAAATGGAAAACTTCTAAGCAAAATGACATTTAGAAAGGGGTTACTGCTATTACCAGCTAGTATATCGGTTATCTTCTAACTGTAGAGAATTTGTTCATGGCATTCTGTTCCTTCGCGATTTTATCTCAGTATTCACCGTTGGGAATAATATTGGACATAACCTGTAAACAGCGTAGTAGCAGGCCGATATGTCTCCTCTTTAGGGATATGGAATACAGACAAAGTAACGATTTCAATTTACGACAAAAAGGGTTATCTATGTTTTAGCGTTTACCAATAAAATTCCTAATTTTGATCGCACAAAATTTAAGTAAAACGATGTTTATACTTGATATGTTTTGTCGCGGATTCAAACATATCTTGAAATAAGAACTATAAAGATAAACAGGTCACGAATTACTGACACTATTTTCTACCAACGATATATCCATCCGCTAGAATACATTGTATGAATTGCATATAATAATGTATTTCTGAATCGTGACTTTGAAATTACCCATATAAATTCTTTGGTATACAGATATACGAATCGTCACCTTGGTCAATGTTGACCTTTTCGTTCAGACCACTGACACTCTCGGATATTCAATGTACTATATTTATATCAATATCATATAATATTTTAAAGTAAATATTTGGTGGCCGGATTACAAATCTAAATCAACAAGTGCCAGTTGTCCAAGTATAAATGATTACGTTGACCTCATAATGTCCAGGGATTAGGAACGATGAGGAACGAACATTGCATAGCATTACTGTAACATAACGGTTCGATTAATGAAATATATTGCTATCACAGCTGACATATTCAGGTTAATAAGTTCAACAAATTGGATTTATGTTATAATGTAAATTCTTCCTGAATCAGTAATTTAATATTATAAAACCAATCAGATTCCAAAAAACTTCAAAATCATACTGAAAGGAGAAATGGGGTAGTTGAGATAGAAAGTATGTTAATTCAAATGTGTCATTTTAGTTTTGTTTTGAATGAGTTATCTTCTGCACGATGATATCAAAGTAACAACAACATTTTAGCCTTGTGAGCAAATCATTTTAATGAAATTATGATTTCCAAATATGAATATTGAAGTGTATCACCGTTGTGAGAAGATAGTGTGCATATTTCATGACTCGATATTCCTGATTTAGCCGACGGGTAGATGTACACAGATTTATGTCATTAATCGACCAACTCTGGCTCTGACGCACTGTCTATCCAATACATCAATTGACCGTCTGCGTTAATTAGGAATACTTAACTACTTAATGAAGAAAATACTACTAAAGATGGTATTTTTCTTGACAATCTTACTAGCGTCATTGATTATTTATAGGATTATGCGTTGGTATAATTCTTGTTATATAAATGACCTTGGTTTAAGTTCTTATCAAAATGCCTTAAAGATATTCCTGTATAACACTTTGGTATCAGAAACTGAGAATTTCCTGTATGAATAGATAATTGTGTATTCGACTGTCTTTTTTTTAAAATACGACCCAATAAATCTCTTTAAAATCATCTTCAATGCAATCAAGGCTGACCAATCCTTGACCGTGTGCTGGGTTATATATAGATTTTTAAAACAATGGATTTCAATTCTTTAAACAATAAGCATTACCTTGCAAGATATTTGGCCATCTTCAGGCTTGTTTGCTGAAGGCCTCGATCTATAGCTTGTCTGGGAATTATAGATCTCGCCCCATTGTTAACATCTACTGGTTGCTAATGCTAAGGGTTGTCAATGTTTCCTGGAAAACGCCTATTAGACAAATCATGAGAAGAAGTGCATCTGTTTGCACAAAAATAACTAATGGCCACGCGTTGTGCCGTGTGAGACAACAGCGTGGTAATTATATATTAAGCATAAATGTGGCTAATTATGTTTGGTCCAAATTAGCAACATCAAAAAAGTACATTGTACACACTTTTTGTAATTTTGTATTCCAAAATATTTATTACCATACTTAATTAACTTAATACATGCATGATCACAATAAAATCAGCAAGTTGCTTTTGGTTTAATGAGGTTAACATACAATATGAATTAGTTTAACTTAATTAGTTTATTCTAAACGCAGGCACTATGCGTGTCTCTATATTCAGATCGTAGTCCATATACTCATTCATACATATGACGTAATAAAGGTTTTCTTGTGACGTTACACCGGCGTTGTTTTGAATTTCATCTCTACGCTTTCCCGAAATTTGTCCAAACGTTTTTCAAAAGTTAAGTCCCTGTGATACGGATGGATCAAAGCCTCCTCTTAAAATTAAAAAAAAAAATCCATCAAATGTCCTCTATTGCACCTACATGTATATACTAAGGACGGGAGCTTAAAGCATCTCAATCTTTCTTCGTATGAGTAATTCTTCAATCCAGGCAGTAATTTGGTAGCCCGCCTTTGAATGCTTTCTAAAAGTTCAATATCTTGTTGCTTATATGGTTTCCATATGCACACTCCATATTCTAAGTGGGGTCAAACTAAGGCTTTATACAGTAGACAAAATGAGTTTTTATTCAGGCAAGTGTGTGTATTTTCTTGTGATGGCTCGAAGTATTCGGTTCGCTTAGTTCACAACGGCTTGCATATTAGTTTTAAAGCTTAATTAATTATCGGTAATTATTCCAAGGTCTTTCTCATCTGTTTTTTTCGGTCAGATTTAATGGTGTTCTATGACCATCCATATTTATATATAACATGATATTTTACTTGGTTTTTATTATATAGGAGGTCAAGTAAACGCTATTATTTGAATAGCAAATGTAAATTGTTCTAAATCCTCTTTATTTGGTGGTAGAAGCAGTTTAAGTGGGTGGTGAACTGAAATCTAATCAAACAAAAAGTGACATGGTCACGGTGTCATTTTACGTACGTATATATATACGTAAATACAAAATTTAAATAAAAGTGTGTCTTCTCTTACGTCCGAGTTCGATCCCCGTCAGGTGATCATGACAGCCATACATAGTTCATCCTAACTCTATTATGTTAAGCCCTATTTGTTTTAACGTTCATCCCAAAAGACAGGTTAAGACGGGTGTCTAACGCAGTAACACTTAATGGAAGGTATGTATTTTGTAATGCGTACACGAGTGTTCTATTGACCTAAGTCCTATGGTAATCACTCGGTTGATTGAGATCTATGTCAACAGGCCACATGTTTATAACCACGGTTCAACACCCAATAGAAAGGGGCTACCAGAAATTGAAGCGAGGGGCGATTTACGTTGTATTACAATAGCCGAGGCAATATGCTCAGGACAAACATTGATCTTATCTATATGAATAATTCCCCTCCTTAATTTATGATTCTCCCATATCTAGACGGTTCAAATATAGGATCCCTGACCCATGTCGTCCTTAGCGATGGACTATGGGAATATGGTCCCGCGAAGTCACCGCAACAACCTGATGAATTTCCAGGTAAGTTCGAAAAACTCGTAAAATTAATGTCGGGAAATGCGCAATGGTACTTATTGTCCGACATGTAATCTATTGATTCCCATTTTTCTGACCATGGGTTATTTGAATCTTATTCAAGAAGTGATCAAACTTTTGCTCGTGTAATATTTACCGGGAGCTATAAAATGGTTTTGTTTCTCTAATCGTAATATATCGACAATCGTTAATGTAGCGGTTTAAATTTTTATTTTTATTAATATTAATAAATTATCTTCATCCCTTTTGTTTTGAGGGTATAATACACTATTGACATATTTTCAACTTAACGTAAACAATATATCTCAATACTTTATTTGATAATTAGTTTACGGATCAAATCAATGACTAGTCTATACGTATGGTGTAGATAGTACATCTACGATTGTTATGGGAAAGAGAAGTTTTAAAAAGGAAGATGGGAGCTAAATCTGCATTTAAGTATTTTGGGATGTCTTATTTTGGTATTCGTTACAATTCTATAAAAATATCGAAAGTTGTTTTCTTGGAAGAAAGTTGGACGAACACAGCGAGCGATTACACAATGTCTCACGGGGAGGATTCTTCTGTATTTGCAAAATTACAGTGTTAATCTGCCCATTTGTGGTAGGTTTTCATTGTGACGATCTGTTGTTTAGGGAGCATAACGTCATTTTGAGAAAATTACCGTGAATTCGCTCACAAAAATAATGACGTCCACAACGGATACCTATCCACAAGGTAGATAACTCCGTAAATAGGCAATGACGAAATATTGATGATGATGAATATGGCAAGTAAAATTAGGACAGGAACTAAAAAGATTACAAAACATTCCAAATGTACTCGACATCCAATCCCCATAAATCCACGCGTGTGAAGAAGCTATTCTAACATGTCTGTTTGAAATGTCAATCTGTCTTAAATTCCAATTCGATCCCAAAAAGAAAGAAAAAAGAACTGTAAATGCCCAAGCAAAACGCCAAATTCCCCAGCGCAACATTAAATTTTAGGCCAGACAAATGAGAGTTTCACAACATCAATTCAGGTCCTTAATCAAACAAAAGACTGTCCTCATGGCTGTATCTTCGTCTCAATTAATGAAACATGTTCTAAAATATATTTTGGAAATATGGGTGGTTGACTAGATCTATAAAAAAAGTGAGGAAAAGATACTCAAAATTGATTTCATGCCGTTGAACATTATATTTTTGTACTTACATTCCTTTAACTTTCAAAGTAATATTAGAATTTTTAACCACCATTGTCTTATTTTGATACGAACACGATCTAACCTATACTTATGTATTTCTCTGTTTTACGTCCGGGCTAAACCCCTAATCTATTTATGCTAAAGCTAGGTTCTGTTATGAAATTTCCAAATTAATTAGATTGCCAAAATTATGTGTCACTGACCTACACATATATAACAAAATAAACTTAAGCAGCTTGTTAGAAATTCCACCCCTTACTGAAACATAACAATGTACTTTTTACAATTGTATACCTGTATCCTAATACACAAAGTTCAGTAACTGATTAAATCGTGTAATCCTCCAGTGTAATTATCATTTATACCAATAAAAACTAAATGTTTAACTTTTTTCAAAAAAATTACGGAATTGTTCTATGACTAGAATTTTATGTATTTTCAGATCACAAGGGAGCTCGAGTATCATGAGTTGTTAAACTTCATCTTTAAATTTAATAGCATGTTTGCTTGATTTTGTTTCCCGACTCTCTTTTTATGCTTTTTGCAAACAGTAGGGATATCGACTTTCAATTCTTGTTAAAATATTACTTAAAATCAACACCGTCAACCTTTAAACGTATATATTATAACATGAAAATAAATAATGTTTGCATCTGTAAATTCATATAATTATTGTTAGAATAGGTGATGAAAACAACACTAATGTGGTGCGGTCACAACTGGTAGCAATTCTCGGTCAAGATTTCATTAATTTTAATTTCATATAGTAAGTGTGTTGTACATATGTATTTCACCCTTCGTAGGCTTATAATACTATAAATGTACATAATTGATATATGTATCTTAATAATTGTGACAAGATATTCGTGTTAAATACGATTTTTAATTTTTGCACTCTATGGTTTCACAGATCAAACAAATAGACAAAAACCCTAATTTTCAAATTCGTTTAATTTATAAAACATTTCGTATGGACATCATGATAACCAAAAAATGCAAAATTGGAAAAGATAACTCATTATAATTGAATCTGGGATGTGCTTTATAAGTATTTTAAAAACAACAACTGAAAAAAAGTGATAGAGTTTGAAGTGCAAAAACAAAATAGAAAATCTTTTGCCAAATCTTGAAATCATAAGTTTTTCCATCTTCCCAGACATGTCGTTTTCTTATGAGCATCATATGTTAGTCAAAAGGACAAGCACGCTGTATGGTAGGGCTATTTATAGAAACGCTTAGATGTTATTTTGTGTGTTTTTTGTAAAGTAACCAAATCCTTTGTTTGACAAAATATGAGTTAGCCTTACTTTCATGTATTCGGAGGATTCCAGTCAATAATAATCCAAATGTCTTTTTTTAAATCGTATTCATTAATAACGGCGAACTAGGCGTGAAGTTTTGATCAATCATCAAAATATCTGCCCGACACTTATTGTACAAAATTAAATACAGTCAAACGGTTCTTCAAACGTGTTGCGATATTTCATACGAGTCGGAAACGGAAACCAAAATTAATTTCTATCAAATAAAGAAATATTTATCTTCATTATGTATTAAATCATTTAAAATAGGTTTTATACCGTGAAAACTAACAATACTTTGTGATAATATTATGAGCAACTTGAAACAGAATCTTGCTTTTCAACATTAAAGGTTATTAAAGAAGCCTTATTGAGAGCTCCGTTTACACCGGTTGTATATAACTCGATCATCTACGTCATCCTTTTAGCCTCACGTGCTTCAGGTCAATGTATGGGAGACTGCTAATGGTGCTTTTCCGGAGATTTTCAAAGTTTACATGGATCGGCGAATGGTTGCTATGGCCGATATCTGGTATGTGGAGTACAGCACTTTTTAAACCATAGAGACATACGAAAGTGTGCGCTAGTTTTACAGCAAACCAAATGGTCTCCGTTTATGTATCTAGAGCAAATTGACTAAAACTCATTTGTACTGCAAAACAAATGATCGCCGTTTATATATCTAGAGCATTGTCTAAAAATCGTTTTACAACAAAACAAACGGTGTCAATTTATAAATTAAGAGCATTGTCTAAAAATCGTTTTACAACAAAACAAACGGTGTCAATTTATAAATTAAGAGCATTGTCTAAAAATCGTTTCACAGCAAAACATATGGTCGCCGTTTATATATCTATAACATTGTCTAAAAATTGCTTTACAGCAAAACAAATGATCGCCGTATATAAATATAGAGCATCAATAATTGAACTGACATAAGATAATGATTCACGTTAATGAAAATACATATTATTATGTACTACATCAGTAAATCATCGTCACTCTGAGAACGTCGATTTTATGACAGAACCTTTATCGATGAACTGTTTGAATGTTCGCCAATACCAATGACGTTATCGGTGGTAATACTTCCAGAAGCCATATAGAAGCAGTCGTCTGTGTTATAATTACAATTTATACACCACACACTACCAGTTTTAATCCGGTTTAAGCCTTTATGCAAAATCATGCATGAGTCAGTTCAACACATTTTACAAAATAATAGTTTGATTTCCATGATGAACCTATCATCAGTTGTCAGTATCTATAGTATAAGACTTATGTTTAGAAACAAAGCATTTCGAAACCATACTCCAGCTATAATGTCGATCATATCGGGAACAGCTTTTAAAATTGTAGTTGGTGTATGAACATCACGATATAAAACGTACTAAATGTACAGTGACAATGATAGCAACCGTGTTCCGAAACAATTATTTTTAATGATTAATGGACACCCCAAGCTAATAAATCTTATCCTCTTTTTCTGTCGAGTTTTCTAGTGTTTGGGGGTATGTGTCAGTGAGATGACACTATCAAAAGAACCCATCATTACAAGGAGCCACAACACGAACATACCGCAGTCTCCCTCCCACAATATACAGACATCAATTGTAATACGCGTAACACATTGCAAGCAGAAGAGAGAGAAAATTAACTGTTTTTTAACGTTGAGCCAACCAAATTTTATTTCTGTGATATGTTACCCGAAATTCGGGGTGCACGGTAACTTACTACGATCGCGGAAATTTATTTCGTATTTAGTTAAAATTGCGTAAAAAGCCGGATGTACGATAATATTTTCTGTTCCTTAAAACTCTGAAACAGAAAATGCAATCGTCTTTGATCCATGAGTTCTAATCTATACAGGATGCGAGGAAGCGAGCGAGCTGTTTGATAAAGATTGGCAATGATATGTACACACCATATTGATTTTCTATGATTTTTAATCTTTAAGTTGCGCAGGAAATCATTAATTTATCACGCGTTTCTATTGAATGGCGTTATTCATTTCTCTGTTTAGAATACATGTGCGTTCTCGAGGATCCGAGGAGCTGTTTATTTAGGGTATTAAGTGATTCTTCAATCCTTGTTTTAAAGCCTCCGGTAATAGTCGGATACTTTTTTTGCTATGCGCTGATGCAGAGTACAAAATCTCATCACAATTTTTATAGATCAACTATTAAACCATTTTAATCAGAAAGTGTCACGCATCATTATTACCCGGAAGTGGTCGTTAATTGCGTGGGGGGGTGATAATATATAATGACAGAATATGACACTGTACTTCAATACATAGGCCGTTTTTTGGGACTGGGAATACAACTAAAACCTTATTCTATTCATAACGATTTCATGCTTAACAAATAGAACAGAGCTTTTTCAGACGTTAGAGACCAAAAAATTCAAATCAATTGTCATTGAACTTCAATACTAATTCAAGAGGCTGTGATGTTGGAAATGCAGCCCAATTCGTGGATAAAACCATTTAAAATGATAATCAGAGGGAAAATTCCTACAAGAAAAATAAATGAATGTCCATAAACATATTTAAAAGTCCTAATTCATATTAAGGACATTTTTACAGAGATATTTTTTGGAAACTGTACCATAGCTATAGTCTGGAAGATAGGTAACAATCATCAAATGTTTGATTTCATATCTAAGAAACATGATTTATTCAGATCGACCAATCAATATTGTCTTAACTTTTTTATTCTTACTTTTCAGAATCAAGATTTTTTATTATTTTTTGTTGTTTATTATAATGATTGTATTAGAGATTTTAGATGTTTATTGTACTATTCCGAATTTGCATATTACAGAGTTATCTGCTACTTGCGGGTAGGTATTAAGCGTAACGTCTTATGTTTCGGAGAAAACAACGTGAATCGCACTCACAAAATAATGACGTAAACAATTGATTACCCACCCGCATGGGAGCTAACATCAGTAATTATGCAAAGACGGAATGTCGTTTTACACAGCCATCGCATTAATAATCTATGAAATTGATGCTTTCCTATTTTAGACGACGAAATGCCAGTTGCATACTTGAGCATCTCTCAAGTGGAGAATGCATTCAATAAAATGACTTCTAACAAAGTCAAAAGAAGCCATTGTAATCTTTAGGAGCTATCGAATTCTTCATTAACGTTATAGCAAAATTACAATCCACAACTTGTTTCTATTATTTCCCTACTTTTCTTATTCACCCTCGCATGCAATAAATGGCATTTTGTATGGGCTTCGTATGTGACGTCTGTTGTTGCCGCGGTGATCAATACTAGAATGTCGTGAATAACACATGTTTCGCAAGATCATTAATTTTCTGTTATTGGACGTGGCGACATTTGCAGTATTGCCTTTAACATTTTGAGCTTAATTAAAACTCGATATTAATATCTCAGCCCAATTTTATCGCGACGGAAAGACCACATGTTCTGTTATACAAAACCGTTTCTTGGTCGTTTTCAAGTTTTATAAATTGTATTTAATGAAAATTGTTTTTTCACGCGCCTTGCTATAATCAAAAATGTAGTACTTCGCCCTGCAAGCACGTGACAGGTTTGTCCAAAGTGTTCCCAACGCGTTCCGTTTAATTTAATAAAATGTCACGTGTTTGATGGATATTGAGTCCCATATTTGGTGAACAGCCATCAAAATATTTATATTTAATATAATCGCATTCCCGACGAGGTCACCAAATTGACTGAAACATAAATGTTTGTCTAATTTTGATACTGCCATTACTTAAAAAACAAAACTGGTGGCACTTTACATAGATACATTATTGAAATTTAGTGTAAATAAGCTTCACGCTAAACAAATGCCACATGATTCGGCAATGATACATTTAACTCCATAATGTCAGCTTGCTATAGTAAATGGGAAAGTTTACATTAATTACAGGTATAAATTTCTTAAGATGCTCAATCGCCGACAGAAGCATAAATGATAGTACATCGTTTGAACAATAATTGGTGTTTTATGCCCCCCCCCCCCCCTGTATATATATGTCTAAATAACACAAAAAAATTATATATAATAATTTATTCTTCCTTTGGTTGGCATGCGCAATCAGTACATCAAACCAAATAGGATATACTTGCCACGGGAAATTTGTTCGCGGATGCAATTAATTATTTTTCATATTTTTAACTTTGAATTAAATTAGAAGCTCAACTTGTTCAACGGTGGTATGGTGTAAGTAAGTAACTTTTAGTAAACTGAAGAAAAAGATAAATCGTCTGCTCCTGTTTTTGATAGAAAAAAATTACATTTGTCAGCGAAAACGATGGGCATCTTTAATGACGGTTTTGCATCACCATTTTATTTTCGGAAATGGGATTAAGTCGCCACCCATTACGGTTGCGTTCGTTCTATAGGCACCA